>NW_028227268.1:93043098-93600598 GCF_978045245.1 Mus caroli | reverse complement strand
TAGGTGATCTGGGCAAGATGAAGTTCCAGGTCCACTGAGACTTATTACCGACAGCAGCCTGCAGTCTAACAACTGTGCCTGGCTTTGAGCATCTTTTCTGCTCCTGTAGGCATTGTGGGTGCACAAGCTAGTTTACTTGGACATCTGCCTCATCTTCTCTTGAGCTATGTTTGAGCCTGAGTATTCTCTTCTGTCACTTTGCTCTCTCATGGCACAAGAGTGTCAAGGAAGATGTGCTAAGGCCAAGCACTCTTTTTTTAAACAAACAAACAAACAAACAAACAAACATTTGTTAGCTTCACACAACCTATATTCACCCTGGAAGAGAGCCTTAGTGCAGAGCTGTCTATATCTGTTAAGTTGGTCTGTGTGTATCTATCCAGGATTGTCTTAGTTAATTGATGTGGAAGGACCTAATCCAGTGTAGGTTGTACCATGTAGAGGTCCCTGAAATTTCTAGGAGTAGAGAAATGGAGCTGAGTCCAAGCAAGCATGCATATAATTTCTCTTTTGCTCTTGACGGGTTATGATGTGACTAGCTGTTCCTGCTGTGATTTCTCTACAATTATGGACTGGAATTGTAAGTTAAATGAATCCTTTCTTCCCCAAGTTGCTTTCAGTGAGGATGTTTTACTATATCAGCAGAAATGAAACTAGGAGAGTCACACATAACATTTAAAAAATGTGTACATGTTGTACATACCGTAGAAAATTTCCTAAGTAATTGTTGGCTTTCTGGTTTAGGTGATGTTCTTTCCTACCTATTTCTTGTTTTACTGTTTTTGGTTGTGACTATGCTTGTGGTTTGTGACCAGTGTCTAACCAAACTGTTGAACCTGGTCTTGAATGTGTGAACTCACGTGATTCTCCTCTTTCTTTCTTTCTTTCTTTCTTTCGTTCGTTCGTTCGTTCGTTCGTTCGTTCGTTCGTTCGCTCGTTCATTCATTCATTCGTTTGTTTTTTTCAAGACAAGGTTTCTCTTTTAGCGCTGGCTGTCCTGGAACTCACCCTGTAGACCAGGCTGGCCTTGAACTCAGATCCGCCTGCCTCTGCCTCCCAAGTGCTGGGATTCAAGGAGTGTGCCACCACTGCCTGGCGGATTCTCTCTTTTCCAGTCTCATGAGTAGGTTGGGATTGTAGGCATGCACTGCCATGCCTGGATTATGGAGACCTTTTTAAACATTTCAGTTTTTTTTTTTTTTTTCTCACCATCTATCTCATCTAAGGATGCTGTGACATTGTGCCTTGTGGGGCTTTAGTCACAATGTATTTAGCATTATGAAATTAGCTATCCCCTGTTGATTAAGGGGACTTGGAAGACAAGTCCTTTTTTTTGTTTGTTAACTATATATATATATTTTACTCACACACAATCAGCCTTGTTTAGCTTGTATTTGTTACTTGGTAGAAGTGTCTTTCCAAATTTATTGGGTGGTCATCTTTCCTGTTATCCTTGGAATTATTCCAAGTGGTCCTGTGCTGGAGTCTTTCCCTACTATAAAACAGAAGATGTTTTAGTTTTCTGAACAGGTACAAAAGATATCATATACAACGTTAACACTGTAATGAATACTGTATTGTCTACTTGAGATGACAGTACAAAATGTGAGATGGGTAGCTAAAACAAGACATTTCTCACACTGCTAAAGATTGAGAAGATTCAAGTTAGCTTGTCAGCAAGGTCGATTTTATTGTGAGACAACCTCTTGGTAGCTTGCTTTCTGTGCATACTCTCTGGTATCTCCTCTTACTGTCTCTTTAAACTATTTAGAAATAGCTTTTTCCAGAGGGCAGTAATCACATTGAGTCGGAGCCTCATTTTCAGGACCTCATCTAACTCTGGTCACCTCCCCTAAGCTATGTCTGGACATCTAATGTAGGAAGTTAAAGATTTAACCTGGGAATGTGGCCAGGGCACAAACATTGCTGTGTTTTATGTAGGAAAGATTGGAGCTTAATTATAGGAGTGCCTAGTTGTGAAATTAGTTTTTGTTGTTGTTGGATTGTTTTTAATTTTTATAAAAAGGGGAACTATTACCACCATTATAACAATAGGGTGGTAAGTAAAGTAACTTGTAGGGTATAAAATACTTAAAACAAATGAGAAGGTAACTAATGATAATAAGAGTAGGGCTGCTTTTATTTTTGAGTGGCATTTGGACAGTGGCACATATGACTTAAATCTTCAGTACCGTTCAGTGCTGCCATGCACTGTAAGAGAAGAATGTAAAAGAATGTAATTCTCAGAAAGTGCTCTTTTAAATGGAACATATGCTAGGAACAAATGATTACTGAAAATAGTTATTAATTTTATCATATTTAATCTTTTAAAAAGTTTTGATCAGAGTAGGACAAGATTTGGATGAAGTATATTAAGTGATAATACTGTGTGGAAAATCGCTTTGGTCAAAACTCAATATAAACATGCTGTATTGCCTCTTAAACAATGACTAACATTCAGTCATATTAGTTACTATTTCCTACTTCCTTTCTGCCTAACTTAGCCATTTCTCTTAAAATGTGGTTAGCTCATTGTGAACTTCCCCTTGCTTAGTCTCTTGCTTTCACTCCTCCAGCCTGCTTGAATTTCTGCTGAGGTTGTATTCTGTTTGTTTTTCAGATGAGACCCTTTTTGCTCTTCCTGCTGCATCTGAGCCTGTGATACCCTCCTCTGCAGGCAAGTTCTTTCTGCCAGCCTTTGCTTCTGTATTCTAACTCACTCTAATGATAACTCAACAGAGTACTTTGCATTTACTAGAAATCAATGTTGGTCCAAGAATGTTGTTTTTACTGGGAAAAAAAAAGACTAAATTTACATTTAATATGTTACATCCAAGAGAGACATGGTCAGGATTTGATTCATAATTGTAATTCATAAGGAATTCTTGGACTCTTGGTTTATATTTACATAATCATTCATTTTCTTCAAATAGTTTGCCTTTGTATAGCCACAGGCCTTTATGTAATGGAATACCTGTCTCATTGCCTTTGATAATCCAGTACCCTGTCTGGCCTATGTAGCTGGGTACTCACTCATCAAATCTTACTGTCTCTTTAAACTATTTAGAAATAGCTTTTTCCAGTTAGTAACACCTCAAGTTTTCTCAGATTTGATTTATATCTCTGCATAGTAGGTAACTGCCTCTGAAACTGCACATTATTCTTTTTTTCTTTAGGTACTTTAATAACTGTATTTATAGGGTACAGTGTGATGATTCCATACATTATTCATTGTTGAATGGTCAGGGTTAGCTGATTAGCATATCCATCATCTTAGCTGTTTTTAATTACTTTGTAGTGACAGTATTTAGAGTCTTCACTTGGCTGTAAACATTGTTAACTGTGTTGTACAGTAGCCATGTACTCTTTAAAATTGACAATAGTTCATATTTTCAGTAATGATCCAAGTCTGTGTATTTATTAACTAAATGCTATTCATATTCATTTAATAATAAATGTTTACTAACACTTTTATTAATATGTCATAATACTTGCATTAGCTCTGAGAACACTGGCATTCTCTAATTTTCCTTTCTATCCATGGCCACAGAGAAAATTATGGATTTGAAGGAGCAGCCAGGTAACACTGTTTCGTCTGGTCAAGAGGATTTCCCATCTGTCCTGTTTGAAACTGCTGCCTCTCTTCCTTCTCTGTCTCCTCTCTCAACTGTTTCTTTTAAAGAACACGGATACCTTGGTAACTTACCAGCAGTGGCGTCCACAGAAGGAACTATTGAAGAAACTTTAAATGAAGCTTCTAGAGAATTGCCAGAGAGGGCAACAAATCCATTTGTAAATAGAGAGTTAGCAGAGTTTTCAGTATTAGAATACTCAGAAATGGGATCATCTTTCAATGGCTCCCCAAAAGGAGAGTCAGCCATGTTAGTAGAAAACACTAAGGAAGAAGTAATTGTGAGGAGTAAAGACAAAGAGGATTTAGTTTGTAGTGCAGCCCTTCATAATCCACAAGAGTCACCTGCGACCCTTACTAAAGTGGTTAAAGAAGACGGAGTTATGTCTCCAGAAAAGACAATGGATATTTTTAATGAAATGAAAATGTCAGTGGTAGCACCTGTGAGGGAAGAGTATGCAGATTTTAAGCCATTTGAACATGCATGGGAAGTGAAAGATACTTATGAGGGAAGTAGGGATGTGCTGGCTGCTAGAGCTAATATGGAAAGTAAAGTGGACAAAAAATGCTTTGAAGATAGCCTGGAGCAAAAAAGTCATGGGAAGGATAGTGAAAGCAGAAATGAGGACGCTTCTTTCCCCAGTACCCCAGAACTTGTGAAGGACGGCTCCAGAGCATACATCACCTGTGATTCCTTTGCCTCAGCAACCGAGAGCACTGCAGCAAACATTTTCCCTTTGTTAGAAGATCACACTTCAGAAAATAAAACAGATGAAAAAAAAATAGAAGAAAGGAAGGCCCAAATTATAACAGAGAAGACTAGCCCCAAAACGTCAAATCCTTTCCTTGTAGCAATACATGATTCTGAGGCAGATTATGTCACAACAGATAATTTATCAAAGGGGACTGAGGCAGTAGTGGCAAACATGCCTGAAGGTCTAACACCAGATTTAGTTCAGGAAGCATGTGAAAGTGAACTGAATGAAGCCACAGGTACAAAGATTGCTTATGAAACAAAAGTGGACTTGGTCCAGACATCAGAAGCTATACAAGAGTCAATTTACCCCACAGCACAGCTTTGCCCATCATTTGAGGAAGCTGAAGCTACTCCGTCACCAGTTTTGCCTGATATTGTTATGGAAGCACCGTTAAATTCTCTCCTTCCAAGCACTGGTGCTTCTGTAGCGCAGCCCAGTGCATCCCCACTAGAAGTACCGTCTCCAGTTAGTTATGACAGTGTAAAGCTTGAGCCTGAAAATCCCCCACCATATGAAGAAGCCATGAGTGTAGCACTAAAAACATCGGACGCAAAGGAAGAAATTAAAGAGCCTGAAAGTTTTAATGCAGCTGTTCAGGAAGCAGAAGCTCCTTATATATCCATTGCATGTGATTTAATTAAAGAAACAAAGCTCTCCACTGAGCCAAGCCCAGAGTTCTCTAACTATTCAGAAATAGCAAAATTTGAGAAGTCGGTGCCTGATCACTGTGAGCTCGTGGATGATTCCTCACCCGAATCTGAACCAGTTGACTTATTTAGTGATGATTCAATTCCTGAAGTCCCACAAACACAAGAGGAGGCTGTGATGCTCATGAAGGAGAGTCTCACTGAAGTGTCTGAGACAGTAACACAACACAAACATGAGAGACTTAGTGCTTCACCTCAGGAGGTAGGAAAGCCATATTTAGAGTCTTTTCAGCCCAATTTACATATTACAAAAGATGCTGCATCTAATGAAATTCCAACATTGACCAAAAAGGAGACAATTTCCTTGCAAATGGAAGAGTTTAATGCTGCAATTTATTCCAATGATGACTTACTTTCTTCTAAGGAAGACAAAATGAAAGAAAGTGAAACATTTTCAGATTCCTCTCCCATTGAGATAATAGATGAGTTTCCCACATTTGTCAGTGCTAAAGATGATTCTCCTAAATTAGCCAAGGGGTACACTGACCTAGAAGTATCCAACAAAAGAAGTGAAGTTGCTAATGTCCAGGGCGGGGCCAATTCGTTGCCTTGCTCAGAATTGCCCTGTGACCTTTCTTTCAAGAATACATCTCCTAAAGATGAAGTACATGTCTCAGATGAAGTCTCCAAAAGTAGGTCCAGTGTATCTAAGGTGTCCTTATTGCTTCCAAATGTTTCTGCTTTGGAATCTCAAATAGAAATGGGCAACATAGTTAAACCCAAAGTACTTACGAAAGAAGCAGAGGAAAAACTTCCTTCTGATACAGAGAAAGAGGACAGATCCCTGACAGCTGTATTGTCAGCAGAGCTGAATAAAACTTCAGGTAATAATCCATGCACTGTCTCACCAACTTCTTGGTTTACTATGGAACACAGATAACATTTAATGACATAACATTTATAATGTATCATGTCTAATGTGTCATGTTGATGAGAATCTTTTTTACTAGTTCAGTTTTAGTTCTGTGGGGCTGGAAAGATGGCTCAGTAGCTAAGAGCACTTGCTGATCTTTTACCCTCTACAAGACTTAAGTTCGCTTCCCCATCACCGATGTGGTCTCTCACAATCGGCTATACCTCCAGTCCTAAGGGATCTGATGCCCTCTTTGACCTCTATGGGCAACAGACACATTTAATCCACACGCACACACACATGCAGGTGAAACACTCATACACAAAAAATCTAAAATAGAAAATGATTAAGAAAAGAAGTTTCTGTTCTAACCAGGTAGTACAATATAGTCTCAACTGCAATCAGGAGCCCAAAGTAAAAGGATTCTTGTGAATTTGTTGCAAAAACCAAGAATACAAAAGGTTTTTGTTATTTCTTCCCACCTCACTTCTACTTAACACTCATCTTTACAGTAGGCTTTTCCATAGTTAACATTGCATCAATGGAACCAGGAAAAAAATTAGTATAATTATCTTTCATGATGCATTCTTTTCTTCAGTGTTTTCTGCTGCTGTGACAAGCAAGGGATATTAAAACAATATTTTCATATGTGTTTATTTTTATCTTAGATATGATTTCATGCCAAATTTGCGAAACAAGACCGTTTCTGTTGCTTGCTTTTGGTATTTATATAAGATACATCATTTTTCTAGTGAGAGGTATGAAGCTAGAAATACTAAGTATAGATTTTTCTCAAGAAAGTAATTACTGAAACATACTATCAACTTATGAAAAGCTCTGTTTATGTATTTTTAAGTGTGGGAGTGCTCTGTCTGCATATATAGCTACATGCCAGAAGAGGGCATCAGATCCCTTTATAGATGGTCTTGAACCACCATGTGGTTGCTGGGAATTGAACTTAGGTCCTCTGGAAGAGCCTCCAGTGGCCAGTGTTCTTAACCACTGAGCCATCTCACCAGCCCTCATTTATACTTTTGACTCAACATTTGCTATGCTTGTTTTGAATGCTTTTTTAAAAAAACTTGGCATTCTGTTAGCTGTGTTTTCTAGTAGCAGTTATGTTGTATTTACTTACATATTAGAGACAGCTAGCTTCAGACGAGTATAGATATTAATTCTGTTACAAGAGGCGATTCTGAATATTCAGATAATGAATCAGGCATGGAGACTTCCTGTTTGGAGGATATAGAGAGAAGTGCCGAGATTCTGGGTGCCTGTCATGTGTGAGTTAGCAACATGAAAAACAAAGGTGGGGGCACATGAGAAAATAAAATGGGTTTGGAAGAAGATTAATTTGAATATGTTAGTATTGAGACAATTATTAATACCATATCTAAGAAACTTTGAAACAACTTGTCTGGCTATTAATGCATAATTTGCGATGAACTTGGAGCTTAAAATTAAAGCCACAGATAGGAACAAGGGAAAATCAGAATGCGAAGATAAATGGGCAACATGTTAAGAGCTGAGGATTGAAAAAGGAGGGAAGGGCGTGATGTCAGTGCGTGCAACCGGGATGCAGACAGACTCCATTTTGATAACAGAACAAGAACAAGAGGGAAAAATGTTAGCCAGCAGAGGAATGGAATATGGAATCGAAGAGGGGATTCTCCTCCCCACTCACTTTAGGAGGATCAGTTAATAGGTGCTAATAGTTAATAGTTAAAATGTACATAGATGCCAGGGTAAACTCCAGAGTTTAAGTGAAGGGATTGGCTTTGTAGAGGAAGAAAGAATACTGCATGTAGTGGGTAGAAAGAAATCTGGATGGGTATTGATAATGCTCGGGAGGGTTTTGCGTCTGAAACTGAGGGACTCGGTTGATCATAATGTTAAAGCAGTATAGGAGGTATTTGCCGAGAATAAGTTGAAACATATTTGGCAAAGTAAGTATGAAATTATTCCAACTAGAGGCAGCAAGGGCAGCGTGTTAAAGAGTTTGCTCAGGGCCTTGGGACAGCAGTCTAGGCAAGTGCGCTATTTATTGAGCTATACCCTCTGCCCAGTGACTTTCAATGTGCTAAGTAGTCTGGATATGGGATCAGAGAATGTAACAGGTCTTATTTGGGGTAGTTCTGTTTTGTTGCATGGGCCAGTAGAAGGACAGTGAGCCAAGAGAGTTGAGAATAATAGGAATGAAGTAGTTTGAAGTCATTGAAATGATGGGCTGGCATCCAGGTTGAAGTGAATAGGAAGTTGATAGAAAGAGAGTGAATTGTAGGTCCAGATTGTAGGTCCAGATTAGGTCTAAGAACCAAAAGTGTTAGGAAGAAAAATGTGACTCTTAGAATGTTTTGGGAAACATAGTTAGTAAGATGTATGTGTTGGGTATTGAGTTTAGAATTTTACTGCAAAAGCAGCTCCATGACCAAGGTTTGACCATTAAGAAAGTTGCTGAGGCCAAGAGGTGACCGCATTGCATATGCTGCTTAGAATAATGACAGGACTTCAGGTAGACATTATGGTAAGTAAGGGAAAAGGGACTGGGGAAATGGTTCAGTGGATGCATCACTTGATAAAAGTATATGGCCAGAGTTCAGATCCCCAGCACCCACCCACATAAAACTTGCAGGTACAGCATGCTGAAGGCAGAAAGTGGAATCTCCTGGACAGGCTTGCTAGCTAGACTACTAGACTACTAGAGTCATTAAGTTCAGGGTTGGGCAAAAAGATCCTGTCTCAGTAAACAACCTGTGGTGTCTATATGATGTACTTAAATGAGCAGGCATGCACACTCCCTCCTCCCAAGGCGTAAGAACAAACAAACAAGGACAAGAGTCTTAAGGCTTTTGGGTAACTGATGGGGAGAATAGACAAAAGCAGTAAGAAAAGATAGTGTGTGACCTAGCCAGGCTTCTAAAATGATCTGGAAGCAGCATTAGATAGCAGAGAGTTGTGCAAAGTATGGGAAAGTAAGCAGCCTTGATTTTAGAAGCACCACAGGGAAAGCAATGTCAAAGAAGAGTGAGGTTTTAAGGAAAGGGAGGTGAAAGAAGGAATGCTTTGTAAAAAATGAAGGATTAGTAGAGATGGCTCAGGATCAGTAGGTTTCAAGCAGCATGTTAACGTGCCCTAGGGGAAACTGTAAACATGCACAATAATACGGTGAGGTAAGGGTAGGGAGAAGCAGGTATATAGGCAGTATTGAAATACCTGTGAAATTGCCTTCTAACTTCATGCTACCTCCCAAAACTCAACTCTAGTCATATGTTCTTAGTTTGATTTTGGTAAACCTAAGATCTATAGCCCCTAGTTTGGAATGAAAAGGATTAGAGAGCAGCAGTGCCTCTGAAGGCTAGGAAACAGTATTTTCAAGAAAATCATTTAGCTCAACCTTTTCCTCCCTTGTATGTATGTGGAGATAGTGACAGCGTATGTGTGTGCCCCTGAGGTTGATGTTGGGAATCATCTGCAACCACTTTCTACCTCATATTGAAGCAGGTCTCACATATGGCTAGCCAGTCTGTTCTAGGGACCCTATCTGCTTCCCATATGCTGGGATTACAGGTGGGTCACTGTGCCCATCTGGCTTTTTGTGGTTCTAAGATGCAGACTGATGCTTGTTTGTGTGGAAGGTGTTTTAACTTCTGAGCCATATTTCCCACCACATTTTTAGAAACTCTAAGTTGGTTTTTAACTGAAAAAAAATTATAGATATATTTAGGGTATGATGTGATAATTTGATAACTTTGCAGTGATCAACTTAGTTAGCATTCCCATGTCGGTTTTTTTTGTTTGTTTTTGTTTTTTTGAGACAGTTTCTCTGTGTAGCTCTGGCTGTCCTGGAACTTGCTCTGTAGATCAAGCTATCCTCGAATTTTCAGAAATCCACCTTCCTCAGACTCATGAGTGCTGGGTTGCACCACCACTGCCCAGCTTGTCAGTAATTTTTAAACTTAGCATTAGCTGCTATGTCCATTCTCACTAGAGGAATAGAACATAATTTGCACGTAACAAATGTGTAAGCCTTTAATCCTAGCACTTGGAAGTCAGAGGCAGGCAGATTCTCTGAGTTTAAGGCTAGACTGGTCTATTGTGAGTTCCAGGACAGCCAAGGCTACACAGAGAAACCCTGTCTTGGAGGAAAAAAAAAAAAACCAACAAAACAAAACAACATAACAAGTGTGTATATTTCATAAAATTCACAGGAAGTGTTTGTATAATTTGGATGACATGAATTCTAGTCTTTCTCACATCTAGATAGATGTTGACTTCCTTTACTGTAAAAGGAATGAAGTTTAGATTTTTCAGCTTGATATTTTTCTTAATTACAATAAGCATCTATTAAAAGCAGGTACTTATTGCTTTGGCTTGGTTGTTTGAAGTACTATCCTAGATTTCTTTTCTTTGAGAGTGGGGGAGACAAAAAACTTTGTTCTCATGTAACTTTGGCATGTACACACACCACACACACACACACACACACACACACACACACACACACTACACATACGGTTTTGTTCAAGTAGCTTACAGGCTGTGGTCCAGGTAGTCCAACAATGGTTATCTCTTGAAAGAAAGGCCAAGGATCTGGTTATAAGACTGAAAGTCTTAGCCATCTCAGTCTTTTGCAGAGTCCAGGTAATTCCTTCAGAGGTCTTGAGTCTATGTTGGAATCTCACAGAAGTAGATTCTAATACCACCAGAGGTATTAGTGCCTTAGTAACGGGATAGATGAACTTGCCAGGGAGACAGGATAAGGAGGCAAAAAGCAAAAGCTTCCTTCTTTCATGTCTTTTTATGCAGGCTGGCCCAGATTTAGGGTAAATCTTCTTCCACCATCAGATAATCCAGGTTTAAGGTGGGTCTTCCCATCTCAAATGATCAAATCAAGAAAATCCTCCACAGGTGTGCCCAACTACTTGGGTTTCTTCAGATTTATTTTATGTGTATGAGTGTTTGCCTGTATTGCCTCTATATATATGCATCATATGAGTTCCTGGTGCCAGGGAGGTTAGGGTGTATTGAATCTCCTGGAGCTGGAGTTAAAGATGGTTGTGAGCTATCAAGTTGATTTTGGAAACAGCACTGTGATCCAAATGTTAATCATTGAGCCATCTCTCCAGCCCCATTACTTCAGTTTTATTCTTTAGTGTCTTAAAGGTTTTCACGGTAGAGGTTTTTAACTTTCTTTTTGGTTTTTCAAGACAGGGCTGTATAGCCTGTATGGCCCCGGAACTCACTTTGTAGACCAGGCTGGCCTCGAACTCAGAAATCTGCCTGCCTCTGCCTCCCAATTGCTGGGATTAAAGGTGAGCGCCACCACGCCTAGCGGTTTTTAACTTTCTTTGTTAGGTTTATTCTAAGGGTTTTAAAATTTGGAACAGTTTCTCTCTATGCAGCCCTGGTGGGGAACCTGGAACCCTCCCTGTGTAAATCTGATTGGCCATGAGTTTAATTCTTCCTGCCTCTACACCCTGAGTGCGAGATTAAATGCTTTTCACTACATTGTTTCTTGTTCAGTGTGCCTTTTGATGGTGTGTAGATAGTCTACTGTATCTTTTTAATGCTAACTTTGAATCCTAATTATTTTGTAGAAGGTGTTTATCAGATTATCAGCATTCTTGTGGAGTCTCAAGGGTCTCTGATATATAGAATTGTAACACTTGAAAATAGGATTTTTTTCTTAACTACTTCCTTTCTTATTTATATATATGCCTTTTATTACCTTCCTGTGTGTCACTACCAAAGCTAGGATTTCAGACATTTATTGGTCATTTGTGCTTTGGTTTTTATGAATTGCTTGTTCAACCTTTGTTCATTTTTCGATTTTGATCTTATTTTTATGTGCAGGGTGCATAGTCTTATGTTTATCAAGGCTTTTATGCTTGGAATCCGGGGACAGTTTGACTTCACAAAGGGCGCCTGTTTCTTTCTTTCTTTAACCACTTGTAATGTTATTCTTACTTAGTTCCAATTTATTTATAATTGTCTGAATTTTCGCAGTTATTTTTATTCCCATCATATTCTGATCTAGCCTCCTGGTGCCAGGCAACCATTCAACTGTTGGATGATTGAGAATAGCTTCCCAGTGGTTGGTTAGGCAATCAAATGCAGATTTTGGGTGTTGGTGCCATCTAGTGTGGGTAATGGTAAAACCATTCCTATGGAATATTTGATAAGTAACCATACTGAATAAATGTGGTTGGTCACAAAATTTCACACTTGCCGAAGATTTTTAAAAACAAATTTATAAACTATTTTGAATTTTGACATTTTGTACAGAATTAAATACTTGAACTATGCTATAAGCATTCTGAAATGACCCTGAAGATGTGTTTCTGTTAAGGTAAAAGGCCTAATGACTTAATTTTTAAATTGTAAGTTTAGAAATACTTTGGGTCTTTAACATTCTCTCTCTCTCTCTCTCTCTCTCTCTCTCACACACACACACACACACACACACACGCACACACGCGCGCACACACGCGTGCGCGCGCTTGTGCATTCGAGGTCATTGCATTCGAGGTCTCATATTTGATGAGGCATGTCAGTTTGACTTCACAAAGGAAAGCCTGTTTCATTTTTTAGTACTCTTTTATTTTTACTTTTAGTTCTGATTTATTTATAATTGTCTGGATTCTTGCAGAGTTATTTTTATTCCCATCATATTCTGATTTAACCTCCTGGTGCAAGAGAAACATTTTCAATTTCTCTGATTTTTAATATTCATATATTGAAATTGCTATGTGATGTGGTTAAAAGAGTTTCAAAATGCTCAATTTTTTTTGTCATTTTGAATGTTATTAATTTTTTAGATTTCAAATCCTATTCCATTTTTGAATATTGAGTTCACCATTGTTGAAGTACTGACTTTTAGTCCATAGGGGGCATTAGATCACAGCATATGGTCGGGTTTATGGTTGTGAATGTCTCTCAGCAGTAAAAAAAACATCTAGTTTTGGTACCTCTGTGTGCTTAGAATTCTAAATTTAGTTTCAAGACTGCTGTGTAACTGTCACTGTTTCATATTAATAAAAGATTCGGGCTCTCCATTGTTAATAGGTGTCTAAATCGTAGCTTCCCAAAACAATATGCAAGCAAAGTAAATGGCTGCTCTCCTCTTTTCTCTTTTCTCTTTTCTCCTTTTTCTCTTTTCCTTCCTTTTCCTTTTCCCTTCCCCTTCTCTCCCTTCCTCCCCTTCCTCTTCTTCCTCCCCTTCCTCTTCTTTCTCTTCCTCCCCTTCTTCCCCTTCCCTCTTTTTCCCCTTCTTCCCCTTTCCTTTTCCTTTTCTCCTTCCTTCCTTCTTTCCTTCCTTCCTTCCTTCCTTCCTTCCTTCCTTCCTTCCTTCCTTCCTTCCTTCCTTCCTTCCTTCTTTCCTTTTAAATTTTCCTGTGCCTTTGAAGATTGAAAAGAAAAAAGAGAGGGAAAAAGCAAAACAAACCAAAAATTTTGCTGGCATTAAAAGTAAAAGAAGTGGAAGGAGTTTGAGAGAGCAGGATGAGGTGAACACCAGCATGGGCTTACTAACTAGGTGGTTTTGTTTCTTTTTTGAAACAAACATACCTATATAGTGTTAGCTGGCCTTGAACTCAGAGAATGCTACCTGACTACTTTCCCAATGCTGGTTTAAAGGTCTGTACCATTCTGGGCTTTCACATCTGCTTTGAGACAGTTCTCTTGTGCTTAAAATCCTTCCAAATAGATACAAAATTAATTAAAAAAAAAAAAATGCTCCCCAGGCAGTGAACAAACAAAACCAAAACTCACACATGCTACTTCATTACTATTTTTTTATGAACACTTTCAGAGATTTTTTTAATTAGCAACTTAATTATATTTTTCTTAGTTAACCATGCATTGTAAAAAAAAAGTGTTTTGACTAAGTTAAGAGAGACATTGAAAGTAGGTAATTTTAGATCATCGTACTCTTTAGAAGTGAGTTGAAGACCTTGTAGGTCGTTGGTTTTATTTTTTAGCATTATATTTACAAGTTTGATCTGTGACTCTTCCTTTGGCATTCTGTAAGGAGAAAATAGAATACTACACCAAATATTCAAAGCATCATGTTGCCAGTTGGTTTGCATGTTTATTATTTGAGGACTATTCTTGAGAGAATTTTATTCTTTAAAGGTTGGTATTTAAATTCATTTAGATGAAGTTTGATGAGAAAGTATGACCCATAAATTGTGTACTCATAAATTTTGCTTGTTGGCTTTTCAGATTAAAATATTTTTGCTTGGCTAACTTAAAAACTGCAGTTTTAAAACACTGAGAAAGAAGTGGGTAAAAATGTCAGCTGGTACCTATGAGTTAGCTTTTCTCTGTACTTACCATAAATTGTAATAATTAAAACTAAAGAATTGATAATCATTCTGCAAAAACTTCTTGAACTTAAGGCTTTTAATTTGCTTTCTTAAATAAAAGCTTACAGTATGAAAAGTACATTTAATATTCATATGAGTGGATTGTCACACACACATTCTTGGCACCTTAAAATTAGCAGACAAGTGAAGTATTATAAATATATGAGTTACATATATGCTGAATACGTTTACCTTAGAAAATATGTAATTTGAAGGTAACTACTGTCTTCTGGTGTTTTTGTTCTAGTGGAGCTCAGATTAGAACCCATGCCTTGATCCTGTTAGGCATACACTTTACAAGTTAACTACACTCCCTGTCCTTGTCTGTCAGTTTGAAAGAGTTCATTTAAAAAATACTGTCTTAGAAGTATTCTGTATTCTTTGAACAGTTTTGGATGCTAAACCGTTAGGTGAAGAGGTCACACATTTTCATCTTTGATGTAATATGGTGGTGACAGTGTTCTCAGAATAATAATTATATCATATAAGGTCTCAGCAAGTAAAACTGCTTTTATAACTGTGCAAGAGGGACTTAAAAATGAGTAATTGGCATTCTGAACACTTAAGGATTTTGCAAGGTTTTGCAGCCCACATAGTGAGCAAATTTCAGGAAGATGTCCCCATTTCAGTGTGGTTACAGTCATGAGATGCATGTACTCTTATGCATTGATTATATACATTACATCTTGGTATGCCATATGTATTTAAATATATTTTAGCTGATTGAATTGGCACTGTTCATTTCCTTTTCTGCTTAGGCAAATTTAGCATCAGGTAAAAATCAGTTGTAGAACATTAGAAAGACACACTGGAATGACTGAAAGATTAATAAATTTTGAAAAAATTAGAAATTCTGGAACCATTTATTTTTATGGCTATTAAATTATGCCATTTTCATGGGGTAAATGATATAGTTATTAGTACATGACTGTTTCTCTCTCAGCCAAAGATTTATTGCAATGGTAGGTAGTTGAGAATTTATTAAAAGATTGAATTGGAACAGGTAACAATTAATCTAGATTGGGAGGAATCTAGATTTTTAGAAATGTAAAGGAAAAAACAAACTTAGGTTACTGAAACTGAAAATGTCTCCACTGAAGTAATTAATTTAATAAACAAATAACGATATTGATTTTTTTTAAACCTGATCATACCTTCCAGGATGCAAAATATGAGTTTTCTAAGCCTCAGTAAACCCAGAAAAAAGGCAATTGGCAACCTTGAAATTGAAGTTATTAACCCATTTGGATTAGTCCATTTCTGTCTTGTGGGTTAACTGTTGATTTTAGAGTTTCAAGTAAAACTGAAACACAGCAGCACAATTGAACTGTCCCTAATAAAGAGAAGTCAAGTCTGTGAGTGCAGACCTAGTTCTGTGTGTTTCAGGTATATTTAGTGGTTGGCTCTGTTGAGGGAGTTTTCTTTTGGTAGCTGCCTCCTTCCCTGCAAAGTAGCTCCATTTGGCAAGATCAGCAAGCAAATGGCTAAGACAATGAACAGATAGAAGGAAAGCATTAATGTCTGGGTATTAGTAGCCTAGTTACAGATTGTACTGCGTCAGCTTGCTCCACACCCCAAAGACATCAGGTGACTCCAGTGGTTCAGCCGGGACTGCAGGCTTAGGTTGAGCAAACGGGTATCTCATGTCTCAGGGAGAATTTTGCAATTTACAGCTTTTCTGTTAGTATGCATAATTTGTAATTGGTGCTGGAGGGCAGATCGTGGCAAGAAATGGACGATCAGAAGAAACGTTGGAAGGACAAGGGTATGTCTTTTAATCTTTTACTCCTTTTTATGTAACCAGTAAGATTTCTGTGGGTAAGCTTTGTAGTTTAGATATATTCAGGATTGAAAGTGGAGCCTGTGATCATGTAATGCTTAAGATTAACATAAAACAGCTGCCTCTGGTGTTTTTTACAGTTGATTGTGTGCAGGAAAGATGTCATTCTTTTTCACTGGTGTTTGGTTTAGTAATTTTAGACCTGTCTGTTGTTTCTTTTCTAATCTTGCGCGTTGAAATTGGTATGGGATTAACATCTCATTTGCCGGTCACTTTGGTGTGAGGAATGTATAATAACCATTACATTCTTCTGTAGTCATGGCATTTCGTGATGACTTTAAATAAAGCTCAGCTGGTGTGCCTGAGATCTATCCCTAGGTTTGTAGGTAGCAGAATTGCATTGTCTCTTTGAAAATCAAAAGTGAACATTTGAAGTTCTTACTTGAATGCATTTTAATTTTTATGTAACTGAAACTATTCAGATGTGTACATAGTTTTAAATGTATACCCAAATTTAAAGTACTAACCTTTGTCCTTGTAATAACCAATTAGTGATCTTGATCCCCTTCCCCCCCCCTTGAGAACTCAGATTTTTTAAAATCTCAGTGATTCATTGTGAAGAATTTAAGCCTGCAAAGTAGTAGTAAAATATCGACTATTGAATATTTCAACAACACTTTGTTATGTAGCTTGACAACTGCTATGTAATAAGAGAGAGAGACCAAGTAAGCAAGAGTGAGTTGTTTATCTGACCGTCTAGAATAAGTTGTCTTAAAAATTGTTAGAACTGTTTTTAAGTGGCTGAGATAAACATTTCTGTAGCTGACTAGCTGCAGTGACCTGCTTTAAAAACAAAACCAAAACCGATCAGTTAAAAAAAAAATGTGGGGGAAAGGTGATTTTAACATTGAATTCATATGAGTCTTTGTTAAGGGTCCTTTATTCAATATAAAGGGGAAAACAGCTGTGAGCTTTAAAAAGGGATTTCATTAAAAAGCTTAATATAAAGGACTTCTTTAGCTTATCCATAAATATTAAAAACGAAGTGAATCAATGTGCTAGTTTTTGGTAAGTAGAAAGATACTTGATAATAAAGTGGGTGAGAAGCCACAGTAGGGCCCATCCTGCAACTTTCAAATCTCTGCATGAACGACTTCAATTGTAGAGTATTAAAATGTTAAGCTCTTATAAGATAAGATGCAGTAGAATCTTTTATGATAGATTTAACTATTAAAGACCCTTAAACAATTCAGAATCACTCTTGAGTCTCTCTGCCGATCCTGGCTTTATTTGTTTGTAAATCTGGTTGACTGATACTTTTCGTGTCTTTTGTTTTTAACCCTTGTCTGAGTAAATCAGACCAACCTATTTTTTTTTTTATCTAGGTGTTGTTACATTTTAGTGTTTCCTGTATCAGCTGCTAATGCTAAAGATTATATAGTGAGATTTAAATCAGAAACAAACCACTGAGATGCCTGAGGTGAATGTTTTTTTCCTTACTGTGAAAAAGTGAGGAACCTAACCTGAGGTGTCTACAAGGGTAAACTTAAAATATATATACTTAGACCTGGTCCCCCATACCTGCATTCTTGGGCTCTCAGACTCCCTTCCCAAAGCTGTCAGCAGTAACAAATATTCTGATTCATGTCTGGCTTTGTTTTTGTTTTGGTGAAGTTTTAAATGTGTTTGTTGTTTGGGTGATCTTTGTTTTTGCTCATTAGATATCCAGTCCTTTAGGCAAGGAGAGTATTATAATTGGTGTTGTTACAGTCTTACTATTTTCTGTTCATTAGCAGAATATTTTGACAAAGAAATCTGTAATATTTCATTATTGAGGTTATATGGAAAACTTAGATTAAGATGGGAAGACTTGCAAGTCTAGGTCAGTTGGGTGGAAGAATGACGTAACTGTCAGCAGCAGAGACAACTCCACAAGTAACCCAGGGCAACCTGCAAGTTCTTTTTTAGACAACACCATAGAAAAGAATTTTAGGACCAAAAGAAGAGGTTAACAGAAAGGTGCCTGGGAAGAAAATACAGCAGGCATGTGCATTTTGGTGGCTCTCAGGTACATCTCAAAGGATTGCTCAGAAACTTTCTATATATGAGCTTAGAGACTGTCTGATATGATAGTTCCTTGGATGGGCTCAAACCTAATAAGATAAAGTCAGGACTTTAGGATTGCACCAGGGGTTAGGACATGCCCTTTTGTTTGTAAGTGGGGCTTTTGACGAGATTCCTAAAAAAATTGCAAATGTTAAATAAGTATGTTGGGATTCTTGATTCTTAGTTTGTAGGAGGCTTCACCAGGGGAAGGAGCTCCTTTCTCTTCCCACCCCCATAGTTTTCCTTCCTTTCCAATCACACCTGCTTTATAAGCACTAAGAAGACATTGTTAACACAGTGACTAGAATTTCCTGGATAGAGTGTAGACTGTATTAGGATAATGGTTGACAGATTTGTAGGCTCAAAGATGATAGAAGGTTAGAAGGCCTAGGTCAGAGTTCCTGAGGCTTCTCTGGTTCACAGGAAAGAGTCCTGTGATTCTATCAAAACAAGCTCTCCAGGGCCTGGCAATCTGCTGTCATCATTTTATAATTGGGCAGATTTGGAAAACAATCTAGGCTTCACACCTTAGTTCTAGTATGTTCTGATTTTGACTAGGTAAGAAACTGCCTCTAAGTTTTTATTCTGTTGTGTGATTTATAGGGTTCCAGTTTTGAGGTTCTCTGGGGTTTTATGACAAGATGCTCTGGGCCAGGTTGTATTGGTTTGATGTTTAAAGTAGGTAGTAATAATAAGTAGTGGTGGGTTCAGAAGGCCATCTGTGGTTTAGTAAAAGCTGGAGGAGAACCTAGAAACCTGAGTTTGGGATGATTTTAGCTATGCCTGGAGTTAAAAAAGAATACCTTGAACATCATCTGAAATGGGGATGAAAAGGAAATAACAGATATGAGAAAAATAAGTGAATACTTGATATTCATCATAGGTTGCAGGACTACATGAATTCGAAGTCACGATGAACAACTATGCTTAGCATCAGTAGATTTTTTTAAAAGCCAAATTGAGTTCTAGACACTTTGAATTTGAAGTGATGGACATAACAAGCAATGATAAAGATTACAAAACAAATGCAAAGTGAGGGCATCTTTTTTTAAAGAGTTGAAGATAGGGAGGCAAAGCCATTAGCACCAAGCCTACATTCATGGAGCATCAGGAAAAGTTAGCTCTAACAGCAGTAGAAGGAGCAGGAGAGTGTGGTCTCACCAACAGGAGAGGGCTGGAGATCTTAAGAAGGAGGACTGGCTGTCGAGAAACTGTTTAGAATGAAGATAAAGTGATTGCAGACTCTCAGATTTTAGGAGAAAGTGCAGTATTGCCCATTTTTGCTAGTGCTTTTGTAGACTGGGAAGTTCAACTGCTTTAAGATGACCTTTGTGGGAAGTTTCAGCGGCATTAAAGTTCAGTTTGATTATGCTTAATGACAAAATGGCTTCAGAACATCATATCTGGTGCATTCTTCCCTTGTGGACTCTTTATAGGGCTTCCTAGTCTTGCCTGGAAGTCATTTCAGCTTCTGTGAAAGCTTAAATTGGTTGAGGTACAGGTGTATGTGCTGCTCCTAAACAGGGCGGGCGGGGTGGGGGTGGGGCTACAGGGGTGTGTGTGCAAAGGGCCTGCCCAGGTGCCTGAAATGCTAGCTTTCCTCTTGAGCCTGGGAAGGAGGCAGGCTGAGAGAGGAGTTTGTCATTAACCAATTTTAAGAACTGCCAATCTTAGGAAGAAACCTGCTTTTAATTTTAAACTTACCTAAAACTCAGTGTAACTTGGACCTTCATTGTGTTTTTCTAGGTTTTTTTTTTTGGATTGTTGTTAAGTAGCAGGACTGTGTGTTGTAGAAAATAGAGAATGGCTTTGGGTTTTGTTTTTTAATAATGAAGTAAGGGACTTGAAGATTATATTATACATTGTATTCTGTAATCTTGAACAATTCAGTAGATATTTCCACCTTTAAAATCACTTACATCACTTTAATATGTTTCTGGTTAAATTGAGTAAAATTAAATTAAATTCTGTTCTTATTCATGGTTATTGTTCAGTTAATGAATATTTGGGCTTAATACATGCTTGCGGCATTGCTTTTCAGAAAGATTGCTTTGAGCAACGAGTTAGTTTGTCTGGGAGCCATGGCTAAAATTAATTCTGATGGTTTTAACTTTAGGAATTTTTATCAGTTTTAAGTAAATTACAGAAACAGGTTTGCATTTTTTTTCAAAAGTAAATGAATATATGTTTTCAGTGGTTATAGAGAAATATAATAAAAAATTTTCAAGGGATATGGATTGAGACAGGTGGTGGAAATTTATTCTGTTGCTTTCCTTATTTACCCTGATCTTAATATTCATATTTTTTTAATCAGGACTGCTAACTGATCTATATTTCATGTTGTAATTGTGCAATTGCAAGAGTTTTTCTTTGCTTTTCAAGTTCAACTCATACTGATGATCCTTGGCTAATTACAAAGGCTCTCCACGACTCAGTCCTAGCTTACTCCCATCCCCACACCACACTGAAGGACCTGCTCCATCAACTTGCCTGCTGTTTTATTTCTCTGATCTTACCTCTTACACCTTTTCTTCCGATTTTTATTTTGACCATGCAGTATTTAAGACACATTCTTCCCAGATAAGACATGATGCTGGCCTTCGTTAAACTCTTCTTTTGAGTTGTGACTTCTATTTCATTACATATGGGCTTTATGTCTGTAACATTCTTTAAAGGCAAAAATGGTCCTTTCATCCTGGGCCTCCTAGTTGGCATGCATAATTTTTCTATAAAATGACAGACCGATTTAATGGTTTTTAACTCCTTGCCTTGAACTTTGTACATATATTTCTGATTAAAAATGATACTTTTTTTTTTCTTGCCCAATTGGGGATTTAGGATTCTCCTTTTCCCTTTTCTTAAAGGAGCAATGAAACAATTAAGAATGGTAGGAGCTCGGAAAGATAGCTTAGCAGTTATAAGCACTGGCTTCTCTTGTACAGGACCCAGGTTTGATTCCCAGTATCCACACGGCAACTCACAACCATGTGTAACTCCAGCTCCAAGTTCCAGGGTCTCCTACATCCTCCTCTGCCCTCCATAGGTGCCAGGGTTACACATGGTGCACAACCTAAATGCAGGCAAAATACACATGTAAATGTAAATACTTCTTAAAAAGGATTTTAGATTTCACCTGCAGATAATGAGTCTTGTCATTTACATTTATTGTAACCATTTAGTTTTATACACAAGGAAACCAAGAAAACTAAATATGCTAAGTTATTTCCATAGACCTACAAAGCTAGAGTATGAGGCCTTTTATAGTTTGTATGAGAACAACCAAGGAGTGATGAGGAAAAGGCTGAAAATTGATCCATGTTGTGATAATTTATCCATGCATAGTTTACTATGGCAGCTTTTTGTATGTGGTACCATTTACCACTTACTTTTTTAATCTTTTTTTAATATTTATTTTATGTATATGAGTACACTATAGCAGTCTTCAAACATCCCAGAAGAGGGCATCAGATCCCATTACAGATGGTTGCGAGCCACCTTGTGGTTGCTGGGACCTCTGGAAGAACAGTCAGTGCCCTTAACTGCTGAGTCATCTCTCCAGCCCCTGGTTCTCACTCTTAAGAATAAAAGAGCAGTAGTCTTAGTATCAACTGTGGAAAAAGGTAGGTGTGGTTAGTAGCTTAGTATTACTGGAACTTCTAACGAGCCTGTGATAATAATTTCTCTTAAGGACTGGATTACATACTTGACTGTAGGAAGAACATTTCAACAGTCAATAGAATTCTCTTTACTTTTTCTTTTTTTCTTTTTTTTAACTTAATCTCATCTGTTGCTAGAATTTGGGCTTAAGGGTGTTGAGTTTAATTTAGCCAGTATTGTTTGAATTCTTGGAGCTAAGGTTCAGAGACCAAATTATCTTTTTCTGCTTTATCATAGTCAAGGTTGACTTTCACTGTGTATGTAAGGTGCTGTGTGTGTGTGTGTTCTGTTTAATGGCTTTTACATTTACTTAGTATGCATGTGTGAGGTGTAATAAAATAAGGCTCTAAAATACTAATGTGCTGGCTTTTCTTATATGTAACACCATCTTATTTATTTTGTATAAATGTAAACCAATTCAAATATGAAAAGCCATGAAACATTAACAGACACCTTGCATATCTGAAAGTGAGAGTTGAATATTGAAACAAATTTGGGAATGTCTCCTTTCAGACTACAGACTTTGCAAAATTAAAATTTTTCTGTAAGAATATGAGGAATATGCATATATTCCATGTATGCAGTCTTTTATAACTAATTTTTATAACTAAATTGTCAAATTTTGTGCAAGGAGTGTTTAGGAGTAAGTAGATAGATACATAAAGAGAAAATACTTAGCTTTAATTTAGAATGGTATTACATGTATGGATTTTGCTATGAATGGAAAATTATACCATGGTTTAGAGAAATTGGAAATGTGAAGTTAGGAATATTTTCTATTCTATTTTTGTATATTAATGTCCCCAACATGAAAATGTTTTTATGTGTGTAAGTGTGTGGGCTCTTCATGTTGCAGTGTGTGTGTGAAGATCGGAGGATGGCGTCTATGAGTCCTGTGGGTCCCAGGTATCAGACTCTGGTCATTCAACTTGTTGTCATGTGCATCAGTTTGCCAGCCCATTTTGTATTGAACACTATATGAACTAAATAAATCAATCAGTGGTTTGAATTATTAATGGGTCAAATGTAGTCGTGGTAGGAGCTTACTATTCTCTATTTTTTAAAAAAGTTGTTTTTAAAATAGGGCTTTAACATTGAAACCTGACTTCAGGCTAAGTTGAATGTAAATTTAAGGAAATTCATTTAAGGAAAATGTAACAGGATGACTTGATCTAGCACTATTTTTAGCTATAGCAGATGACAGCGTGTGATTACCGAATGTAGGCAGCTCTTCTTTCTTTGTACCGAGTCAGTGAAAGAAAAACTGGGTTCTTTTAAATTTAAATATTAGTTAGGTAAGGTGCACTATACAAAATAATCAAAAGTTTTCTATATTTTTAAATTTTGAAAACAAAGATAAACTGCAGGGAAATAAATCTATTTTTCTAAATTATTTAAGTAGATTGGCATAAACCCCTATGTGTTTCCCATAGTTTTAAGCGAAAAATCACTGTTCAGTTCTTTTTGGATCTTTAAAAGGGGTGTTCTATGAACATTTTGTATAAGAGTTTAAAACTTCCTTATAAAAACATGCTTTATCCAATATTTTCATAAGAATTTCCTGCATGTGAGTGTGCTGCCTGCCTGAGTATGTGTGTATCACACGTCTGCCCAGTGCCCATAGTGGCCAGTAGAGGAGCTGGTCCCCTGAACTTCATTTATACATTATTGTGAATCACAGTGGGGTGATGGAAATCAAACCTGTACGTTTCTAAAAGGGCCTTCTCTCTAGCACCCCTTATCAGATATTTACTTTGTATTTCCTCCCATTTTGTAGTTTGTCTTCACCTTCTTCATTATGTCCTTTGAAACATAAAATATTTTATTTTAAGAGGCTCAGTATGTTTACTTTTCTTGTGTTTATGCTAATACCATATTTTAAACACAGCCTTGAAGATCTACACTTTTCTTTTTTCTTTTAACAAAATTGTTATTTTTAAAAGCTACCCTTCATGTAAACATGTGTAGGAATGTGTCTAGAGGTCAGAAGACAGCTTATAGGGATTAATTCTTGCCTTCTACCATGTGGGGCTAGGAGATAAAATGTCTTAGCAAGCTTGGTGGCAGGTGCACTCAGCCATTTTGCCAACCATCTAAAAGCATTTTATAGTTTAAACTCCAGTCTTTAGATTTTCATTCTATTTTGAGTTAAAACAATATTTTGTTATTTTTAATAGTGTGTTTGTGATGAATGCAGATAACTACCGTGGCTAGAGTGATCAGCTCCTCTGGAGCTGAAGTTAAAGGGATTTGGGAACCATTAATGGCTGAGCCATCTCTCTACCCCATAAGTTAAACCTTCCATGTAATACAAAGTACAGGAATCTAAGGAATCCAGTGGCATTCATTCCCCTGCAGTTGGACATCCAGTTGTTCTTAGCTTCGTTGTCAAATTCACTTGACTATAAATATAAAAGTTGATTGTGTTTCACTTATGTTCCTTTGTAACCATGTATATGACTGTAGGGTCAGGTTTATGTTTTGTTTTCTTTTTTTGAGACAGAAGCTTGCTATATAGCTCCAACTGACTTCTAGCTTGCCATTCTCTTGTTGCTGAAAGCTTTGCAGGAAATTTTGCAGAGGAGAAATGTGAGCCCTTTAACTTTATTATTGTTTTCCAGGATTTCTTTGGTTCTTCCAGATTTATTTTCTTTTTTCGGCTGTCTTGTCAGTGCCTGTTGGAGACACAAGCTGGGCTTTGGTTTTGATGGGGTTTGTACTTGGGACTAATTAGAGGAATGTTATGTCATCCAAGACTGTGTGATATCTACTGCTTTATTCAGCCATTAATTTCTTTTAACTGCAAGTTTTCAGTTTATTTCATTTGTTTTCAGCTATGTATGTTCCTAGGAATTAAATTTTTTTTTTTTTGTCTGTGAAAGTTAACAGTGTTGTTTGGAAAGTTTGTGTTATTAAGTCAGATGCAGTTGGCTTTGTATGATGTTGTGCCCACAATGTCACTAGACTTGCTTAGGAATTCTAGTTGCTGTTTTGTGGCTTCCTTAGGAAATTCTAAATATAAGATCATATTAGCAACAAATACCTTAATTTATTTTTGTCCAATCAATTCATTGCCCAAATTCTGGTCAAAAACTTCTAGGACATGTATGGGTGTGAAGTGTCAAAGAGAGGTTACCCTTGTCTTATTATTAGGCTTAAGTGGGAAGATGCTAGTCTTGCAGCATGTTCACTGTGATTTTGTAGATTTTATTTTTGATCAGTTTGAGGCTAATTCTTTTTTTTTTTCTTTGCTGTTTTGTTGACTGTTTACCATGAGATGATGTTGGACCTCATCAGATGCTTTTTATGCAACTATTGTGGCGAGTGTATCTTATTCCTAGTTTGCTTTTATGGTGCATGTGTGGGTTGTTATTCATATGTTGCACTAACTTTGCATTCTCAGAACAGATCCTCCTAAGCTATGATGTAATCTGTTTGCATTGCAGGATTTTGACTTGTTAATGTTATGGCAAAATTACTGTTCTGTATTCATATGGGATGTTTATCTGTACTCGTCCACTGATGTCTTTGTCTGATTTGGGTATCCAAATTGAACAATTTTCTAAATTAACTAATGATATAAGGCTCTGATGAGTTATCAGAGGCATGTAGATATTTTTGTATCCTTTTTTTTCCCCCATGGAGAATTACTACTCTTGGGTGAATTTAATCTTCCTAATTAAAAAAAAGTAAAACCAACATAGTCTACATGAAACTAAAATACTTTTGGCAAGTTGAAAACAGACAACTGTTTTTGCTAGAAATTTGTGTTTTTCCTCTTTGCAGCTTCACTGACAAACTCTACAAAATGGGATTGAAAATGTTTTAGTACTTGTCACAGAGCTTTGGAGGATGGATTCTGTCCTGTGTGTACTTACACTGTGTAGCCGTCCCACCTCCTACCTGTACTTCCCTAATGGTCTCAAGAGCATCTCAACTTCTGCATTCCTAGGACTTACTTCAACTTGACTGATCCATAGTGTTTGCTTTGAGGTAGTCGTGTGTTTTCATGTGGTATCTGTGTACTTTCATGTATGACTTCCAGAGTTCTTACAATTATTGACAAGATCTGACTGCATCTGATCTTTTATTAAATTATCAGGCAGCATTGTTCTTTGTGTGTATGAGTGTGTATGTCTCTGCACATACTGGTATGTGGATATGGAGGCTCTAGGGCAGCCTTGAGTGGTGGTACAGAGACAGGATGTCTTATTGGCCTGGAGCTGGCATATGAGTTTGGCCTTTTGGCCAATGAGCCCTAGAATCTGCCCCTCTCTGCTTTCCTGACATGAGGATTACATGTGTTGGCCACTGTGCTGGCCTTTATGTGTTTGGGGATTGGTAGGTCCCTGTACAAACTGAGTTGCTTCCCAGTGCGTGGCGGTGTTCTTATAGTAGGAAATCCTACTGTACCACTCACTGAATGGGGGTTAAGGCAGTATTTTGTGATTATAAATTGTGGTTGCCACTAGAATGAGACTGTTTCAAGTAGCACAAAAATGTATAAAGAAACAGGTAAGATTTACCTATAATCCCAATATTAAAGAAGTAAAAATATTATTTAGTAGATTTTTTTCAGACTTAATGGTTAGACATATTTTTGTTTGTTTTGTTTGTTTTATATGTAGCCCAAACTGGTCTCAAATTCACTGTTGTAGCCCAGGCTGGCCTTGTTCTCTTGATTCTTTCAATACTCTGTTTTCAAGTGTCATTATAGGCATCTTTATCTTTCTTTACAGACCAGTTTTTCCATTATATGTATACTAGTTTTAATCAAATTCATATTACTTTTAAAAGGTATTTTCAGAAACTTGATGGGACAGTGAGATGGCTCAGTGGGTAAAGGTACGTGGCACCAAGTCTGACCTCCTGAATTCAATCCCTGGAACCCCACATGGTATAGAGAAGAACTGACTCCCATAAGTATCTCCTGATTGCCACACATGAACTGTGGTATGCACATGCTCACTTCATTCACAAGTACATGAAAAGTGACTGTTTAAAAACCTAATTATACTTTTTGGCTCTGAGAAGTACTTGTTAAATGTATTGCTCTTAGCTGCCCTGTCATAGGTGTGTAAATGTAGGTATCTATGCTGGCTAGTATATGTCAACTTAACACAAGCTAGAGTCATCTGAGAGGAGAGACCCTCAATTGAGGAATTACTTCTTTCTATAAGATTGTCTGTAGAGCATTGTCTTAAGTAGTGATTCATCAGGGAGTGCCCAGACCATTTGGGTGATGCTATCCCTGAGCTTCTGGCCCTGGGTTCTGTAAGAAAGCAGGCTGAGCAATCCATGGCGAGTATGCCAGTAAGTAGCACCCACTCCATGGTTTTTATATCAGCTTCTATTTTCAGGTTCCTGCCTTATTTGAGTTCCTGTCCTGACTTACTTCAATGATGGTCTATAATGTGAAAGTATAAGTCAAATAAACCCTTTCCCCATCATGCTTTTGGTCATGGTGCTTCACCTTAGCAATAGAAATCCTAACTAGGACAATATCCTATATCTTATTAATTTCACATAGACATTCTTCTTGGTCTTTGTGAGTCATTTTACATACAATGACTCTTAGTCTATATTCTGCCCATTCATCAAACATGCAGATGTACAACAATCTGAAGAACTTGAATATGCTGACCCTTTAGTTTATGCACAGGGTGCTTTAACAATAGCAAGTCTCGTTATATATTTATCACCTTCCACTTCTAAACTGTAAAATGCTTTTTATACAGTTTTTGGTTTTCTCATAATTACTGTTATGTACAATTACAATTATGTACAATTGCTTGAAAAGTGATACGATTAGGTACTTACTGATTTCATGAAGTTTATGTTTGGCACATAGTAATGTTTCTGAGAAGGTTAAGTTTAAAACACTTAAGCCTCTTATACTCAGAAGTATAGATCTTAAAAGGAGATCTATTTTAAAGTTGCATAGGCATAGGCTAATGCCAAAAGTAAAAGTTTATTGATTAGGACCCACTAATAATAATTTGAGTGTAGGACTTTGTATTAAGTATAAATCATGTTAGCTTCTGAAGGGAAAATAAGTTGGAAGACTTAGTTTGTTAAAGATAAAACTTAAGTCAAGGGAGGTTCAAGTCTCACTTTAAGTTACACAGTTGCAGAGCTAGTACCAGGAGGTGGGTCTCTGAACTTAGCCTTTTCTACTATATACACTAGTATAGAACCTGTAGATTAATCATAAATCTTGAGTAATCATTAAACCTCTGAATTTTCTCTGGTTTTTACACATGGACACAGACACTTGGAAAGATCAGTTTTGATGTAACAGTGTTGGATGCTCTTAATGAAGCACAGTGAGTGCACGTGCATTTATTTGATAACCTTACCAGTAGGGATACTACAGATGAACAAATGGCTTTGAGACCACTCATCTTTATATGAGTATTTTGCTATGAATTGGAAGAAAAGAAAAGTCCGCTGATTGTTCAGTTCTAGGTGGTGTTATCTTAAAATGTATTATTGTGTATATGTATTTAGGCATGCTTGTGTGGAGGTCAGAGGTCAAATTTAACATTTGCTTTCTTCCACTTGAGTTTCAGGGAATTATTAGCAAGTACTTTTTCCATTTTTTTTCCCTGTGTGGGGTTTTTTTGTTTGTTTGTTTGTTTGTTTTTCGAGACAGGGTTTCTCTGTGTAGCCCTGGCTGTCCTGGAACTCACTCTGTAGACCAGGCTGGCCTCAAACTCAGAAATCTGCCTCCCAAGTTTTGGGATTAAAGGCATGTGCCACTACTGCCTGGCTTCTGTGTGGTTTTTAAAGTGACATGTTTCTGTATAACATCATAGCTCAGGTCAATAACTTTATAATGTTGAAGTTTTCCCTTTTTATGTCTTAAGTACCTAGAAATAAAGGTGATGGGGGGGGCAATATTAGTAACACAACTAATAATCATGAGTCCTATATTAAATACTTTAACTTATCA
Organism: Mus caroli; assembly: GCF_978045245.1. Classification (NCBI taxonomy): domain Eukaryota; kingdom Metazoa; phylum Chordata; class Mammalia; order Rodentia; family Muridae; genus Mus; species Mus caroli. The sequence goes on along the minus strand of NW_028227268.1, from coordinate 93,571,785 downwards.
TTTTTTGATGGAAAATCTCAATTCATTTTCCTCATTTAATGAATCCCATGTCAGTGAGACAATTCCTATTTTTATATATAGTTTAATGATGAGTCTAGAAGTGTAGAAGGGTTTGGCAACTTGCCTGAGGTTACATTGTTAGTAATTTTGTGCTTCTGTTGGAGTCTAGGTCACCCAGCTCTAGAGCTTTGACTCTGGGCTTATATAACCCACTATTAGAGCACACAAGGGAATCTATCTGACAGGAATTATGCTGCCACTGCTGTCTGTCATGTCACTCACTACCCTCACTACCTTCCTTGCATTCCCAACGGGGAAAGATGACATTATTAGAGCTTGGGGTAGATGTGAGTCCTGCCAGTTTCCCTGGCTTTTTTTTTTTTTTTTTTTTAAGGAGTACACTGACCCTCTTCAGACTACACTCTCTTCAGACACACCAGAAGAGGGCATCGGATCCCAGTAAAGATGGTTGAGCCACCATGTGGTTGCTGGGCATTGAACTCGGGACCTCTGAAAGAGCAACCAGTTTCTTAACTACTGAACCATCTCTCCAAGCCCCTGGCTTCTTAATGGCAGCTGGATTCCTCTGTTTCAGAGTTTTTAAATTTCTTTCAGTGTCTTTATCCCACCTTTGATTTCCTAGTACAGTGTAATATTTACTTTAAAACTTTACTGAGTGTTCTCTCTAAATCAGGTAGTCCTTGAAAAGATATACTTTAGCATTTTAGAATTGAAAAGAGCCTTAAAAGTACATTTCCCAGCTTTCTGCTCATTTCACTGCTGACTTTCTGTTTTTGTTTTATGATCTTGTTATATTATATACCTGGCTGGCCTGTCATTTGCTGCTTTTAGTCTGGTTAGCCTGAAACATGCAACAGTCATGCTCAGTCTCCCAGGTGCTAGAATGCCATCATCATGCCTAGCTCAATGTCAGAAAACTATTGATATTGCTGTGCTCTCTTTGTTGACTGTGATGTTATTTACAGTATCATTTTGGCAGCACAGTTTAGGCTATTTCAAGGTCTGGTCAGTCCTCAGAGGCATTCGTAGGAACAAGTTGCACACATCAGAACTGATGTAGGTGTTAATAGATGGAGGCTTAAAATCATAGTGTGAAAACAATCAATGAAACAGGCTGTAGGTCATACATGAAATGGAGATCTGGCCCAGGATATGCACATGCTAGGCATATACACTCCAAACCCCACTTACTAAGTGCTTAAGATATATACTCGGTGGAATTAAACCTTTGTAATAATACTTAATGTTTTATAGCTTACATAATTTTTCTTACAATGTACTTTCAGTGCTAAATGGACGCCATGTTCATTTAGGATCTGGGGGTCAAAACCAAAGCATCCCTTTGAAGTGTGACTTTTAAAAATGTTACTCCCTTTATCTTTAAGTTAGCAGGAGTTAAAAGTTCTACTTGAGTAGTTCCCTATTTGCTTTACCATAAAGTGTGTGGAGTTTTTGTTTTGTTTTGCTGCTCCTGGTTGGTCACCATCTAGAGAGGTGAACACTGTGTAGTGTGTCAAAGAGCCCTTCCTTCAGTGCACTGTTGAGGATAATCTCAAGGGACTATAAGGCTGTGGTTATTTGAGCCTTGCAGTAGCTTTGTTTCCAGTGGCCAAAAGCAGACATGGTAAATTGTCTTTGTCTGATTCTATACCAAATGGTATGGAATATTGTAGTATGTAAGGTTGGGGGTGTCTTGTTTGTTTGTCAGCTTTTGTTTTTTGACCCCTGCAGTTTTTATGACTTTTTTCTTCTGTTGAAGGGAATTAGTTTTTTAGATGTCTGACTGCTGTTCCCCCTTCATCTTTTATTGTAGATAACTTCAGTTAGTACTAGGCTAAGATATCATTTTAGGATTTCAAAGGAGAGCTTCTAAAAGCCAGCTGTAAATCTTAGGTGCTCAGCTGCTAACATTTCAATTTTTCACCTTTTTTTTTCTTTTAGATTTTTATTTTATTCTTTTTGTTTTAATTAAATCATTTAGTTACATATTCTATGTAAATGAGTACAATGTTGCTGTCTTCAGACACACCAGAAGAGGGCATTGGATCCCATTACAGATGGTTGTGAGCCACCATGTGGTTGCTGGGACTTGAACTCAGGACCTCTGCTCTTAACCACTGAACCATCTCTCCAGCCCTTCAACTTTTTAAAAAATTTTATTTCCTATACTTATGTCTTATAATAGTCCTTTTAGTATGTACTATTTCCCTGTAATTTGAATATTATGCATAGTATGAAGAAGAAATGTCTCAAGAAAATTTTAAGTGAGCTCTGCCAGGCCTAAGAAGTATATAAGGGTAATGTGTAGCTAGAATGATTTGGTTGGCCCAAAAGAAGGAAAAGTACAAACTTAGCATTTCACTGATAGGTAGCTTATACTGGGTTTAATGTTTCAGTGTGTTCCCTCCGTGTAGAACATGTAAATGTGCTAGATCCAAATGGTTAAGATAGTATTCTAATTTCAGACTTCTTCTTTTAATTTTAGTTGTTGACCTCCTGTACTGGAGAGACATTAAGAAGACTGGAGTGGTGTTTGGTGCCAGCTTATTCCTGCTGCTGTCTCTGACAGTGTTCAGCATTGTCAGTGTAACGGCCTACATTGCCTTGGCCCTGCTCTCTGTGACTATCAGCTTTAGGATATATAAGGGTGTGATCCAAGCTATCCAGAAATCAGATGAAGGCCACCCATTCAGGTGAGATGTTTGAAAAATAAGGCAACAGTGGAACTATGATTGGTAGTGAGACTTCATCTCCTATCTGTAGAATTATAGTTGTGTGATTTCTTTGTTGCTTAGAGATAATCTATCAAGAACATATCTGCCTTTGAGATTTCTTATGGTAGAAAAGACTGGGCTCATTAGTATTTATAGTAGATATTGTTAGGTTATCACAGTGGATTTTAGAATTGGTGAAGTTGTATTGTTCTTACTGTTTACATTTAATACTATCTAATACTATTTACCTTTCCCATTGCCTTCCCTAGTATATGTTCTTACCTGCATTTGCTTCAGTTTCTCAGGGCTTTATACAGAGAGGGGAGATATGGATTTTAATAACTTCAAATTGAAGCTTCAAAATGACAATTATATGCCATGAACCATTGACAAATAGGATTTTAAAGCAGTTGTAATGAAATACATGAAAATGTTATAAACTTCTAATTTATCCACAGTATTAGTTTTATATATCATTTAGTTTTAAAGAATTTTTGAAGACTACCAGTTTATTTTTTTTTTATATATTTCTTTTTAGACATACCTTTTTCATAAAGGGATTTATAGTCTTTTACAAATTCAGCTGACATGCCAGTTTAGGCCTGGTGAACAGCTTTTCAGTTGCCTAGTCATACTGGTGCAGTTGAAATTATACAGTGGTAAGTGGGAACAGTGATGAGCAGCATGTTAAATTTGCCATACAAATGTCTACCAGGTGGCACTGACGCAGGGATGCTCTCATAGAACAAGCCAGGTTTTTTTATATTTCTAGGAATTGTATAGACAGGGCTCAGAAGATGGCTTTGTGGGTAAGACTTGTGGAAACAGGAGGGCCAGAGTACCACATAAAACTGGTCACTGCTATATGGATGTCTATAACCCAAATGTTGGAAGTCAGCAAGAAGTAGATCCTGGGAACTTACTGGCCAGCCTTGCCAAAAATAATGAACTTCACATGGGCCCACATATACACATTTTAAAAATTGCATAAGTAACTTCTTGCTGATGGGAAACTTCGGATGTTTTAATTTGATATTTATAAATAACATTGGTATACCAGTATCTCCTGCTGTTGTAAAGAAATAGTATAAATAGTCTGTGCTAAAGTGGGAAAACTATGCTGTCTGCATTCAGAGCTGGATGTAGTACTTAATAATGTGGAAGAGAACATTGTTTTGGAGTATAGAAGAGTGGTAGGTTACACTGGACTCAGGTCTGACCAGTCTTCATGTCTGGGTGGGGTCTGAGGTGAGGCTAGTTCATGGTATAAGTTGTTATCACAGGAAGAAGTGACCTTTGCTTTAGGAAAGAAAATAGTATGACGACCAAGGCATTATGGTTAAAAAAAATGTTTTAAAATGACTCATAACTTATTTCTAGCTTTAACATAGGGAGCAGTGGAAAGGTGACCAAAATTAGGTATGCTCTCTGTTGGAATCAGAGTAATACATTGCTGGAAGTGGACATGATTCTTCATCTGATTTATAGAGTTGGAAACTTGACTCAGAATTGAAAGGCTTTTTTTGCAAGCTTACTTAGCTAGAAAATAGCCAATCTTCTAATGCTTACCTGAGCTTAACCTACTCTGCTATTTTAGGAAGCTCAGGTAGGCTAATCTGGTGTTGATGCAGAGAAAACAGGCTTGGACACTGATAGAGTATCTCAGTGTGCAAATAATAACAGATACTTAACAAGAGTGATCAGGAGACACACTTGGGCCATACTGCAAAGGTAGGAGTAGGAGATAGGGTTATCACAGAGGACACTGTTAGGAAACAATAGGGTTAGTTAGGTGTGGTGAATGTCATCTTTGAAATAATCAAATGATCATCCCCAAATTGTTATCTTGTTAAATTTAACACGTCCCACATACTATAGCCTACATGAGAGCATGAGAGAGTAAATATTACCCTTTATTGGTATTGCCACTGTACTTTAAGCAGCTATTTTACATGCTAATATTTCACATTTTTGACATTTTTCCATAAAGAGAATATGGAAATGAGTAGGATCTTTCGTAGCAGACCCTAATAAGACTCAGAAAATAATTTTCTGAGTGATCTGGAGGCAAAGTGTTATTAAACATTTTACTCATTAAATCCTCATGATTAACGTCCATTTTAAATGAGAAAACAGTTTTGAAGATTAAGTTTGCACACTTAGATTACTAAGAAAATGATAGCAGTTAAAATTTAAAATGCCTTTAAAACATGCTTCTATTAGCTTAGGAATTTTGGTTTTTTGTTTGTTTGTTTGTTTGAGATACTTCTGTAGCCAAAGTTGGTTTTACACTAGTAACAATCCTTCTGACTTAGTCTCTCGTGCTGGGATTATACGCATGAACCACCACAGCCAGCTCACTTTAGATTTTTATAATAAGAGTAGACCTTTATAGTAGATTGTTATACACTATTAATCTCTTTTATAGATCTGTGATTGCTGATTGACATGTGAGAATCAGTGTCAGTTGAGGACTTTTTTTTTTGTTTGTTTTTTAAGGGCATATTTGGAATCTGAAGTTGCCGTATCAGAGGAATTGGTTCAGAAATATAGTAATTCTGCTCTTGGTCATGTGAACAGCACAATAAAAGAACTGAGGCGTCTCTTCTTAGTTGATGATTTAGTTGATTCTCTGAAGGTAAGTTTATTTTACTTTTCATTTACATATATCAGACAGATTGGCAATATAAAATTCTATTTTCTTTATCCAAATAAATCATAAAGATGAAATGAAATCATATCAATGTAAATTTAGGTTTGAAAATTCAGTGTCCTGTGTTTAGATTTGTGTGAGAAGTATAGTTTGACACTTGTCTCCTTCGGGGAATACTTTAAGGAAGAGAAATTGAGAAATTTTGCTTTTGATTGTGGGTTTAAAAACTCAAAACTCAAGAAAAGTGGGTTGATTCTGTCTTCAGATGTAAGTCCATGCTTCATCATGTCAGCACACAAAGTGGACCTGAGTGGGTCTCATAGTGTACTTCAAAACAGGAAGACAGAATGTCTTCTCTTCCTTTAGAGGTGACAGATAATAAACACTTCAGCATTTGGGTGCATAGTCTACAGGGAAGGGGCTTCCTGGGTGAATGGGGCTCCACTACATGAGACTGCTTTCAGCATGTTACTGTATATGGGTATCACAGATTCCAGTTGTTTATGAGTCCAGGATATTTGTCTTAAAATTCACCAAAAATGTAAGCAGTCCTCAAGTGGTTATGGGCGGAGGCATGGTGACACACGCCTTTCATTTCACCACTCAAAAAGTAAAGTCGGGGGGGGGGGGGGGGCTCTCTGTGAGGTCAAGGTTAGGTCAAAGTCTTGGTCTCAAATAAAATAAATAAAAAATAGACTGTAGCACTCAAGAGTCTGAGTGAAGTTTTACAGATAGTATTGCCTTTCTAAAGAGAATTCCTGCATGTTAACTTTGTCTGTGTGGTTGTGTATCAGCCTCTTAGGTGTCCTCAGTTTATAGAATGGTAGACTCTAGGTCCTAGTGTCACTTACATTTGAAACCTTTGTAAATATTTGAGTCACTCTTGCAAACACAATGCAGCAGCCCCTCCCCGTTCCTACTCCCTTTAAACTCCCTTTCTTCCCTTTCCCTCCAGAATGAGGGAAGAGTTTCTTTCCGTTGTCATCAAAGAAATATCAGATTCCAGGGCTCTGCCTTCAGTCAGCACCTGAGATGAACTGACCACATGAATGTACCTGGTTCATTCCTGGTAGTTGACTTGGGCAAATGAAAATAGGATATATTGTTACAAGTTCCGTTCTAACTTCCTGTCTGCTTGTTTTCCTTTGTTTTGCTCTTCTGAAATAAAATTTAAGATTTTTAATCCTAGACAAGATTTCAAGTATCTATAAAGTAATCAATTATCCATTTTCCCATTTTTATGGGCCAAGTCAGTTACCTTTGAAATAATTCTTGATCCATTGAGAAAATAGCTTAGACATTAAATACTGTCAATATTTTAGGCCTATTTATTCACTTTCAAAACATTGGGTCTTAAGATGGGTGGTGGTATTATAGGCAGAGGAAAGTAGACCTCCAAGTTAGAGTGCTGCCCAGTCTAGGGTAAGTTCCAGGACAGCCAGAGCTGTACAGAGAAACCCTGTCTTGAAAAACTAAAAACAAAAACAAAAAACCCCAGCAAAACCAAACAAAATACCGAGAAAACATTGGGTCTTCCACTGCTGCAGCATTGCCCAGGCTGGCTCTGAGCACCACAGATTGGTAGTACAAGTATGTATCACCTGCTGCTGTAATGGGGATGTTTCTTACTTGGCTAAGGATTAAGTTTTTTGTGATTAATCTGTATAAGGATCTTTGGTGAGGACTCTTGTTCTAAAAAGCACTTTTCAGTCATGGCTGCACATTGGAGTCAAGTGAGGAGGTATATTTTATATAAATTTATCTGGGAAAGTGAAGGAACTGGAGTTTCCATTCCCTGAAGGTCTGATTTAATTTATCTGAGAACATTGAATGGATGATGACTGCTTTAGAAAGCTATGGCATTAGCTATAAAACCCTATTTGTCCCTACCTCCAGTCTGTCCTTCCTTCCTTCCTTCCTTCCTTCCTTCCTTCCTTCGTTCCTTCGTTCCTTCGTTCCTTCGTTCCTTCGTTCCTTCCTTTCTAAATGTATATCATACCTATTGGGGTCATCTTTGTCACCCCTAGAGAGAAGCTTGAAGCTTTAACGGGAAAGCTCCTATCTTGTAAAGCCAGGAATGTGCACACAAATCCTCTCCCTGGTCCCCCATGTATGTTTGTGTATGGAGGGGACGCATTCTTGGATACTTACGAGGCTGAGGCTGGGAACCACTTGAAACCAGATTGACACTACCATGTCCACAAAGTTGGGATCTTGCCCTTTGAAACACCAAATCCAAAAATTTCATCTAATAGGGACAATTTTAGTGAGTTCTTATGTATGCCTGTAGCGAGGCTTTGGGTGGTAAAGACTAGATTTTATATGATAGTAGATCTGAGATGAAAGATTGTTCTAGCTGAAGTTGCCTGATACGCAATTAGGTTTTAGGATATGATTTTTTTCTTTTTATTGGTTCTTTGGTCACATCATATATCCCAATTCCACTGATTTCCCTGCCCTCTGGCCTTGCAAATTTCCTTCCAAAATAAAATATAAAATAAACACAACAAAGCATAGAAAACATCTCACTGTGATGAAAGCCATAGCGTGCCCCACACCCTCAGGTAGACTCACCCACAGCCAGGGCCAGCTCTACTGTGAGCTGTACCTTACTGTACCTTACCTAAGTGAGGTACAGAGCCTCAGGATATAATCTTAAGTCTGGGCAGAGGGTCCTGCACTCTAAAAATAGCCGATGCAAAAGAACATTCAAAGGCTCTTATGTTGCTGTGTTAACATATACATTTCAATATGTATGTTTTCTGACATGCTTCTTTGACTTAGAAAAAAATTGAAGGAAAATGTAGAAATAGTCAAGGGAATACTAGAAAATGGGTTAACGTTTCTAGAAAAGGTAAAATAATAATTTTCATTGTTTTCAAGTTTTTAAGTAGCCAAAATTGTCAAAGTATCTGAAATTCTATTGTGTGTCCCTCTATTTTCCTTAAATATGTGTCTTTCACCAAATAAAGCTCTACAGAGTTTTTAATAAGGCGTGTGGTTTTTAATAAGGCGTGTTTAAACTTTATTTCCTTACACTCGTGGAGAAAAGGCAAACAAGACATTGGCCTTGCCCTCTCCCCATGTTTATTACATTTTCATACACTTGACTTGTTGCAGTCCCCGTACTGTCAATAGAGAACATGACAGACAAGCTTGTTCTCTTCAGACACTGGCCATAGCTGAGAAATTCTTTTCAGAGATCTACACCCAGGCATAACCTTGATTTGTGACTTAAAGAAAAAACTTTCAGGGTGAGGTGATAGGAAGTACAATTTATTAAAATAAAGGCCAAGTGGCCAGAGAGGAGGTGCTTTCTTTTCTCCCATTGTTGAAAAGCTAGACCATAAGAACTAGAAGGGCAGTGTGTGTCCTTCCTTCCCATGCTCTCTGTTCTGAGGGAAAGCGGTTCTGCTCTATCATGGCTTCTAAAGAAAGTGAATCAAGTCCCATTTTTGGTTGTTAGGTTTCTGAAGTAAGACAATAAATAAAGACTGACTTTACTGGGTTTTCAAGGTCTGTGCCTGTGACTGGCATTTAAATGTATACGTTTCAGAAGAAAGTTTAATTTGCTTATCACGGGCTCTTGTTTGATTCCAGTTTGCAGTGCTGATGTGGGTGTTTACTTACGTCGGTGCCTTGTTCAATGGTTTGACACTACTGATTTTAGGTAAGTCTACAAAAAGATTGACAAGCACTTAGGGACATTTTTAGAGAATATCTTTATTGTAAGAAAAACTGTATAAATGTGAGGTTGGGAGGTGTTTAAGTAGCAGATACTGTTTTATTGAAATGTTATGTTAGCTCCTGAAGACTACCCCAGCTAACAGCTGCCTTAGGTGCACTCTTGAGTTTAAATTGGGGAAGCTATATTTTGTAGAATCTCTGTGATGTGATTTGAAGCTAAGCATGGTTCCTTCAGCACATGCAGAAGAATGTGAGCATTTCCCAGGCCTCAGGAGAATGTGAACATTTATGTAGGCTTTACGAGTACTGCCTGGTTACCTTGATTACAATTGGCTTGATAGTATGATGTTCATTCCTAGAATGGTACCAGTCTTTTTTTTTTTTTTAATTTATTTTTAAAGCTCTGTATTTACTTTTTCAGCTCTGATCTCACTCTTCAGTATTCCTGTTATATATGAACGGCATCAGGTAATTTCTTAACTGTGGAGATTGCAGAATATAGAGCTCACTCTTATTATAAAGGACTTAGAGCTAGTGTTTGTTGGTATGTAGTACTGATTGATATTCTTTGGCAATATTAATTTTGTAATGCTTTTATCCTCTTTGCTCAGGCGCAGATAGATCATTATCTAGGACTTGCAAACAAGAACATTAAGGATGCCATGGCCAAGTAAGTATGTCCTGCAGCCTTCTTACCAAGGGTGAGGCCATCATCCTGCAGTGTCCTTTCAGCATTGGCAGAACTCGTGTTCTTCCGAGGCCAGCATTAACTCTTTTTAATGCTTTTTAAAACACCAGGCAAAGGTGGAAAAATTAGTTTGTATTTTGGTAGCTTTACGATTCTCTAAATAATATACAGCATAACGTTTTTTAAAGAAGTAGGAAACAAAACAAACAGAATTTGACATTTTTTTTTTCATTTGTAGAATCCAAGCAAAAATCCCTGGATTGAAGCGCAAAGCAGAATGAAAAGGCCCCAAACAGTAGACATTCATCTTTAAAGGGGATACTCACTTGATTACAGGGGTGGGCGGGTCAGGGGTAAGCCCTTGGTGGCCGTGCAGTTTCAGTTCTTTATTTTTAGCAGTGCACTGTTTGAGGAAAAATTACCTGTCTTGACTTCCTGTGTTTATCATCTTAAGTATTGTAAGCTGCTGTATATGGATCTCATTGTAGTCATACTTGTTTTCCCCAGATGAGGCACTTGGTGAATAAAGGATGCTGGGAAAACTGTGTGTTATATTCTGTTGCAGGTAGTCTGGCTGTATTTGGAAAGTTGCAAAGAAGGTAGATTTGGGGGCAGGAAAAACAACCCTTTTCACAGTGTACTGTGTTTGGTTGGTGTAAAACTGATGCAGATTTTTCTGAAATGAGATGTTTAGATGAGCATACTAGTAAAGCAGAGTGGAAAACCTGTCTTTATGGTATGTTCTAGGTGTATTGTGATTTACTGTTATATTGCCAATATAAGTAAATAGAGACTTAATCTATATATAGTGTTTCACAAAGCTTAGATCTTTAACCTTGCAGCTGCCCCACAGTGCTTGACCTCTGAGTCATTGGTCATACAGTGTAGTCCCAAGCACATAAACTAGGAAGAGAATGTATTTGTAGGAGCGCTACCACCTGTTTTCAAGAAAACATAGAACTCCAACGTAACCGTCATTTCAAAGATTTACTGTATGTATAGTTAATTTTGTCACAGACTCGGATTTTGTGGACTGAATTTAATGCTTCCAAATGTTTGCAGTTACCAAACATTGTTATGCAAGAAATCATAAAATGAAGACTTATACCATTGTGTTTAAGCTGTATTGAATTATCTGTGGAATGCATTGTGAACTGTAAAGCAAAGTATCAATAAAGCTTATAGACTTACCTTTGTGTTTAGTGTTTTAGTTTCATGAATGCACAGCAAAAACATGGTGGTAGGCTTAGAGAGTGGACACATGGTAACATGCTTTTAGAAAGGTTTTAGTTCATGAAACAGCTTAAGAACGAATATATTTACATAGTGAGATTTATTTGACTCATAACAAAAGGTTTTAAATTATTTTATACTTTGAAAATAAATTCATGCACCAATATTTTAACAGAATACAGTGCAAGATTTATGAATATACATAAAATTACACCATATAAATTTTACAAATAAGACTTTCAAAGTCTTTATAACAGACACTATTGCTCTTCAAATATATACATACATATATCATTGATTAGTCAGTTGTTCATCCACATGGTTACTTAATGCAAGATCTGTCTGAATGAAAAGTCAGTAGTACAAGACAGGCAGACACAGTGATCACTCAGCATCACCAGGTACAGAAAACAGAATCAGGGCTGCATAGGGCTCTACTGAGGACCCAGCAACCTGCTAGTGGGTTAATGTAAGGCATTAATAAGTTGGCGTGTAAAATAGCTTAATGTGTAATCTAAGTAATTCTTTTAGAATGCTGAAGCACTTCTGTGGCAAATGTTGATAATCTATTCTTTAACTGAAAATTCTTATCTCAGCCTTTCTCTAAATTGGCAACTTCAGATAACTAGAAACTCAAGGTCTAGAATTTTAGTGCACAGACTGGAAGGACTCGGTGGTGTGTGTACTCCCGACTCCAACTCCCATCAGCCTTCTTAACTAATAGTCGTCAAGTCACATTCTGTCCGACAACTGACTGGAGAAACTCAAATACTCCTTATAGTGGGGAATATGTTCAAGAGGTTTATAAAAATCTGAATTTACCCTGCATTAATCATCTGAAATGAGCAGAGCCAAGCCAGTCCTACCCAAGGGGGTGTAAACTAAACAGCAAGACAGATTAGCTCACTCATCACATTGGAGCTTTCCCCACTTTCTGGGTTGTAGGAGCTGCTCTATTTGAGGGACGATAGATTACTTTGAGGATCTGACACTAACATAAATCCATGCTACTTTCTGGGGAGCTGGACTCTGCTTTGCTGCTCACCTTATAACTGCTTTCCCAGAGCAGGACAGAGTGGGGAATTTGCTAATCCCATAGCCCTCCTCAGTTTTGAAGTTTTAGCACCATGTGAAGGAAGAAGACGACGTGGGAGGTGAGGCAGCAGCCCACACAACTGGGAACTTTGAAGGCACTTAATGGATATAAAACTGCAAATGAAACTTTTAAAAATTAACATTTTAAAACTTGTTTATACATGGCTCATTTGGTTTTGAAAGCTAAATGTGGCAAACAGGGTATTTCTGTACTTAAGTGCTTCCAACTTACATTGTGTCCAGTGAACATTCTTAAAATACATAGAAACAGAATAGCAAAACACCTCTGTAAAAGTCTTACTGCAAATTAAAAGCTACATATTGGTTAGGGTAATTGAGGATATAAATTTTATCTGTGGGCTACATCGTCCCAATTTTGCCGTTAGTGTAGTTATAATAAGTATCGGTTTTAGTCTCCAGAACAGAAGCAGTCTTAGTATTCATTCTTGGCATCACCATCTTGCAAAGTTCAGATTGTGAGAGTCCTACAACATCTCAGAGCTTGTGTGTCCCACAGCAGTTGGCATCGAGGAGGTGCCCCTGCACTGCCTACAAGTAGCTTGGGAGAAGCAGCCATAGTGCATGGGGTTCCAGTGTTTACAGACATCGCCACACAAATACACTGAAAGGCAAACAAGACATTTTTGTGTGGTCAGACACTATAATGCTGCCAAGTGCTCCAGACTGAAAAGTGTAAACCCATTGCCACCCATTGCAGTCTACTCTCCTTCCCAGCCACCACTTTGGCTTTTTTTGGGGTGGTGGGGGGGCAAGGTTTTACTATGTAGTCTGAGGATTATAGATGTGAGCCACCATGTCTGGTTTACTGTTCATTTTTAGAGTTCTTTGAATGTGTCTCCCTTAGACTCCTTTTGCTGCTTTGAGCATTTGTGCATAATGAAGTCACTGGAGACTCGGCAGCCCAACTTCACACTATCTGTCCTGTTACTATTGAAGAGGGTTGAGTGTGTTTGAATGAAGCCCTTTTTACATGTTATACACCATGTCCTCAAGGCCTTATGTTTTTAAGTTACTTTAAGTCTTGTTTGTAAACAGAAGTCACTTTGTATTTCCTGCACTGGGCTGGCCAGTTCATTTAGGCCTTTTCTTCTCAACTTGTTCTGTTTGGCTGGTACTGTTTGGAATGAATGTTCATTACTCCAAAGGAACTGGTGTAAATATTACCCCAAGCAATAATCCCCGCAATAGCTAGCACAGTGAGCTGGAGGTGGCTCTGCAGGCAGCCATCACAGCGCACTGTGTTCTTTATAGGTGCCTCTCTTACAATTTGACTCAGATCACTAAAAACATCAAAATTTATTTGTAATGGTTTAAAATTAATTTTGTGCCTGTACACGCGCAAGCTCAATTTCAAGGGTGGGTTCTCTGCACTTATCAGGCTTGCTAGAACTGTTTTACTTTTTCAGCTACCCCTGAGTTTTTATTAAACAAGAACAATTTTTGGTAATATAATAAAACCTTTAAATATGAGTTATAGAATATAATATAATATTGAGTTATAGAATGACCTGGTCCTGTCCTCTCCATATGCTAGGAGAAACCCTCTCCTACCTAAGAAGGAGGCTTGCAGACCTATGGGTCAGGTTGGAAGGGTTCCTTCTAAAACAATGGCTTCCAAACCATGCTTCATGCCGAATAACCTGCGTATTTTACCTGAAGGCCAAAGCTGCCTTGGCTCTTTGTCCAAATAGCTTGGACTTGGGCCACAGACTGGCCCTAAGACTCAGTATCTCCCGTACCTCATGGCAACTCATTTGCTTCCATTGTTTCTTAGTGTCACTAAAGGCTCCGTGTTATTAGCATCTTTAAACTTAATAAGATGTTATTAGCATCATTAAGCTAGGCTGGCAGTTCTCAAAGACAAATGGATGAAGGTTGATTTAACCTGATTCTCAGTGATTGTTTCTACTAAAGTTAGCCATTCTAGATTTCTTACCCTTTGCCTCTCACCCCCCAGCAATGTTTAGCTGTCATATAACCTGAGCTCAGCCAATCCCAGGATGGCCCTAGTGGGGACATGGGCCTGCCAAAATTTGTTGAGAACGCCAACAACAGAATATGGTAGGAAATTTTTGGTTTTCCCCTTAAACACTCGTGAAATTTCTTTTTTATTGTTCCATATCAGACCCTTCCTGTGTCCCTGGCAGAGCCTGGCCCACAGGACACCCCAACTAGCAGAACCACCCTGAGGAGCCAACCAAATTAATCTGGTACAACCTGCAGTCGTCTCCTCCTGTGCTGACCACATACTTGTCATCGGAAGAGAAGCGGATGTTCGTCACATGAGCAGAGTGACCAAAGTAACGTTTATGCTTGGCCTGTGAGGAAAAGCAAACGCAGCAGGCTGAGCACACGTTGACCCCAGTAACTTGTTGGGTTATTGATCCACCAGCTGCCCCACTTCCAGAAACCCCCACTGCTCTGTCTGCAGAAGGCCTTGATGAGAAGGGTGCCTGCTGTGGCCTTGCAGTTTCCCTTACTCTTCTCCCCTGACACCCAGGCTTTCCAGGTGCATCTATCAGCCACACTTTTGCTGATTTCCCTGCCTGATTTCTTCCCCAACTTTGTGGCCATTTGTCCATTCACCAGGGGCAAGCCAAAGCCCCATGGGGCTGGATCCATGATAACTGAGGGTCATCTATATGACTGTATAGGAGCATGGTCCTGAGACAGCTCAGGAGGACTCACGAATTTTTCTGTGCATGGAAAATCAAAGAGCTTCACCAGCCCAAAGTCATCCCCTGTGACAATGTTCAAGCCAGCATGGGTCACACATGCACAGTTGACATCAGCCTTGTCTGCATTTCGTGGCCAGATTCCAATGACTTCATCTCCGAGAACACTGTTCCAAGAGGAAAACGTATTAGGAAGATGGGACATAATTTCCTAGGGTTGTTGTCCCCTCCTAAGGTAAAAAGTAGACAGGAATGGTAGGTCATTTGGTCATGTGGGCACACCCTGCTCTGCATTTTCACCACCAGGCACTGCCCTTCCCCAAGTCCCTCCCCTACATTCCAGAAAGAAAACTTTGATTTTATTTTTTCTTCCTTATAGTTCCACTGAATATGTATGTTGGCAAGGACAGAGTTCCTGTACCTTTTATCTTTTTTTTTTTTTTTTTTTTGTTTTTCGAGACAGAGTTTCTCTGTATAGCCCTGGCTGTCCTGGAACTCACTTTGTAGACCAGGCTGGCCTCGAACTCAGAACTCCGCCTGCCTCTGCCTCCCGAGTGCTGGGATTAAAGGGGTGCGCCACCACGCCCGGCTGCTTTGATCTTTAGGTTACTAGAAGCTTCATTGTTGCTGGGCTTGGCAAACCATTTGAACTTGCTGAATGTGGCTTGGGGTTGGTATGAATGATTAAACAAAAAGAAAGCCCTGATCGGGGGCTGGTGAGATGGCTCAGTGGGTAAGAGCACCCGACTGCTCTTCTGAAGGTCCAGAGTTCAAATCCCAGCAACCACATGGTGGCTCACAACCATCCTTAACGAGATCTGGTGCCCTCTTCTGGAGTGTCTGAAGACAGCTACAGTGTACTTACATATAATAAATAAATAAATCTTTAAAAAAAAAAAAAAAAAGAAAGCCCTGATCGCATAAAATCCTCCCCTAAGCCAGTGTCTAGCAGCTTTGCATTCTCCCCCACTGAGAAAAGACAGTTTCATCTCAGCTCCTCCTATCCTGGCCATCACAACGGCAGAGGCAGAGCTGGGGCCTCTTCCTCAACAAGAGTTCTCTTCGTTTACCTTGTCCAGGAAGCCCAGGTGATCTTCTCAACAACCATGGCTTCAGTGACTTGCTTCCCCAGGGGAACTTCATGTACTTGGCGCTTGTAGGCTCCTGTCGATACCTGCAAGAGGAGAGGAACTGAGTCCATCTGCTTCCTCAGTTCCACAGACTCTCTTGGCTGTCTCTCCCAACACTAACTCTGCCCCAGTTACGCTTTTCTTTAAACCCAAACTCAGCTCCTGGCTACAAAGCCAATAAACACTCTGTTTCCCCACAGCCCATGCTAAAATTCATAGGTAGGGTGTGTTCTACTTCCCCAACCCCTGTCAACACACACACACACACACACACACAACAGCCTATGTTAAAATTCATAGACTTATCTTCTATCCATTTCTACCCCCACCACGAGGGATGGTGAACATGTCAAGCGCCCTCTTGGAGTCTCCTAAAGGAAACTGGCCACTGTTTTCACATTAAAGGACACTTGCCAGTGTCTTACAACCTAGGTCTCTTCTCTCCCCATGGGGATGGTGTCTCTACCCATGTCACCAGGGTTTTCCTTGAGTTCAAGGAAAGAGCCTAAATCTTTCCCACTTCAGGTTTTCAATGCAGATGGCTTGGGACACAAATCCTGCCCCCTTTGTTAACTCCCTCCTACAGGGCAGACATGGCTCAGCCTAAAGAATGCTTTTTAGACGGGAGGCAAGTCTAAGTTGAGTGCCTCTTCAGATGCTGCCTGACAAGCTACACTTTGCCTTTTCCCACACAAGCATGACATGTCTGTCAGTCCTTGCCTTCTCCATGGAAGTGTGATAAGCTCCAGAAGAAATGAACATTCTGTATCTATCCAAAAGCCTGCCTAGCTGAGGCTTTGTTGGATACATTTGAAAAATGAATATAGGTACTCCTCTTCTTTTCTCTCTTTCTCTTCTCTCTTTCTTTCTCTCTCTCTCCTTTTCTTTTCTTCCTTCCTTCTTTCCTTCCTTCCTTCCTTTCTCTTTCTTTCTTGTTTTTCAAGGCAGGGTTTCTCTGTGTAGCCCTGACTGTCCTGGAACTCACACTGTAGACCAGGCTGGCCTTGAACTCAGAAATCTGCCTGCCTCTGCCTCCCAAGTGCTGGGATTAAAGGTGTGCGCCACCACTGCCTGGCTTAAGTACTCCTCTTTCCAGGCTCACAGATGTTGAATGCTGAAATAAGTTCTGTTTTTAGCCACAAGTCTCAAAGGTAGGACCCCTTGATCTTGCCTCTCAGCTGTGCAGAGACCCAGTCGTGAGGTCTCCAGCCCATTCTGGTATGCAGCAGCCATACTTCCCAATAGAATTTGGAGAATAAACAATAGCAAGCTTAGAAGTGCAGACCTAAAGAACTAGAGATTCGGAAGTTTTCTAAAACTTATTGTAATTAGTCCTCCAGTGCGTGTGTGTACATGCAAATGCCTGCTGTGGTATTTGCCAGAGGACAAATTGTAGGGATCAGATCTTTCCTTCCATCATGTGGGTCAGGGGGAGGGGTTGGACTTGGTTAGCAGTAGGCACTGTTACCTGCTGCACCATCTCCTCAGCCAGAAATTAGGAAATTTTGATGATGAGCTGGTGAAAATAGGGTAAAGGTGACTAGGGATATGTTCCCTGGTATTCATGTTTTGTTTTTGTTTCTTACTAAAAGATGAGTACACACACACACACACAATTACTTTCCTAATTATCCAAGCCTCTGTCTCTACATTTATAAAATAGGGATAGTACTTGGAAGTTGTCTGTGATGGGTGAATTAGCATGGTGCCCAGGACACAGTAAGCACTCATGGGGAAACAATGTTTTTTCTTGGTTGCCCCTGAGACAAGTTAACCAGAAACATACCTGAATGTATTTGCTGTCTGCAGAAAAGTCCATCTGAATGACAAAGCTTGGGATGTCTTTACAGTAGCCGATTCGGTTCAGACTTGTGCCCTGAGTAAGGTCATAGAAGTCAACTGTCTGCTCAGAAGAACCCACAGCTAAGAATCTGTTGTCTGGGCTGATTCTAGAGGGGGAAATCAAAAGCAAGGTCCATGAGGAGGCAGAACTGGACACACAAAGATGGGCTAGCTGTGTCTCAAGTCCAAAGACATGTGCCTAGCTTCTCTCCAGTTTCTATGAAATTAAACAATTTTTCTGAATCTAATCCCACAGGGGGGAAAATGGTGTTATGCAGTCTTTGGTAGAATTACAAGTATTTTTATCATCATATCTAAAAAGACTGTGTGGGAGGTATCCTTGATTAGCCTGCTGTGGAAGCAACCCTTTCAACTCAGTTCCCCCAGCTCTGTCTCCCCACCATCCCCAGAAGGACCCATGTAAGGAACGCTTACCCTTCTGGCTCAGACCACTCACTATATACCTGATATCTTTTATTTTTTTATACCTGATATCTTGGATGGCAGATTTCCGGTCTCGTTTTTTCCCCCAAACTTTCAGGGTGTTCACCAGCAAGATGACAAACTCTCCATTCTTCATGCCAATGGCCACCATCTCCCCATCCGGGCTATAGGCTGCACACCTGGCCGCATGGCCCAGGTTCACCTTGTTTAACAGTTTCTACATGAAGACACAGAGAGACATGTAAGCCCTTATCACTTCTCTAGGGGAAATCATCAGGACAGGGAAATCAGACGACTTCAGCTCCCACTAAAGGCCACCAATGCCATCTCATAGTAGAGCTACTTGGGGGATAGCACCTTTTAGGACAGGGTTTGGCAAACATTGCCTGTTATGTTGTCATAACTGCATTGAGCACTGTAGGATCTGTGTTCTAATTACCAGCGTTGTCATGCCAATTGTGGACAGTAGTAACAAATGTGGCTTCACCTATTGCAATAGGCAGCTGGCCAGACTCAGGCCTTAGGGCTTTGCCAGGCTCTTGCTAAAGGAAAAGCATGCGAACTTACTAGCCAGATCTTGACTGGGCCTTCACTTTCTAGTTGGGTATGTGTGTATACATTATTGCCATTACTATGGAGCAGAAAGGATGCTGATAGTGGCATTGGAAGATTTTTGGAAGTATTAACAATGGCATACAGGAAACATCCATTATACAGTGAGTTTTCAGTGAGTAGAAGCTGTTTTTAGTAAACTTAATAGCTTTAGAACTAAACTATATAACACATGCATGCGTTTGCATGGCTGCTTTTTGACCCTTACATTAAAACTGTGACCAAAATTTTTCCTAGCCATTTTGAAACAGAATTTGGCATTTGTTTTGTGCTGTGATAAGGTCCAGTGACCTTTTTTTTTTTTTTTCATATCTTATATTTTTACCCCAGATGAGCTTTAAAGTTGCTTTCCCAACCTCCCTGGGATCTGATGGGAAATCTGACACGCTCAAACATTTGCGTCCCTCTCGTTCTCCTCTTGTCCTTTTATAAAAAGACAGTAACCCTCAGTTTGATTATTCCAGAATTATCAGCATGTGGGGCTCGGTAGAGTGCTTGAACACACACTCTAACATGCATGAAGCCCTTGGTTCGATCCCCAAGCACTGCATTACCAGTGCTGGACAAGTAGAGGCAAGAAGAGTCAAAAGGTTCCATGTCTTCCTTTATTTCATATTGAGCTCAAGCTATAAGAGCTTCGAACTACAAATCTATCTAGACAAATGAACTGCTGAGAGTGCAGATGGCATATGTGAGGGACTTTTATTAGTAGGCTTTCTAACAATGCTGAACCAACCTACCCCCATCTCTGGCTTGACACAGGCCCTCTCCGTTCCTCCTGCTATGAGCCTGATAGCAAGGCTCCTTACCTTGTCAGCCAGGTCCCAGATCCTTGCAGTGCCATCATTGCTGGCTGAGATGAACATGTCCTTGGAGGGGTGTGTGGCTAGGCCCCAGATCTCCCCCTCCATGTGTCCATCAATCAGGATGTTTGAAGCAGCGCTTTTTTCCCCAACTTCAATTATTTCACCATCTTTGGTTCCTACTAAGATTTTTCCCTATTACAAAAAAATACTATTAGAAAAAAAGCTGTCTGAGTCCAGTCATCTGAGGTCCCCAGAAAGATCCAGTTCACGGGATACAAAGGAGAGGGGGGTACCAGGGGCAGGAGGGGAAGGAAGAGCTGATGTTTAATAGTCAAATATTTTCTTATTAAAATATTTGAAGGTGACGGTGATAGTGGTTGCACAAGTGTTTAGTGGCAATGACTTGTACACAACGTGGTTAAAATGCTAAGTTTTATGTGTTTTGTCACAGTTTAAAAATAATTTAAAAGCACTGCTAGTGAGACTGCTGCATTGTTACTAAATCAGGATATGCTGAGGCGTCGTGCTAAGGGCTGCATGTCAGTGAGAACCCCCTCCCTTCTCACTTTGCCTTTTCTAGCAGTTGCCTTGGGTAGGAGCTTGAGCAGAGTCCTCCATCACCCTCTTGATGAACATCCCACAGACTGTAAGCTCCCTCTAGACTGACTTAATTCCTGCCAGGGCCATATCAGGTGACCTTGACTGGTAAGTAAGTTGGTCTTAGACATTAATCTTGTGTACCCAGTGGAGCTTGCAAACATCATTGCATCCTGGCAACTATAACTGACCTGGCAATTGTCATTATATTATGTTTCTAATAAAGGTATAGAAAGTCTGACTGACCCTATGACTGCACTGACTTGACTCCTTTCAGCCGTATCCAGCAGCCAGAAGTCAGTAAGCATGGCTGCTTACAGGTATTGTTCCGCTTATGAGAACAGCGATTGAAGTGACAGTGTCTAAATGAGTTCCCATCAGGGAGACAGAAAGACACCCTCCTCTACGAAACATGAAGCCCTCTCGACTGACCTCGGTGCTGGACACACACAGGTTCAGAGACTTTCCTGGAGGAGTAGGTTCACTTGGCTATGACTGACTGATGAGCTATAATATAATCTACCCATACTATAATATGAGCAAACACATGCTAGCAAAGTGACTGGAAAAAAAGCAAGCCTGCCAGGATTACCATCTCCTTCCTCAGCTCAGCTCTAAGGAGTGGCTCCCACAGGGCCAGCTATACTCACCTTGCCACGGCACACCGAGCGCACACATTCCACCAGCTGCCCTGTTTCCAGCTGGAAGGCCCGACAGCGCTTCATCTCCTGGTCCCACAGCTTTACAGCTCCTCCTTCCTTAGTCCTAAAAAAAAAAAAAAAAAAAAAACAAAAACAAAAACAAAAACAAAAACCGGCATAAAGAGGCATTTACCATTGCCTCAAGACTTCCCTTCTAAGCACACTCTATACCAGCACTGATGGTATGACTACCTAGGCCCAGTAGATTTCCTAAATTGTCTTCAAATGCATCAATATGGAGGAAAGCAAGTGTAATCCTCAAAGCCAGTATATTTTTATTAGCCTGCTAATAGAGTGTTTCATAAATCTTGCCTTCCCTCTACAGGTCCCTCCTTTTTGTCCTCCCTTCCCCCCAAGAGCTGCTAGGAGTAGCATTTACAAGAGCCAAGTCACAACAGCTTTTTGAGAAGTATAGCCTAAGGTTTTAATTGTTAGTGGATCTCTTTGCTACCCTCTTAGAAAGACCTCGGACTCTCCTGCAGAGCTGACAGACTGATCTAATACAGAAAAGAGAGGGGGGCACCACAATTGGCAGAGGTTTCTGTCATTTTGCGCCAAGAAAGTAGCAAACAAGTCCCCAAGAGGGAGCTTTGCTTACGGCCGTTCTTTTCCGCCAGTCACGATAAGCCCATCTCGGAGGGTGGTGTACATTGTAAAAACAGGACCTGTGTGAGCCTTGGCCACCAGTCGGATGAGGAAGTGCTCCTTCCAGACATAGACATCTCCATTGATGGCACCAGTAAAGGTAAGGTTGTTCTGCAAACAAAGGGACACCTTGAGAACCAGGAGCTCACTGAAGGGTTCTTTTTCAGACCCCGGCTTCTTTTGTGGTTTGAGATTAATCTTCATTATTTTGAATTATGCATTTGTGTTTGTTTGTGTGTGTGTGTGTGTGTGTTTGTGTGTGCGTGTGTTCAGGCAGTATAGGTACCCATAGAAGCCACGGGCTTTGGATGCCATGGAACCAGAGTTATGGGCAGTCCTAAGATACCGAGTGGGTGCTGGGAATTGAACTAAGGTCCTCTGGAAGAAAAGTAAGTGCTCTTAGCCACTGAATGATCTCTGCAGCCAGACTGGCTCCTTTGCTGAGAGGATCAGCCAAGCATTATCAGTCTGATCCAAATTAAGCCAAACGGATTTGCAGAGAACCATGGAACATGAGACAGTCACCTGGCTTTGTAATTTACTTTGCTAATTTGTTTGGGCATTTTTGCATCCCTATTGTGCGAAACTTTGGAGGATCAGCAGGAGACAGAATACCACAGGCCACCACCGTAGGGGAAGGGCCAACTCCAACCATAGAGGCAACCTGACTAGGAAGTGGACACATCAGACTTGAAACACCAGGAGCTGCCTTACATATATGCCAGAAGTTTCTACTGAGGTATTTGTGGAGGAGAGGGCCAGGAAGAAAAAGGACCACTCCTTGAGAGTGGAAATTATTCCTAGCATCCGCAGGGGTTGCCTAAGCAGTGTGTACTCTGGTGTCACCTGCCCTGGGGGGTGACCTTACCCCTTCATGGTTGCTCGATGTCAGTTTGGATGGATTAAAAATCATCACGGAAACCACTTCTCCATGTTTCTGTATTTCTAGAAAGGACAATGTACAAGGGGGACCACCCAGGATGTGGATGTCAGGACCCCAGTTTCTGGGGTGTCAGACTGAATAAGGAGAAAATGAGCTGAGCACAAGAGTTCATTTCTCTGCCTCCTGACTGTGGACACCACATGCTTATGCTATGCCATAATGTCTCTCCTGTCATGATGTTCTGATCTTAACACGCCAGCCACAATGGACTCTTCCTTGGTTAAGTTGCTTTTCTTAGCTATTCTGTCATAGCAATGAGAAAGGTAACTAATACCTTTGATTCAACATTTTGAGAACAACAACAACAACAACAACAACAACAACAACAACGTGTAAAATGTAGTTAATGAAGGGACTTGCCTTTGCAAGAACGAGGTCTTGGGTTCAATCCCCAAAACCTAAATTTTAAAAAGCCTGGTGTGGTATGTGTTTGTGTGTCAGTGCGAGGAACTAGGGACAGGGAGATAGATCCCTGAGGGTCATTGGCCAGCCATCCTAGCCTAACTAACAAACTTCAGGTTCAGTGGTAGACTACTTTGATGGAGCAAACACCGCCCATAGTTGCCCTTTGGTGTTCACACTTGCACATATCCACCAGCACACTGACAAACACACATGTGCACACATTGAGAACTATGCACCTACTGATGCTAAGGATAGGGGACACTGATTACTAAAAGCTCCTTGATCGACAAAAGTACAAGTGGCTTTCTTGTTGATTTTAGCTTCTTGGCCAATCCCTTCCCCACCATCCCATGCCCATGCTTAAGGGATTCAGGGCCCTTTTTGAGGAAGTATCTGTTGGAACTCACAGCACCAAAAGCCACGGACAGCATCGTTTGCATCTTGGCAGCTTCCATAGACCCGATGACCCCTTTCTTGTATAGCAGAGCACTTCCTGCTAGAGTCCAGAACTTCATATGTTTGACTCCAACAGATACAAATTGTGTGTCTGAGTCAGGGCGAAATTCCACCACAAATATTCGTTCCAGGTGGCCCCCTCGGCTGGCAACCTTGGTACCTGTGTGGATGACAGAGTCCAATGATACCAGTCCTCTTTCTGTTCATGGACCAGGGCAGGAAGTTACAGCCAAGGCTGGTCTTCCATTCACTCCGAATAAAGTCAGTGCTCCTTTAACTGTATCAGCTCCCTCTCAGACATCCCAAGGAGGCCACCTATCAGTGTCTGGATAATTTCCAGAGAAGTGGGTGCTACTAACAGAACCCTTACCCACAAAGTCACGACTAGAGTAGGAAATGACTGTGGTCAATGAGGTGGAAGCTTCTAGACAGGTAGAATTGATCATGCCCACATCTTCCTCATCCCAAATCTATTCACCCCAGCATACCCCTCCTGACTCAGGGTCACTTGGGCTCAGATTCTTCATACGCCTTTTATTTTCTTCTTTCTGCTCAAGATTCCCTGCATTTATTATCTTTAACCTCAGCATTCCTTTTCAGTTTGTGGGATTTAAGTTTAAATTTTTTACTTTTTATATTTAGTTACTTGTTTTTCTTACTCCATATTCTAAATGTCTTCTGTGTCTCACTGAGCCTTCATCTTGAATCTGAACTCCACTTGAAGAACAACTCTGAACATCTTAACGTCTTTGCTCTGCCCTCAGCTTCCTCGCCTGTAGTTGGTACAGCAATAGTACCTGCTAAGATGCAGTGAGAAGCTAAGAATGGATGCAGGGGACATGCTTGGTCATGGTGATTATTCCACATTGGTGACTAACTTTACCATTCCTTTGGGTCCTTTTAAAACCTCTGGGTTTCTATTCCTTTTGCCTGCTTTTGAAGACTCTTTTTATACTTTTAAACCCTTAAAGTTTGCATTTTTATTTTAGACTTGTTACTTGTTCTTCAAGGCTCTTTCCACATGCTCAATGTTTCAGTTCCAATTTCTTCTCCCCCTCTCTATTATTTATCCAGATCTTTTTCTTCTGTTCATTTGTTTTCATGATTGCTCTTTAGGAGAGCAGAGGTTGTGTTGGTAGTGGATTTTGAATGAAGTTGGCCTACCCATTAGCTTCAGATACTCCACAGAGGAAGCCTTTTCTAGGGGAGGCTGTGTCAGGAGAGCCCCTCTACTTCATACAATTATCAAAACACAGCAACTGAAACTCATCACAGTAGTAACAGGTACCTCTCTACCTGAGACTTTAAAAACCTATGGGCTCCAAAGATAACATAAACTATGTTTGAGAGCAAACAACAGATAAGAAGAAAAGTATTTGCAACTCTTGTGTCAGGATTAACATTAATGATCTATAAAGACCAACAAATCATTGTTTCCAGGGGAAACACCTTTTACCAGGCAGCAGTGTAAGTGGCCAATAAGAGATCCAAAGAGGGGCTGGTGAGATGGCTCAGTGGGTAAGAGCACCCGACTGCTCTTTCGAAGGTCCAGAGTCCAAATCCCAGCAACCACATGGTGGCTCACAACCATCCATAACGAGATCTGACTCCCTCTTCTGGAGTGTCTGAAGACAGCTACAGTATACTTACATATAATAAATAAATAAATAAATAAATAAATAAATAAATAAAGAGATCCAAAGAGGATCAGCCTCACCAGCTATGGAGGAAATACAAAATTATAATGAGAGCCATATTTAAACCACTAGTTTTCTCCTCTTGTTTTAATATCATAGGAATTTTTCATTGTAGAGACAGTGACTTAGTCTCTCGTCTGTTCAGAAGAAGTTACATAAATATATATAGGACCTGAAACACGTGTTGTACATAAGAGGTCCACTTAAAGTCATTATATGTAATAATATAAAGTATATATTAAGTATTTTATTACTCACACATGTGCTGTCTATAATGACCCACTAGCAACTCAGGAATGCACAGTATGCTCTTTACTGATAATACAAATGTATATATGTGCTCCCCCAATATGTTCTATTTATAGGAAGGCAGGACTTGAAGGAAAAAGTACAACATACTAGAGAAGGGAAGAGAAGCCATGTCCATTCAGCTGTGAAGAGATAGCAACTGGTTAGAGCCCTTCTGTATAGATTAACAGACACAAGGAGACCACCCTCCAAGCTTCTCTCCTCCTGGGAGCTCATCAAAAGGTCTGACTTTTCTAGTACTCAATCCCTGGGGAGGTCAGAAAAGCCTCAGATAAGAAGAATCTAGACCTAAGGCTCAAGTAGGCCTCGTGAGCTAGAGGGACAAGTAGGGGAGGTCAAGAGGGAGCAGGAGCTTGAAGATGGGGATGGGCAGGGCCATGGCCTCACTCTTCTCTCAGGAACTGCAGCTAGAGTCAGCAGCCTGAGCAAAAAGGCACCTGGAACAGAGCTCTGCCCCAGAGAGAGAGGACTTTACGAAAAGAACTAACAGTGGATAGGCTTCTTGGAAAGTGATGGGTGCTGCATCTTTGGAGATCCCCATGTAAATGGAAGGAAGCCTGCCAGAAAAGAACTGCAGGATTTCTGTGAGTTGGTCCTGCAAGGTAGGTAAAAGATGTGCCTAGCCCTTCCAACTCTGAGATGCTTCAAGGCTGTAAGGTAAGAAACTCCACTTTTTTTTTTTTTGTTGTTTTGTTTTTGTTTTTCGAGACAGGGTTTCTCTGTCTAGCCCTGGCTGTCCTGGAACTCACTTTGTAGACCAGGATTGCAGACGGATTTTGAACTCCGAAATCTGTCTGCCTCTGCCTCTCGAGTGCTGGGATTAAAGGCGTGTGCCACCATGCCCGGCTGAAACTCCACTTCTTATCAGCATGGTCTGGTTGATTCACTGACTATCTGGTATCACAAGCAATCAATCTTTATCCCAGAGAGATGGGTTGTGGGGACACTTGAAGACAGTGAACTGTCAACAAGAAGATGGTGGCGTGGTTTTCTAAAAATATTGTGGGTCAGGCTGGCTCCCAGTGCAGTGTAAGGAGACTTATCCTTAACATTTGTCAGCCACTGGCCTCTCTTAAGTCAGGCTCAAGAAAGATGGCATTTTTTTTTTCCTCAAAATGTAAACATCCGTTTAAAGCCCTTCTTCCCTCCCCTTCCATGAGAAGATGAGGAAATAATGGGATTCTCGAGTCCCAGATTGGAGCCACATCTCTACTTGCCTGCTCAGCGTGACCCAGATATCAGCTGCAGATAGACCTCATTATTGCCCTTACTAATTGGATCTGCGTTTGCCAAGGCCAATGTGAGGATATACCTTGAAAATTGCATATTTCTAATTGTAAAACAATTACAAATTTAGTAGCAGCTAGTGTGTGTGTGTGTGTGAGTATGTGTGTGTTGGGGATGAATAAGAAAAAATATCATTAATTATACTATAAACCAGAAGTTCTCAACCTTTCTAATGCTGTGACCCTTTAATACAGTTCCTCATGTTATGGTGCCCCTAACCATAATATTGTCTTTGTTGCTACTTCATAACTATAATTTTTCTACTTTATGAATCATAATGTAAATATTTGTGTTTTCTGATGGTCTTGGGCCACCTCAGTGAAAGGCCATTTGACCCCTAGAAGCATCTTGACCTACAGTGATTAAGGTGAATCCTCATTTCAGAAGCATTAATGCATCATAAAAAGACCTGAACAGCTAAAATTTGCTTTTGGTGACTATTGGTCACTTCAGTTCTAATAAGACAGCCAGGTAAAACAATTGGAGCAGAATCCAGAGGCCACCAGAAAGAGCGCTGAGGACAGTGTCTGGGTGGGAGGTGGTGATGATGCAGAGGGACAGTGTTAGCCCTCTCCCAACATACCCGAAGGTCCTTCACTAGCCACCACAGTCTCCTGAGCTGCCTCCAACTGGCCATGAACGGGAGGGGGGAGGTGAGGGGGAGTAGAGTGGGTCTGAGAGTAGCTCACCAAGGCTTGTGCTCACCTTGCAGCAGGACCCATGAGGGAGGGTTGGGAAAGGCAGTCTGGAGCTCCATCCCAGCTCACTCTACAGGGGAGCCCTGTAGAAGCAGCGTGAAGCCCAGCGTGTTACCTTCTTGCCATCTCCAGACAGTGATGGTGTGCTCTGGATCCACGCCCACAGACACCAGGAGCTTCCCAGTTGCACTGAAGTTGATGTAATTCACCCCCTTGGTGTGGAAGCACCGCAGCATGGAAAGGGTGTGTTTGGTCATTGCATCCCAGATATGAATTGAAGGAGTTGTCCCTGAGTATGGGAGGCATGAAAGAGATGGTGGTACCTCAGTGTTTGTGTTCCATGAGAGGCCTTTCCTAAGACAGGTATAGTGAGGGTGGCATAAGAGACATCTAGTCTGACCTGGCCAAAGAAAGACACTGAGGAATTTGCTGCTGAAGGCAGAGCATATGGATATTTATGTCTGACATGCTTGCAGAGGGAACTGGTGAGTTTCTATTTGTATCTGTAGCACATCCAGATATAACCAGCAAATGATACATTGACATGATCTTGCTGTGTGGATGGGAACTGTCCCGGTTGGGACAGCCTTACCTGTGCTCTCTGTGGTGTCACCTGCAATGGTGGGCAATGACAATGAAGAAGCATCAAGGGAAACAATAGCAAAGCAAGTCTTGTTCCTAAGAGAGCAGCTCTCAGCCCCAGCCCAGAAGACTCCAAATGATGTATTAAAATGGACATGGCTTTGATGAAAGCAAGCAAGAGATTCTTTTGTAAGGACTTCCTTTGAGAAGACAAAGTAAAAACAAAAGCAGATGACTTCACAAATGTGCCAGTTTACATTTGTGGCAGGCAGTGTCTCAGGGCAGGGAGCTGGCACACATGCTGCAATACATCCTTGCCAAGCATAACTGTCAGGCTTTGAGACATGGGACTCACATCTAAGGGTCCAGTCTGCAAGGAAGAGGACCATCTATTTGTTTAATTATCAGGCTTTGGTCTTATTTTATGGCCCCTCAGCATCACTGGTCACTAAATGTATCAACAGAAGTTATGTAGGTACTATATTTTAAAACTCAAGAAAAAAAAAATCAACTGAGACATCAGCAAGAAAGGGTCTAACCTGCTCATCTCCTGATAGTGCTCATAGACCACTGGTCTATATAGCCACAAGAACAGCAAGAAGCCAGTAAGGAGCCCTACCTATCTGGCTGGTAGCCACCACATTTCTGTACTTTGGGTGCTGATTCACTGTGAGGCAGAGGATGTCATCCGTGTGCTCCAGGTAGAAGCTCTGGCTGCCTAGAAAAGAGGAACCATGGGAGGTGAGTAGTGAGATCCAAGGGCTCTCTGTAGCTATCACAGAGCTGGATTGGTAACTCTGGATATGTCTGATAAAAGATTATGCTTTTAGAAAAGCCAAATTATTGTTTTCAGAATTATCATTTTCAGAATAGCCTCGGGGCTATGGGGGACTGTTAAAAAAAATCACATGCTCTGATGTAGGTCTGGAAGGAACAAAAGCTAGTGCCCACAATCTGCTTTAGCATTTCCCACTTCCTGTGTGGTTCCAGCACACAGACCAACACAAAGCCTTCCAGAGACTAAGGAATGAACTTCATCCCTCTTCTCCTTGGTGCAAGATCATTTTCCCAACATCTGCCCTCGCTCTGAAAGAGGGGCAGGGTGCTGAAAAGAATGATGCTGAAGGTGATGCTGCGCTGGGCAACGTGGCTCTAGGAGAACCATGTACAGAGTCCCCGTAGCAGGAATCTACCCACCTGGGTGCCTGAATGGCACAGGTCAAAGCTTTATCCTAAAGTCAACATAGTTCACATGACATGGAAGGAAGTATTTTACCATCTATTGCAGTGTGTTTCCAGACTTCCTAAAGGCCTTTTAAAACCTACTCACATGCCCAAGTGGCAGTGTTGATAATGAAGGGAATAGTACTATTAAAACCATGGCATGTGCCTTAAAAATACTGAGAAAACATGAAAAACCTCAAAGCCTTCCTACTCAAAAGGGAGGAAAATCAAAATGACTCAGTGACTACACTCAAATCTATCCATGAATTACTGGACTCAGCAAGAAACATGAGCTATGAAGCTGGGAAGATAGAGGCTGATATATCTGATCTGGTGGTGAGGATATGGATGTGAGTCCGTTACACACTCTCTGCTTGAAATGTTTCCTTTTCAAACTTTATTTTCTTGTTGAAATCATGGAAGAGGGTGCTGTGTACTTCTATGGATGACATTATTTCTGTGAATATTGCTCCAGAGTCAAAACAAGCTGGGTCCTGTGGCATCACTTCTAACTCTTAACACTTGGGAGACAGAGGCAGGAGCATCACCATTCTAAGAGATGGAAACTGGCTCCATTTCCTTTACTCTCAGTCTCATTTCTGTTTCCCCCTGGCTTCTCCCCACTCTCTTCCCTCTCACTGCAGAGAAGCTGGCAGAAGCACAGGTAGCTGCCATGGTCAGTCTAGGTTGAGGCTAGGAAGGCAAGAGGCCTGGATCCAAGAGCTGAGTGGGTGAGGCTACCTGTGGAGAGGTTCTGCACAATGCCAGCCGCAGCAGTGTGGAAAATGATGTCGGCACCATCATTAAGGTAATGCAGGTTGTTGCGGCAGTCAAATCCTCGGTAGCCAAACACGTGGTCCAGAGCCAGCTCCTGTGCACACAGTTAGTCATCCTTACAGGTTAACAGTAGAGGAACAATGCCACGCTGCACATTGCACGAGTAGCCACATTTCTCACAGGAACATTATGGGAGGCCGATATCACTCACTGAAGATACTGGACCAGATAAGGATGAAACACAGCCCCCCTTTCCGGTCCACTGAAATGTTAAAAACAGTGACTTTCCCTAAATAAACTAATGCGACTTTTAGGTTCTTGAGGTGATTCACAATGTGCAGGCTAGGTGGCCTCCAGTTGTCACTTAGAAGTCTCACATGTATGCCCTGGCAGATATTCACTCCATAGCTCAGCTGAATAATGTCTCAGAGACCACCATGAGCAGGTCCCATAAGCAGCTGTGACTGCTGTCAAGGCTGCTGGATGAGCTGGGGTCATGCCTGATGTGTTGGTTATGATTTGTCCCACAAAGTTTCTGTATATTTGAATTTCCCCAGCAACTAGACAGTTCTCTGGATTTGTAGTTTTCTCTTTTGTCACATCCTCTATGCCAAAGAGCAGTGGCTGATTCAGATCAACTCTTGATTCCATTCAACATACTTGTACTGAACTCCTCCATGCCTGGCCCTGTGTTAGCTCCAAAAACAAGATTTATAGTGGGTGGGTCCTACTTCTCCAGGTTCCCCAATTTTGGCCCTATGGAGCTAGCCAATTGCAAACATCACATTATAGCTCCTAAAATGCAGTCATCATCTTTCACTGTCTTTAAGGTAAAGCCTAAACTCCTTGAGCTGGCACAAGACTTACCCCCTACACAGCCATCTTCTGAGCATACTGGGTAAGCTGATCAACACTTAGCCCATTGATCATAGGATTTTCTACGTATCAACTTGTTTTCTAATGTTCCTTTCCCCTGAAAATCCCTTCTCTTCCTTTCAACTAAATGAGTCTCTACACACCCCTAGATTCCCCCAATGTGTTTCCCAGGAATGAATGTAATATGGGACATTATCCTGAATACAGTAGCCAATTGAACCAAGAGTGGTCAGGCAGACAGTCTTTTGGGAATTTAGAAAAGACATTGATGGGCTCAGTAGATTAACTACTTCAGGAGCTGTAAACTCAGGTGCGAGGAAGCACTAATAATTCACTGTGTTTATGACAGCGGTTCAAGAATTTTTTAGAGAAAAACTATTTTAGGTACCCCTGAGCCTCTGCTTGACAGAAGAGAGGCACCATCTTGGCTCATGATGGCTCTTCTACTGTTAGATCCTGTCCAAAGTCCCATACCAATTGTATTTCCTAACTTGAGCTATCTTCCAAAATAAATATTTAAAAAAAAATTCCTTTCCAGAAAAAAAACTTCTGGCAGCAGTGAGAATTTATGGTCTGTCAGCAGAGGTAGACATACATGGGAAGGCAGACAAGTGTGCGCTGAGGCCTATGGAACATGGGTGTGGTGAAGGTGGGTAGGAGGGCTCTAGATGACCATAAATGAAGGTCCCATAGAGGCAACCCAGAAAAAGTTCTGGAAGAACTACAGTGTGGGGGAACTAAGAGGTTCTGCATCCAGGCTGCAGAATTAAAACACAGGACTTCACAGTTCCAGACCATGGGAGAACATTAGGTGGTGAGCTTTAGTTGCAGGGAACTCATAGGTCATGAGCTAGCAAGGCTACTCTGGTTGAGGTTTTCAAAGCATGAACAAGACTTTCACTGGCAGTGTGAGACCCTTTTGGGTATTAAAGTCAGCACAAGGCATAAAATATTTAAACTTTGAAGAGAGGATGCTGGGCTGTGGGTCTATGAAAACAGCAGGCTCACTGGAGCTGACCCTTGAGTCTCAACTGTACACCCAGATTTGCCCCCTCACTGGACTGGTGATCTTGGTAATGGGTCCTATGAGCTGCTTGATCATCCTTCCACCATAGATCCCTCATGTGCAAAAAAAAGTAACAGTCTCCACCTCTCTCTGAAAAGTGGAAAAGAAACATACAACACCTGGCACTGTGGCAGAAATGAGATGAGAGATATGTGCTACTCACTTCCTTCCTATCTGTAAAAAAGGAGCTGAAGTCCCAGGAGGCAGAGTGCCTAGGACAATGGCCAAGTTTGAGGGACACAATGCTTTTATAGTTAGTGATGATTTAGGTAAGGCTGAGGGAGAAGGAATGTGATCCAGTGTTGGTCCCAGAGATGGGACAGGGGATACAAAGCATACAGAATGGAGATGGAGACAAGAGGGAGCCAACAGACCCCATCTGGGCTCATTTGCCAGGCTGTATTCTTTAAGTCAGGCAAATGTAGATGTCCCCTGGCTGTGTCAGAGCATCAGGAATCAGATGAACATGCATGATTGCTGAACCTCCTCACCTCAACCAGCTTCTTTTTTTTGGTGATGTTGTTCTTCTGGAGTTTCTCGGGCTGGGGAGCTGCACGGCTAACGGGTGGTCTGAAACAGAGGTCAGAAGCAGCACAGGGTTGAATAAAAGGCTGCTGGACTGGTAGCTAGCTAAAGCCAGAGCCAGGGAGGTCCTTGCTTCTCTCCCTTCTCAGACGACATTCCCCCATGGGATGTTCAGTCCAGCTTTCCTCTCTCACCCCATTAGAAACAATACCTTGAAATATAAGCTGTTCCAGTGCAATGTGGGCCTGGGCTCACAGGTCAGAGTTGGTTCTCTAAACTAAGCACTTTCATGGCATCAGGTCCCACTCCCCCAATACCTAACAATATCCTGGGACCCAAGGACAAGCCTATGTTTGCAAAGGAAGTGGTCACGCTTCC
Organism: Mus caroli; assembly: GCF_978045245.1. NCBI lineage: Eukaryota > Metazoa > Chordata > Mammalia > Rodentia > Muridae > Mus > Mus caroli. Next base: position 93,538,998 of record NW_028227268.1, on the reverse strand, counting down.
TGACCTCACTGGCCATCTCTCCAACAGGTGGTCAAAAAGCCTAGCCTGCTGTGTAGCAGGACTTAGAAGGCAAGCTGTGGAATAGGTTCTGAAGCTGTGTGTAAAGTATCTGGCTGGTCTGGCCACAGAAAAGGGCAAAAGGAAGAATGGGCTGAAAAACCTCATTCCCCACTCTGGTCTGCCACTCAGGGTTATGGTCCACAGCAAGCTGCTGTCACTACACCAAAGTTTGCTTTTTCCTTCTACCTTTTAGTGAACGGTACTCCCAAGTTTAGCTAAGAGAGTTTACTAAGAGGAAACCCTAAAGGACTCCTGAACAAGTAGGCCAGTTGTTGGCCACAGTGGGATCCCTTTGGTCAGACTTTTGCAATTTTAGCATGGGAGGAAGGAGTTCTGTAGCAACTCCTGTCCCAAGTCCCACACCAGCAGTCAGTGTTCTAGGGAAACACAAAGAGAAAGAATTACCTGGATCCCCTTGGAAGCAGAAAACAAAGGCAAGTAAGAAACTTAGTTCAGGTTAGGGCAGCACCAGCAAGCACCTCACTCATGCACAAGCATGTACCAAGTGACCAGACATTCCTATGTAGTACAACCCATGCTTCCACAGCATGCCAGCCAAGAGCTAAAACAGAAATGAAAGAGTGCACCAGGCTACACGGTTAGAAAGTCATACCCTGGCGTCTTTGGGCAGACTGTACTAATTGTCTACATGGTGGGAAGAGAAAAGGAGGCCTTGCCAATGCTTCCTGCACGCTTGGTTTCACGCCTGGGGAGTTTGCTTAGTTTAGAGTGTGCTGGGGAGAGACTCATTGTCAGGAAACAGCATCCTCTTGGATGACATGAACAAAGCACAGTGGGTGGCTTTGTTCCCAAATTAATTTTGACTCATAATTTAGCCTAAGATCAGGTTTTTCAGTAGGTCAGCTTGTCGGCTGGAATAGCTAATGGATTTTTTTTTGGGGGGGGGGTTGGGGCAGGGGAAACAAGGTACCTTTATTTTTCTCAGAAATTCTTCAATCAAAACAAATTATGTAATCATAAGTGATAATTGGACCAAATGGTATTAAAATGGAGAGAAAGGACATCTCTGTAAATAACATCCCCAGCTGACATTGTTACCATCAAATTGAGCAAAATCCCAGGATTGTGGCATGCCAGTTCAGTTCCCTCAACAGACATTTCCTACACTTTCATTATCACTTCCCAGGACATCTTCTCTTTCTCCTGTCTTAGTGGGACTTTCAAATAAAATCTTTGGGTTTCTTCTTTTACCTAGGAATGTTCAAGTATATGACAAAAGCAAGCCAGGGGTTGCAATGGGAGCAAGAGTGTGCTAGATCTACCACATAGGTCAGAACTTCTGATTCAACACAGGGTTGAATGGTTCCAGAGTACACACAGGTTATATAATATACAACATATTATATAGTATAGAGTATGCATACAAGTGCAAACACTGTGTGTGTGTGTGTGTATATATATATGAAATTGTATATATACACAGAAAGGCAATCTGATGCCTTTGGTTATCTTTATTTTCAGTTAAGAAAAAAAAAAAAAGCCCCAAACTCTAAAAACCAAAGCAGTAAAGCAGTCTGAGAGTTTGTCTTTCTTCACAAGCACAGTCTAGAGCTGCATTGTTTTACAACTGAAGGCAAGAGGAGCAATGGGAAGAAACCTGCATCAGGCACTGTCTGCCCTTTTCAGGACCAAGCCTTCTCATTTGTTCATGGATTCCCAGTGACATAGCACTAGGCATTCACTGAACACCTGAGCTTTTTCCAGAGTGCTGTGGGTACTTACTTGACAATTCCCTGCCTCCAAAGGAAAGCAAGTTAAAACACAATACAAGTATTAAAAGCTTCTTTCCAAGCATCTATAAACAGTGTTTGAAATATCAGACGTGGGAGGAGCTGCCAAAAAACTTAAAGCACAGATACATGCTGGTGGGTTAGCACTTTCAGCATATCCAAATCCTTCTCGATTTAGATCCTACTGGAAATGCCACGCTGAGAAACTCTGCCGAGGTGGGATGAACAGAGAACACAAGAACGTTCACTAGCTTTTTTGTCTAATATACTCTTTACAGTTGGTTGGCTGTTTTGGCTCAAGGTCGGGGAGCCAGGAGCACTGCTAGTGTTTGGGAAGGGACTCAACAGATTTGAGAACTGCAGAGGTGATCGGGATGGCAGGATGTGAGGGTGATGGGGGCAGAAGGAACCAAGACACAAAAGAAAGGAGGGCCTTGAAATGACTCAGGGCAAGAAGTTTCCATGACAGGAAAGATGCTAAGGGAACTAACTGTTCCTGAAAAAAAGCAAGTGGGCTAATTCTGAGAGGAGGATGGACAGGAGACACAGCAGCCTTATTCTTGGGTGAAGTACTGCTGAAGATCTGTCTTATGTCGGCATAAGGAGGATGGGAGGCTCAGCACAGTGCCAATTCTTCTTCCCACTGGCCTGGCTGCTGAAAGGAAGCTATCCTGACACACAGCCTTCCTCATGAAGGCCCCCAAGGGAGGCTAACATGCCTTAATATTCCTTTCTATTTCCTTATCCCCTCTAAAAGCTGCTAGGCTGAGAGAACCCGAAGGAGGCTTGAGCAGAGCACGCTATGACCTGAATGCATAAGAGACCAGAGTTACAGTCCTTAGGAAAGTTCCTGCAGCCAGGATGAGCCACTGTGCAAGCTGAATGGAAAGTAAGGTTCTGAGAAACAAGAGGCTGTGGGGTAGGAAGGTTAGTGTCCCCTCACTACAGAAGACAGGTTTGAAGGTTTTTAGTTTTTAGCTGGACAGTGTGCAATGTTGAAAATAGTCCTAAGAAATTTTCCTTAGGAAAATTGGTTCAGGTATTAAGATGGCTCTAAGAATAATGCCCCAGAGATAGGATCCTGTGATTCCATAAATCCCAGACAAAGGACAATATTTATAAATATGTATGAAAGGAGGCACACTTCAGAGAGGGGGTAATTGAGGGATGTAGGGATGTGGAGAGAGAGAGAGAGAGAGAGAGAGAGAGAGAGAGAGAGAGAGAGAGAGAGAGAGAGAGAGAGAGAGAGAGAGGCAGACAGAGAGACAGAGAGACAGACACAGAGAGAGACAGACAGAGATAGAGACAGAGACAGAATGAATATCTCTACCATAATCTCAATGTTTCAAGATTAACTCAGGTTTAGAGAAAGTCTCCAAAATTGTGGGAGCTATTTATTATCAAAACATTCTATCACGTCTGTTCCCATGCCTTCCAGAACCATCTAGAGCAGTGGTTCTCAACCTTCCTAATGCTGCCACCCTTTAATATAGTCCCTCATATAGTGGTGACTTCAACCATGAAATTATTTTCATTGATACTTCATAACTTTTTTGCTACTGTTATGAGTTGTAATGTAAATATTCACTATGCAGAATATCTGATATGAGACCTCTGTGTAAGGGTCTTTCAACCCCCAAGAGAGTTGTAACCCACAGGTTGCTCAGTGGTGAAGTGGAATGAAGGGACAAGAATTGGGTGGAGAACCACGGGGCGTTCTGAAAAAGCCTGCCATCTTGAAAATGTCCCTGAAGCCTAGGACAACACACCTACTCCACAGAGGCATGGATTTGAGCGGATGGCTGAAGGCCAAGAAGGCAGCAAAGAGGTGACTACGCAACACTTGACAGATTACTGAAGAGACCTCTGTATGACTACGAGGGTGGATGATGAACTTGACTGGAGCAGCAACTGGGGAGAAGGCAAGGTAATTGTGCAGCAGGTTTCACTATAGCTTACTGGCTTTCCAGAATGAAGTAACCCAGCAGCATTCTGAACAGGAGCCAGCCTGCAGTGGATAACAGGTCGTAAGGGGAAATCTTGACTTCAGATAGGCATGGGAGCTTTGAGCAATTCTAACCTAAACTAACTGCAATTTGACCTGCACAGTGGTAGTAGCCAGGCTTCTCCCGCACTTTACCTCTGGAAAAGCCTCACAGCTCTACAATGCCTAGCAGTTTTAATTATATAAATTCTAAGTTCCATATAGAAGTCAATGCTTTGCTTCAAACCAACATAAAAAGCTCTGTGGTTTGTAGAAAGAAAACCATTTACAGAAACATCATTAAATTCAATTAAAAGTCAACTATGCAGGTTTTTGGTGACCACCCACTTAAACATAAGCCTCAGAAATGATCAATTTTAGCATTTCAGGGTTTAATAGATATTTTAATTTTAGTTTATTCCACCCACCTTAAATAAAAAAAAAAAAAAGCAAGAATCTGCTACATTCTACTTGCTCAGAGTAGTCACTGAGAGCAAGGGATTTTTTTGTTTTTGTTTTTACAGACTGTGGGGTGAAGTGAGGAAGGAGAATTGAGCCCAGGGAGAAAGGACTCTGGGCCTGCTTATGTAAAGTCACTTTCCCACCACAGAATTCCATACTAGCAAGCTCTTGAATGCTCCCTCTTCACCGATGGAATGGGAATGCTGGACTTAAGGATCTTCCCTCCTAGTGGGGCACAGCCAGATCTCAATGCTCCCTGTTTATTGGACTAAGGATTGTTGGAGTGAGGATTTAGCAATTCTCAGCATGACCTATTCTGCAGCACTTGCTTAGAAAGGTTGTCAGTTCTTTGCAACAATACAAGCTTAGAGAGCAGCTATTGACAAAGCAGGACAAAGGGCCTCTGTGAAGGCCATGGAGCTCAGGAGGCTGTTCACTCACAGTTGACATGATCATGGAGGAGAGCCTTGTCCTGCTTCACCTCTCCTCTGGCTAGCTTGAAATTCCCACACAGCTACTGATTAAAAGCGACTTTTTTTTTTTTTTTTTTTAATTGGGGGCAGGTTCTCTCCTGAGATTTCCTTCTCCAAACATAGCATAAAAGCTTAGGGAAAAAAAAAAACTGAGATTGTCTCTATATGGTTATTTGCTTTAACTCAAGGAAGTGTGTCTAATTTTCCTATATTTTTTAACACTGCCAGTTATGAACATGTTCTAGCATGCTCTTTGTTCCATCACAAATTGGCTGGCAAGGCATCTTTGAATGTAAATTAGATATATGATAACTCAAATTTGTTTATTTTCAGTTCCCTTTGCCTTTTGTGACACAGACTTAAACCAAACAAACATTTCAATTTCTTTTTTGTATTTTTTATTGATTATTTTATTCATTTACATTTCCAATGTTATCCTCCTTCACAGTTTCCCCTCCGCAGACCCCCTATCCTACCCCCTTTCCTCCCTGCTTCTATGAGGGTGCTCTAATGTGTATATGATATGGATAAAAACTATCGTTTAGCTAAGTTGTCGCCATGGCCAGTTGGAGCATCCTCAGCTTGTGCATGGCTCACCTATCTCCCATAACCACAGGTGCTAATAAAATGAAAGTAAAAGCAATGCTGACAAAGATGGAGGACTGACGTATACACTTACTCATTCAAGAAGCATTTGCTTGCTATTTACTATGTGCACAGCACTGTATCAGCTGCCTACTATGTGCATGGCATTGTACCAGTTACCTACTATGTGAAATGTACTATGCCAGCTACCTATATGGTAGTACTATGATAATTAACCTTCAGAAACCCAAGAGTCCCATAGGAGAAGTCTGCCTATAGTAGAAATGTCTCAGTGTTACAGATGAACATATTAAGGAATTATAGGAGGCAACCAATTTGGGGCAGAAACAAGAAAACAAAACCAGACTGGAGAGACAGATCAGTGGTTGCTTGCTAGTACTGTCTTTCTGAGTACCCGGCTTGGTTCCCAGCACCCGCACATGACAGCTCACATGGCCTATAAATGCAACTCTAGGGGGTTCTAACACCTCTGATCTCTGAGAACACTTGCATAGTCACATGCAGATACACCCGATTAAAAAAAAGTAACAACAAACAAACAAACTCCCTATAACTTTTTTTTATAGTATATGCAGTAAACATTTTGTTATACAGGTATCCCTTGCCAGTTAGCAGGTAAAGACGCTGTTATTTTTAAATGCTCATAGTCATAGGCTCTGTGGATGAAGGCACTTGCTGATGACCCTCAAGTCTGTGTTTGACCCTCATACTCACATTGTGGAAGAAGTAGGGCATGCTCCATAAACACATCAAACACACAAGTAAATGCAAAACAAGACAAAGTCTGATTTTAGCATTGGTAAAGTTCCTTGTTTTCCTCAGGAATATATGCCATAGACACTAAGAGTGAATATGTATCTAAAATATTAATATAAGAGAATACTTACAGGTTCTTTTTCCATAATCCCTGCTAAGACTAATTCTTGCTCTGCCACCTCAGTGTTATGGGTACCATTCTTTGGATGAAAGCAAGTTGGGCTTAGAAGAAGGATGCTGTTATTTCTGAGGAGGGACCAAAAGAGCTAACCTGAAGCTAAGCCCTATCTGCAGTCTGTTTTAGGTTGCCATGACACTGTTCCTGAGAACTCATACTTTAATAAGCAGGCTCAGCCCATTAGGAGTTTGGCTTCTAGAGACTCAGGCTGTTTTATACCGACAGTCTCAAGAAGAAACAATTCACAGTGTGAAATTTATTCCTCAGAAATGAATGGCATATCCACCTTACCACCCAGGTATGAGCCCCACCCCAGCATTCCACGCACTAAGACCTCAACAGACACTGCACAGCGACACCAATACCCTGTCTGTCCTCATGGAAACTGACTTGTAAAGGGGGGGGTCCCTCTCTAACGTCTCTCCCACTATGGCTGTCCACACCGTGCAGCCAATGAACTACAAACCTCTGCCTTTTCCCTCTTGGTAAACACTTTCACTGCTCATGTGTCATCAGCCTGTCACTGCTGATCCGCTAGCAAGTTATTTGCTCCTGCTGGCCAATGAGACTCAAGGAGGGTGAGCTATCTTTGTGGTAGATGGCAGCTTGCAAAGTGACAGCTTTTCCTCAGTCCCGACAAAGAAAGAATGGGAAACAGCTCACTTGGAACACCCCCAGGTCTGGGCGGGGGGGGGGTACCTAAACCCTATGTAAGCAAGGAGACTGTCTCTTATATGAAAGTTGTTAGCCCCCTCTTGTTGCTAGGGACAGGGAGAAGGATAAGGGAGAAATGGCAAGTCCCAAAGAGGGACACTTGTGGAGAACCTGAATTGCCTACAGGGTCTACAGCTGGGATTATGGAAAGATAAGAAACTGACAGCTAAGATCAACTCACTGTGGGGATTGCAAGGGACTGGGTGCCACTGTATATACCACTATCAATACATATGGAAAGAAACCCTGCAGAGAAAGAGGAGCTACCTAGTCCCCAAAATCCCTATTAAACACCCATTGTCACACATTCCTTAACAAAGGGGACAAAGGACAGCCCCACTGAGATGTAGCCTGAAGGCAAGGGCCTTACCACTTCAAGACTTGCCTTCATTGCTTTAACTGGTCTGGGAAGACTTTCTGTATTGTAGATAAAAGCACCTTGAAGAAGGGACATTTTGTTTTCCTTACTCCATCGGCCTTTGCTCTAACTGGAGAGTTCATCTAGTCTGCTGTGGCCACTGCTGACGCCTTTGCTGATATTAGAACCTGCTTCTCTGAGCCTCTGATGGGGAATGAAGTCCAGTCATTCTTCAGTAATGTCTAAGGCCTTTAGCAACAGATAGGAACTCTTGAGCACCCAGCCTCAGAGACCAAGTCACTGCTGGGCTCTGTCTTTTCAGTGTGCGACATTCATTGTTGGACTACTCTGACTGCATTGTGTAAGCCAATCCAATAAGTTCCTCTTTAAATATATATTCATTCTTCCAGTTCTGTTCCTCTAGAGGATGCTGACTAATGCAGCTATTCTTGTCAGGTTTGCCACAACAATGAGAAAAGTAATATAAAAATGCTTTTATATTATAATGTAATATTGTATTATAATATGATATACAATTAAAGTTTTTTTTTAAAACTTCTTAGAAAATAAAGTGGTTATTGATACACCCCTTCACTCTCTCTCTCCTCTCCTCCCCCTACCTCTCACATACACACACACACACACACACCAGCTGAGTATCCAGACCAACTCTATCTGATCAGAGTCAGTGAGAGGCTCAGCAGGTAACTGCCAAGCCCAAAGACCTGAGTTCAACTTTCAAGACCCACATGACAGAAGGCAAGAATTGGTTATTACAGGCTATCCTGCTCAGTGGCACAAGTATACCCGCCCTCCACACAAATAAATGAAGAAATGTAAAAACATTAAATGTATTGGAGACCTTAGCAACTAAAATAAATGCCATAATTGTATAGTTACTCATAACTAATAAGTACATAAACTGGTGCTGAGACAAGGTTTAAGCATTGCAAACTTTGCTACTTCATCCATTTTTTACAAGAAGAAATGCCCTTTTCAGGCTAGAACAAAGCAAGAAAGGTTGGCAGCAGCCCAAGACCTTTCTGAGCAAAGGAAACTATGCCTCAGGTCAAGCAAGATTTTGATTTGTGGCCACAGGTTATACAGCTTCTGGGAGAAGAACACAAAGAAGGTTGGGTTGAGCCTGCCTTAGTCACAGGTGATAAGGACCTTAATAGCACTCGAATGTAGAAACAGTGTGCAGAAGCAGAGAGTGGGAGTCCTCGATCCTTTATTTATCCTTGGTTAGATCATCAACAGCTATGAGACTCAGTGCTTATTAATTAAGAGTCTTGAAAAGAGTGTAGGCTTCCCATACACGTGCAGAGAGAAAAAAGAGTGTCAATTTTCATAAAACAGCCAAGGCTGTGCTCTTGCTATGTCTTTACCTTCAAAGTAGGCTTCTGTCTGAATGATGGGTCCAACTGAATACAGTAAATAAAAATCTCTATTATCATCTTCCACACAATTTAGATTTTTAAAAATTTTTGTTACTATTTTTAAATGTATATGGCATTTTGCCTGTATGTATGTTCATTGTATGCGTTCCTGGTGCTCACAGAGGCTAGAAGAGGATGTCACATCCCCTAGAACTGGAGTTACAGATAGATGTGAGCTGCCATGTGGGTGCTGGGAATCAAATCTGGGTCCTCTACAAGATTGGCCGGTGCTCTTAGTCACTGAGCCATCTTTCTAGTTTTAATACCTGTGCTAAACAGTAGGCACTTAAAAATAAATGGCTGGTGGGAGGGAAAAGAGACCAAGGGGAGGCCAACCAATAACCGGTCCAACTTGAGACTCATCCCATGGACAAGCACCAACCCCTAACACTGTTAATGGTATTCTGTTATGTTTGCAGACAGGAGTATGTTGTCCTTCAAGAAGTTCCACCCAGTAGCTTACTCAGACAGGCACAGACACCCACAGCCAAACAGTGGATGGAGCTTAGGGACTCTTGTGGAAGAATAGGAGGAAGGATTGAGAGCCACAAAGGGAATAGGAACTCCACAGGAAGACCAACAGAGTCTACTAACCTGGACCTGGGACTCTTAGAGTCTGAACCACCAACCAAAGAACATACACAGGGGGGCTGGTGAGATGGCTCAGTGGGTAAGAGCACCCGACTGCTCTTCCAAAGGTCCAGAGTTCAAATCCCAGCAACCACATGGTGGCTCACAACCATCCGTAATGAGATCTGACTCCCTCTTCTGGAGTGTCTGAAGACAGCTACAGTGTACTTACATATAATAAATAAATAAATCTTTAAAAAAAAAAAAAAAAAAAAAAAGAACATACACAGGTTTGACCTAGGCTTCCGTGCACATATGTAGCAGGTGTGCAGCTTGGTTTTCATGTGGGTCCAAGACAATGGGAATGTAGGCTATTCCAAAAGCTGTTGCCTATCTGTGGGATATGTTCTTCTAGCCTTGTTTGGCCTCAGTGGGAGAGGAAGCACCTAGCCTCACAGAGACTTTAAGTGCCGGGTGGGGCATTTGAATATGGGGGGGGGGGGAGAGGATCCCTATGCACTCAGAGGAAAAGGGAATGGGGAATGGGGGAAGAATTGTGGGAGGGGGTGACTGGGAGTGGGATGTAAAATGAACAAGTAAAAAAAAAATGGCTGGTTTAAGGACATAGTAAGTATAAGGATCCAAGTTTAAATTCCAAAACCCATGTAAAAGCTGTCAATTTTCAATTAACAAAAGCAGTTAAGGGAGAGTGTTTTTGGTATTGTGTACCCTTCCCACATCTCCTGCTCTTCTCCCTGTAGCCCTTATGGACAGCATCCATAGGTTCTTCTAGCCTTTCTGCTCTGACTGGCTTCAGCAAATGGGAGGAATGTGGGAGGAGAAGGTTACTGGGCAGAGACTTCATACAAGGTTGGGGCTGCCTGAAGGAATCCAAGTGAAAGAGCCATATGGTAAGCTGGGACAAAACTAAAATGTGATTGGCATATTTCACATTTGCTAAGTGTGGCCCAGTATTCTCTTCAGAGCAATCATTATTTTTTACCTCAATTTTCTCACTTCCCAAAATATTGGAACTGAAAGTCATATGACTTTTGAAGCATAAAAATCACAATATGTTAGAAGATACACAAGAAGGCATCATGTAGTCTCACAGCTATTTAAGGTCAAATATCTAAATGTAATTAGAAACAATCCATGGCTGTCTTAGAAACTTAAAAAGGTCAGTTGCTTCCAAACGACTGATGCAAACTGTGCAGCTGTCAGCCGGCATGTTAATCCTCAGTATGACAGCTGCTGCACTCTTCTCAGAGGGCAGGGTGGGAAGGGATTCAGTTAGACTCAGATGCCTGGAGCACTGTTAGGAGACAAAGTAAAGGTCCTTGCATGGAACAGCTGCTCCAAGAGCACACCTCTCTCTGTGTTCTGGTGCGGGTCTCTCTCGCTGTCACTGGTGTATGTCCTGCTCTGGGTACACACCACAGGGACAAGGAGAGATCAGCAGGGCTTGAAGGAGCCAAAGGCAGGTGCTGGCCTTAACACTCCCAGAGAGAAACTGCCACCGCTTAATGCCATGCTACTGATATTGGAGGAGCCACCTCCTCCTTTCCCCCTCTTTCCCAGGAGGCTAGAACTCATGAAGCCTGCTTTTCTCTTTCATCTGAAAACCAAGTTGCAACACATGATTTATTGTCACTCCTGGCTCCAAGGCCTCAGCCCCTGCTCCTCCACATTCTCTCTCATTGTGGCTTCTCACTAATTTCCTGAAGGCACCACCTGCCCATTACTTCCTGTCTTCTGTGGTCACAAGCTGCCTAGTCTTATCTCTGAGGTCAAGCCCCCTAAAATTACTGACCAGGATGGGGAGACACTGCTTGGTTCATATTCTGATTCTAATCCCTATAGGTTAACTGGTTGCTGGGCCTGCTCAGCTCCCAGCATGGCATGCAGTGGCTACTGTCTCTGGTTAAAACCCCTTTTAAAACTGAGGCTGTCATAAGTTTTTTTTTTTTTTTTTTTTTTTAAGTTATCAAGGAAACTGACAGCTAAGATCAACTCACTGTGGGGATTGCAAGGGACTGGGTGCCACTGTATATACCACTATCAATACATATGGAAAGAAACCCTGCAGAGAAAGAGGAGCTACCTAGTCCCCAAAATCCCTATTAAACACCCATTGTCACACATTCCTTAACAAAGGGGACAAAGGACAGCCCCACTGAGATGTCTACAGAAAAGGCTTGATTCTTTCTCTGGACCCTATACTTAAAATGGTTTTCTTTTTCATATGTTTTCTTCACTGCATTCAAGGATGGATTATTTTTTAAAGTACCAGTAGGTAAGTACTTGCTCATAATTCTATGAAGTTTTTTTTTCTTGGTTTTAAAAAATAAAGATTCAATTTAGTGTACCCTAACATATAGAAACTCCTCAATATGGAACAATAAATTTAAAAAAAGGTGTGTTCAAAACCTTAATCTTAAAATGGAAAGCTGTTGGCCTCCTCATCTCCCATCTCATACTAAATTAGGCCTCATGGTTTTTTATACAGCTGTGCAAAGAGGTCATGAATTTTTATACAGCTGTGCAAAGAGGTCACGAGATGATGAGTGGTTGTGTGGCCGTGGGTTACACCTGAATCAGATGTGGGACCAGGGAACTAGCATGGTGGTTCCATGGCTGGCTCTTAGTGAGTGGTGTGATACATCGCTGAGTTTTATAGAACCTGCTTGAATGTGCTTGGAATGATGGGTAAGTCAGTTCTACTGACAATGGAATGCTAATTGGAGAGGCTGAAGACTTTACTTTTAAAAAGATTTAACCCACACCAAATCTCTCTCTCAGATAGATCAGTTAAGTGGCAGGACTATTTCCCGATTCCTGCATTTATGTGTGTGTGCTTATTTGTTCAGTTCTTAGGATTAAGTCCTTTAAACATTATTTTTTCCGTGTAGTCACTTTCAGAAAAGGAAACTATATTTTAAAAATCACTGCCAAAAATTTATCTTTTCAGCAAAAGAAAATGTTCTGTTAGCACTGTAACATGTAGTAAAGATGGAAGGAGAGAATTAGGGCTCTTCTGCCTCATGCATCGTGCCAACAACACACCCACCACTGAGCAGCTAACCTTAAGGCTGTCAGTAAACTGAGGCAAGAGGTTAGATCTAAAGACACATCTTAAGAGTAAGTGGGGAGCATCTTGTTTACCACACAGCTTTATTAGGCAGATGGCTCTGTCAACAGCAAACTCTCGAGTTTCTCAGCATACAGTGCGGTGCAGAGGTCATTATGACCATTCAGCCCACTGCAAGGAAAAGAACCCACAGGGGACTCTCCTGAGGTGGGTGAGATCTCTGAGACTCTCTTCAGATTATTCAATATTTACTCTTCACAACTAGGAACATAGTCAATTATGTAATTATTAACTTTGTATCTTAAAATGATACAATATTTGGGAATTTCTCTCATCAATACTTGAAACTGTGAATCAAACAGATACAAAATAGCATTAGAAGCCCACTGTCTATGCAACAGTGTTCAGGATGACAAAATCAAGCAGGTCAGGTCTAGCAATTACAGCCCCCCCTCTGTGCAGTGAGGACACAGTAAGAGAAAGCACATCCAGTGACATAGTGTCAAAGAAAACAGGTCAGAACGCAAGGCAAGTCTCACAAATCCCACCCACTTCAAAGTCTGCCCTGCTCCTGCCCTGCTGGTCAATCTGCTGTCTTGTTAATTGTGCATTTGGAACATCCCTTGAGGCTCCCTTGCTTCCTCCCCTAGTCAGGGAAGCCTAGTCCAACCAAATTTCCTATCTATCAAATTATACACAATAACTAATCTGTATTGGCCAACTTCCTTCAACTTAAGTCTGTGTTAAGACTCTAGGCAGATAATAAAGGTCCCACTTTGGCATAAATTAAAGGAGAGAATAAAATGAACTCTAGTTCAAATCGGTTTGCTGTCAGGTACAACAAATGCAAACAGACCTTGCAAACACCATACCTTTCTTCCATGGACACCTCTTTTAGCTGCTGGTGTGGTTTGGTGCCTTCCATTTCCCTGATGCTCACAGCATAGATCTTGGTGGTATAGTCAATGGCTTTCTCTCTAGCGACATCACTGTCATAACCTCAAACAACAGAAAGAGATTGGGGGGATGAGATGGTTTTCAAGTGTTCAGGAAGATACCAGGAAAAAAAAAAAAGAAGGTACCATCATAATGGACAACACATGGCTGATTGGGGCTCACCTCCATCTTCTTCTGCATCTGTGTCTGACTCCTCACTATCAACCAGCTTGCTCTCCTGTGTCCCCACAAATTCCCTGGTCCAGATCATCAAGGCTGTGTCAGCACCTCCTACAGTGAGCAGCACAGAGTCATTGTGTAGCCACCTCACATTGGTAACGTGTGCGCTGTGCCCCACATATTTCTTAAATCTTGCATGCTGTCCCTGCAAATAAAGCCAAAAAGTGGCAGTTACCAGTCAGTGCCTAATCATTCCTGTTGTCTTTGCTTCTAGTTTTCTAATTTTGCTTGTATCATGAGAATACATGCTCCATGCAGGCTGTGAATGGTCTCCCCTTAAGACTGGCTCACAGTAGGTCTTCAGCAGGTATTTTTGAGGTGGATTTGAGAGCTAAGAAAATATAAACCATTTGTTTCCATGTCTCTCTGACATCAAAAGAGTCAGGCCCGTAGGTTTTTTGTGAATTCCTGATTGACACTTCTGTAGCCACCTCCCAGAGTGGATTTTACATATAATCCTGGCAAGGATAGAAGGCAGCAAGGGACCTTAAGTAGTGTTTAAAACAGCTTCATCTTGGAACCTGTAAAGCATCTCTAACCCAAAAGTCACTCAAAGAACTGTTCTAAAGCTAAAGCAAGCCCCTTTCCACTAAGTAAATCTAAATAAATATAATTCAGTTTTCAAGGCACTACTGGAAGCTTTTGGAGTGTGGTGCCCAGGCTGCACCACTATATCAGCAGGTGGTGAGGGGGTGGAGGGTTGGGGTATGACTGGCTGTCCCAGGGCTGTCCTGACAAGTGCTGGGAAGCCAATGTTGGCACCAGGAAGAACTTCCATTCTGGGCTCCTGAGACACAGTGTGGCAAAAATAGCTCCTGTGGGAGCCACTTAAAGAGGTAGTTTTTCTATCCCTCTGTGGCTCCCAGGGAATACCTTATGCAATGTGGTAAACCACATGAACTCCCTGGCCAGGAGCCAGAAGCTGGCTTACCAGATGAAAACTTTAGCACACAACTGACAAGAGGCTTTGGACTGGTGTACTAGGAAGCCTGAAACAGCAAGACACATTGCAGGAAATGGGGCAGGCACTTGGGGCTGCAATCCTACAGATCTCTAGATCTGGTTGATCTCTTCCTGTCGCTTGGAAACTACCTACTCCTCACAAAAGCACCAAAAGTGAGAACAACTGACAAGCCAACAGGCAGGCAGTATTTCCAAGAGCTCTGTGCTCCAGGAAATCTATTGCCCCCTTCTGGATTCTGAAGGCAAGTGCACTCATGTACACACACACACACACACACACACACTCATATACATACATACACAAACTTAAAAAAAATAAAAATATAACTTAAAAGAAGAGAAAGAAACTAAAATTAAACAAATGACCCGAACAGACATTTTTCAAAGAAGTTTGTAGAGAGAGCTTTGTGTTGCAGGAATAAACTACAGGCATCATGTCTGAAGCAGGGTTTCATTACACAGCCCAGGCAGACCTTACACTTACAACACTCCAGGTCAGTCTATTGCGTGCTGGGATTACAGGCATGCAGCACCACATCTGATTCTGGCGGCTCCTTTTATAGCTCACTAACTGTGTCACACAGTTAGTGTTCCATGCTCATCCAGCCTCGCTTCTGTAAAGTCCTATCTTCAAACACAGTCACGGTAGAGTCAGGGATACAGTGTGTTTGGAGAGAGGATTCATTCATTTCTTAATAATGAATTTGTTCAACAGACCCAGAGCACTGGAGAAGCAATTATATTATCCCACATAGTGTGCATTAATTGGGTAAAGGAAGTGAGTTAGAAAAACTAGATTAAAAAAATAAAGGAAGCAGGTATGGTCCTACAGACCTGCAATACCAGTACATGGAAGGCAGAAGTAGAAGAAATACAGCAAGTTCAAAGCCAGCCTGATATATGGGCCAAGGGCGAGGGGAAGAGAAGGTTTAATACCCCCTTGTTCAGTGGAGTTCTCGTCTTAGCACCATATTAGGCACTTAAGCCACTTTTAATTTAGTTCCAGGAGCTCTAAAGCTCCCTTTGTGGCCTCTGAGGGTATTTGTTCTCATACTTTTAAAATAATAAAAATGAATCAGAGAGGAAGACAGAGACAGAAAGAAAAGGAGTGAAGAGGGGTGAGAGGGGGAAGGGGAGGGACACAAGGACCTGAACAGACATTTTTTGTAAAAGTGAAAGGAACTGTATGGAAATGGGGGCCCAGCCTCTGGACCGACCACACCTGCTGGGGCATGCAAATAGAAACCACAGTGAGTTAGCACCACATATGTTAGGACAATGGCTGCCCAAAGACAAAAGAACAAGTGATGGGGATGGTGTGAGGAAAGGGAACACTGTTGGTCAGAATGCAAATTAGTGCAGCACCAGGGAAGGCAGTGTGAGGGCTCCTCAAACACCTCAAGTGTAAACCATGCATTTGCTCTGCTTGCTATTTCAAAGTTGTGACAACTAAACTCAGTACTGTGCCAGGCAAGCACAGTACCACTGATCCTTAGATCTGACGCTGTTGAACTGTGTGAGTTCCTTATAGGTTTTGGATACTAATCCTTTATTGGATACTAGGAATGTATTCTGTCATTTTTGGTGGCTGACCTTTTTTTTTTTTTTTTTTTAATTTCATTGATCATTTCCGTTGTTGTATTTTTAGTTTAGTGCAGTCTAACTTGCTTATTTCTGCCCTTTATTAGTTTTGCTTTTGGTGTAATAGCTGAAGGGCACAGCTTCAAATGACTGCCCCAGACATCCCGCCTGGTCAGGCTGGAGATGAACTTCCTAGAACAAGAGTAAAATCTAATAGTACCAACAGGTCCCAGCTACGTATTTCTTAAGTCTTGAGTCTATTAACACTAAGCTCTCACAATTAGAAAAAATTGTCCTAAAAGCAATTTCATTTTAAATGAAGAAGAGTGGAGGGCTGAGGAGGTGGCTTAGCTAATAAGTACCTCCCCTGGACTAGTGAGGACTTGAATTTGGATCCCTAGTGCTCATGTCAAAAATTTGAGCATGGTGAGTGAAAACAGGAAGGTTCCTGGAGCTTGCTAGTTAGTGACTCTAGCCAGTTGGTAAGTTCTAGGTAGGCTTAGTGCAAGACCCTGACTCGAAATCTAAGGGAGAGGCCTGGAGATATGACTCACAAGTTAAGAACACAGGCTGCTTTTCCTGAGGATCCAGGTTTGATTTCCAGCACCTACATAGTGGCTCACAGCATCTATAACTCCAATTCCAGCGTCTGGATGGCCCCTGGTTTGCAAGGACACAAACACATTCATGGTGCCTAGATATATATTCATGCAAAACACATATGCACCAAAGGTTTTTAAAAATTAAAAACAATGTATAAAGCAACAGAGGAAGAAAGCTAACATTGACCTCTGGTCACCATATGTTGTAAGCATACACACACACACACACACACACACATACACACACATACACACACACATACACATACACACAAGAAGTAGAAGAATCAAGGAGAATGGCTGCTGACAATTGAACTCTGATAAAATAGGCAAGGCTAGGAGGTAGGGGAAATGATGTCTATACTGGGCACAAGCACTAAAAAAGGGTCTTGACAATGACCATCTGACCAGGTCTAATAACAAAGAAGTAAAGCAAAAAGCATCCCAAAAATCTGAAGTGGGTGCTGATTTTAAATGTGTTAGTTTTGCATAAACCTTGGTTTCAATAAAAACAAGAAAAACAGAGGAAAGTTAAGAAGACCTCTTAGATTGGGTAGTATGTTAACAGATAGTAAATTTACTTATTTTCTCTTTCAAAAGAAATGTCCTTCAAAGTAAAAGGGGCAAAACAGCCCATGGGTTCATGTACTGTCAAACGTGATCACAAAGGATGTTGTGGAATTTAGAAATCAGAAGAGCTAGCATCACATACAGGAAGGCTACTCCACTCAACAGAGCAAGCAAGTAGGCATTGGCAAATGTGGATTCATAAGCTGGATGCAAGAGATGTTAGACAGGAGTTCAACAAGGGTTTCAGAGAGGAGCAGGCAGGAACCATGACTCCCGGGAACTGATTTCATATTTTCTATTGGGTGCATCTTTAGCAGAGACTGGAGACAACCAAGGCACAATAAACACAACTTTCAGCTATATGTTTATCCTATTTTTTTTTATTGTATGTTTGTTTTGAGACAGGGTCTCATATAGTCCTGACTGGTCTCAAACTTGCTGTGTAGCCAAGATTGGCCTTAAGCTCCCTCATCCTGTGCCTGCCTTTCAAGTGGCAACATTTTAGCCCAGGTTTACTGCTTGGCTGTTCTCAGCAAGTATTTTAATGATGTCTTTGAGAAGGTTACAGTACTGTACAGCTAGAGAGTTTTAAATATCTGTTATCAGTTGCAGTTGAAACTAAATGTGAATTGACACATGGAATGGACATTGACGGGGGTGTTTGGCACTGGGGTTTGGCTGTTACCTCTTTCCACAGTTTAGAAATAATAATATGAAACCAAGATGGCATGATCCTGGAGTGGGATAAGCATCTTTCAAAGGCTTTGAAAGATGTGGGCAGGACAGACAAGTTAAATAAGAGTTTTCTTGGTATAGATATAAAGAACTATCACCAGATTTTGGAAACTAGATTCAGCAAGTATAGGCTGGGAACACTTCTGAGAATGATAGCCACATGTATGGCTCAGCTATGGTTTCAACTCAACTGGTGCTATTTTAACTTTATTCAATGAAACTATAAAATCAAAATAAAGAAGTCCAGGTGTCAAAGTCTGGAGCTGAGACAAAAGGATGGACCATCTAGAGACTGCCATATCCAGAGATCCATCCCATAACCAGCCTCCAAACACTGACACCATTGCATACACTAGCAAGATTGTGCTGATAGGACCCTGATATAGCTGTCTCTAGTGAGACTACGCCAGGGCCTAGCAAACACATAAGTGGATGCTCACAGTCAGCTATTGGATGGATCACAGGGCGACCAATGGAGGAGCTAGAGAAAGTACCCAAGGAGCTAAAGGGAACTGCAACCCTATAGGTGGAACAACAATATGAAATAACCAGTACTCCGGAGCTCTTGTCTCTAGTTGCATATGTATCAAAAGATGGCCTAGTCGGCCATCACTGGAAAGAGAGGCCCATTGGACACACAAACTTTATATGCCCCAGTACAGGGGAACGCTAGGGCCAAAAAACTGGGAATGGGTGGGTAGGGAAGTGGGGGGGGGGTATGGGGGACTTTTGGGATAGCATTAGAAATGTAATTGAGGAAAATACGTAATAAAAAATATTAAAAATTAAAAAAAAAGAAGTCCAGGTGTCCTGTGACTAGCCAGGTTCTATCTGAAGCAATGGTTCAACTTTAGCAGCAACAGAAAGAAAAGAAAAGAAAAGAAAAGAAAAGAAAAGAAAAGAAAAGAAAAGAAAAGAAAAGAGAAGAGAGAGAAAGAGAGAGAAAGAAAGAAAGAAAGAAAGAAAGAAAAGAGAGAGAGAGAGAGAGAGAGAGAGAGAGAGAGAGAAAGAAAGAAAGAAGGAGTGGCCTCATAAAATCGGAAAGAAAGATGGTTGCAAAGCAGGGTGGAAAGTGATGAATTTACACCCTTAACTGCCATCTCAACTAGCAGGCTACAAGCACAAAGGCCCTTGCTATGAGTCTGGGGACTGCCAGCTCATCAACAGGGAGATGTGCTTCAGCCTGGAGCTTCCACAGAAACAAATCAATACCAAATAGGAGGGGCCAGCCCCCAGCATGGAAATACCACATCTGCAGTCTATGCAGCTTGCCCTGCTGGGAGACAGAAAGTGCAGGCACCACTTTACAAAGCTCAACAGTCATGCCAGCACGGTGGGTGGTGCAACAGCAGTGGTGCTTGCCTGAAGGATACAAGTACAAAGGTCCTCAGAGAGGTGATCATGGAGGACAGGGAGGTGTGTGGCAACCAGGAGCTCACACAAAAACTGTCCCTGTTCCTGCAGTGTGACATATATACATAGTGACACACTGCAGTTTCCAATGCCACTACCATGAATAAATAAACAACAGAGAAGTAAGATGGAGGAATGGAATGGTGTGTGTACAGTGGAGAGACACTACATTGGTGACAAATGTGAGAAAGCTTCAGTGGACTGGGGATTGAGAAGGGCTCATGGTGGTGTGCAGCAGCCTGGAACTTGTGCAGACTCAGTCCCCAAAGCACACTGGGCAGCCTCAGGACCACCCTGGCTCTGAGCAATGACAGGATGTCTGGGATGAAGAACAGTTCATTTTCTGGATTTGATTTCCTTAAAAGATCTCTATGGTTCACAATGCTCCTGGAGGCTATGTGTATGTTTGAGGCCTGTGCTACCCCTGGAGGCCACATTGGTGTCTGTTGTCTGGGTTACCTTGGAATCCATGTTGATGTGGGTGGCTTATACTGTTGCCTGAGGCTATATTGCTGTCTGTGGTTCATGCTGCCACCAAGGCCATGTTTGGGTCTGTGGTCCTGTTGCAGCCATGGGCTCTGTTGATGTCTGTGGGCTGTGTCACCAACAAAGTCCAGGCTAATGTCTGTGGTCTGTGCTACTGCCTGAAGCCATGTTGATGTCCAGGGGCTGGGCTGCTGCCAGGAACCATATTCATGTCAGTGGTCTGTGTAGTGGCAGAGGGCCACGTTGATGCCCATGTACTGTCATGAGACCATGTTGAAGTCCATGACACAGTTGTCACCAGAAACTATGTGGAAGTCCATGATCTGAGCTCCCGATGACTGTAAAGGGCAAAATAGCTACTTTTGCAGTGGTATCAAGGACAGCAGTCTCACAGTTGAGAAAAAGAGATAGGCAGGAAGGAAGAGAACACTTACAAACTGTGATAAGGATGCCGGTATGTAGCTTTCCACAATTGATAGCTTCTGGCATGGATGCAGGTAGGGAAGGACTCAGTGTTTTTTTTTTTTTTTTAAGGGTGCTGGTCACTGGGAGTTTGGCCGTAGTATCTGGGGACCACTATATCATGAGAACTTCACTAAACTCATCCACTTAAAAACAGCATCAGGGAAGTTTCTATACAACATTACAGAAGTAGTAAATACATTTCTGGCTGCTTATGTATGTAAATAAAAAGAACCATTCAAGCCGGGCGTGGTGGCGCATGCCTTTAATCCCAGCACTCGGGAGGCAGAGGCAGGCGGATTTCTGAGTTCGAGGCCAGCCTGGTCTACAAAGTGAGTGCCAGGACAGCCAGGGCTACACAGAGAAACCCTGTCTCGAAAAACCAAAAAAAAAAAAAAAAAAAAAAAAAAGAACCATTCAGGTACATCAGATAATTAGGGTAACTAATGGAACAGATGAAATCTATGACAAATATACAATATTACCTTGACAGGATATGAAAAAAGCTTCACAAAACCAAAGTCATCCCCAGTTGCTAAGAGGGAGCCGTCTTTGGTAAGATTGGCAGCATTGACGTCAGTCACATCACTGTGAGCAGGCCAGATTCCTTCACAGGTGGGCCCCAGGACACAGGTCCATGTGTCCCATTCTATCTTCTCAGCCTGCAGGGAAGAACAGTGTGATCATTGTGTATAGCCTCATTTCTTCTTGTTGTATTTAAGAGGGATGATTTTTGGGACAGCAGGCATTTGTGCTGGGTGGTGAGATGCTCTAATTCTTAGCTGCCACTGTTGTCTGTCTTTCTTCTTCTTTTTTTTTTTTATGAGCCAGGGTCTCATTCTGGAGCCCAGGCTGGCCTTGAACATTACAAGTACATAAGCATTGTTTCTAACAACTGAGTTGCATACTTATAACATCGTTTCTCACTAGGCAAACACTACTGTCAAATATACTCAAATGTTTTCTCTACAACAAAAGCATACTTTGGAATTATGGAACTCTGAGAACAATAAAGGTTTGCGAGATTTTAAATAGATTTTTAATCACTATATAGTCCATGAACTAGGTCAGTTATTTTTAGCACACTGCAGGTAGCCATGTTTAACAGCATGCCTGACCTTCACCCCTTGGATGCCAATATTGTCCTTCTCCATGGACAATGACAAATTTTCCTGGAGGGAAAATTGCTTTCGGGTAGGAATTATTGAGCTAGTAGATAAAAAAAATATTTTCTTACATTTGGTGTGTGTATATATATATATATATATGCCTGTGAGTGGGGGTACTCACATGCTACAGTGTACGTAGGGAGGTCAGACAACAACTGTGGGAATCACTTGTCTCCTTCCATAGTGATGTTTCTGAGGACTGAACTAAGACTACCAGCCTTAGCAGCAGGTTCAGACTCTACATTTTTCATAGGCCTGATCTCAGTTATTGAAAAATTACTTATGGGGCAAAGGGCATAAGAAAGACATGGGAAAAAGGAAATAGTTTGACATTGGTCTAGTTGGACTTCTGTTTCAGAAGGCATCCTTCATTATCATTATGGAAAATATTGCTTATTATTACAAATGAACACTGGGAAAATACCTGAAACATTTACAGTTGTAAAAAGCATTGGACAAAATGGCATGATGAGGGGAAAGGGAAATGTGCTGTCCAGTTAGTTAGCATACAGTGTCCTCAGGAAAACCAAACAGCAGAATACTATCACCATGACACAGGCAGCCCATTTCCTCAGCAGCTAGGAAAGCAGGTCATTAGTTCATATTTAAGAAATTAAAGGTGTAAAGGTAGATGTGGCCTGTGTTCATAAGTTGACAGGTTTGATTAAAATCCATATTTTCAACCTACCATAAATATATATCATTTATTTTCATTTTATGTTCACTGGTACTTTGTCTACATGTTTGTCTGTGTGACGGTGTCAGAAGCCCTGTTAATGGAGTTACTGCCATGTGTGAGCTGCCATGTGAATGCTAAGAATTGAGCCCAGATCTTCTAGAAGAGCAGCCAGTACTCTTAACCACTGAGCAAAGTCTCCACCAACCCCCCCAAAAATATCTTTTAAAATCTTTATGTAAGGCAGTTACCTCTGATGGCCTTATTGTGTGTTTTCTGCCTCTTGGAGCTTCAAAGAAAAGCTGTTCTTTGGCACCTGAATTAACTTGCAGTAATTTCCCTGTTATGGTAGAAATAAATGGTAGGAAGAAAAGAACAAATTAAACTGTGCATTTATCGTTTTGTTATAAGATACAAAGTATAGCTGCCACAATTTTATTCATTCTAGTTAGTCTAATCAATTGAGTCAAAAGTATGTTACATTATTCCAAAAAGCACATAAATATCAACACACAACATGGAATAATCCCCAAAACTCTTCATTTAGAAAACATGGACCTCATAAAATTTGACCTTGAGTGTCTGTCAAGTAACTAGAATCGAGTTTGCTGTTTTCTCGGCAGCACTAACATGAACTCTATTTTTAAAAAGATTTTTAAATTTTTATGTGCATTGATGTTTTGCCTGAATATATGTGTGTTCAAGTGTGTCAGATCCTCTGGAACTAGAGTTATAGACATTTGTGAGCCGCCACATTGAACTCTGGTCCTCTGGAAGAGCAACCAGTTCTCTTAACTGCTGAGCCATCTCTTCAGCCTCAAGGACTAATTTTACAAAATAAAATTTCCACTCATTTACCCCACTGCTGTCTACTAAGAGGTGAAGGCAAACAGCCTGCCATGAGTCTGGCATCAGAAGTGAGATTCATGTGGACACTGCATTTGCTAAGTTCTAAATTCTAAATTTGCCTTTCAAGTTAGGGACACACAGAGCAAACTACAAATACTGACCCTCCCAACTTTGTCTTATCTGAAAACTACAAAAGGAGAAAAAGGCTATCCTTAAACAACTGAGTGACTGGCCTTTCAGCCATTCTGATATACAGGTATGATCTCATCACTGATGTTGAAAAAGATTCAGCTTCCAAATTCTCCTCTGAGGGCAGCATCCTTCATGACTGGAAAATGTCCTATGTTGGAGAATGGTGTCTACTATTTTTCTGTAATGGTTTAATTATGGAAAAATTTCAGGCTTGGACATGAGAATAGTTTAGAGAACCACAATGTGTCCATGGTCCAGCTTCCACAACTAGGAAGTCCCTTGACTCGAGACCCTCTATTGACTGCCTCAGCCCAGACATCATGTATTTGCTCCGTCAATAATTTACATAAAATGCTATTTCCCCTTTGCCCTACAACTGTGTATCTAGGAACTTTGAGGTGCTCTTGGAAAAATCAATACCTAAAGATTCCTCTGTGGTTTGCATGCATGCGGTTTACATGTTATCTGTTAGACTTGTTACATGGTCTGACCTGAGGAAGGTCTAAGTGAGTGTTTTCAAGTGATAAACTAAGAAATGAAGTTCTCCAGTCCCTTCACTGCTGATCCTAATAGTTTCTCATTTGGTAAATTATCACATGACTGGGGGTGGGGCGGCACACAGACTCTGCGACTTGAAGGATCTGAAAGAGGAATATGTGAAATAGACAAGATTTGCATAATATGTGATAAACAGGAGAATGGAGAAAAACAAAGCAGGAAATGAGGGCAGCTAAAGGCGCTTTCCCTGCTTAGCATTAGAAGGAAGTGAGCAACCATTACGTTTCTAATGAACTAAACAAATCTGCAAAGAAATTGTATTATTAGGACTTTCAAAAATGGCTGTAAAATATGTGGGAAACAAGATTCAGACAAGCCATTTTTCTGAATGACTTCTGAGATAGAAGGTACAGACAGAAAACTCAGAGGGTTTTAGTTCTCACGGCATCTCAGCAGCTCATTTTACTATCTATAGCTTTAAGGATCATAATTTATAATTAACCTCCTAATACTGAGCTAGCTAGGTGAGGAACTCACTGCAAGGGAGTTAGAGATTCGAGAGAGACAAGCCCGAGCAGTACCACACATCTGTAGGGGATCGATCTGCTGGCTCACCCCTCCACAAAAAGCGTCTCTACTGAAGGCCAGTTTAACTCTGGGAGCTGATGCTGACCCAGGAGGAACCAGGCCCACACTAGGCTAGATAATCAAAAATCTGTTTCTCTCAGGAAGTTGCCATCAGGGATGCTGAATCTGTGGGTGCCCAGCTGGGATGAGATGTGGATTTTAGAACTGAGAGTAACATTTGGGGGCAACTGAAACTGGAGAACATGCAAATGAATTCTTCTCGTCTCGTCTCGTCTCGTCTCGTCTCATCTCTTCTCGTCTCTTCTCGTCTCTTCTTCTCTTCCTCCTCCTCCCTTCCCCTCCCCTCTCCTCTCATCTCCTCTCCTCTCCTCTCCCCGCGCGAACTCAGAAATCTGCTCTTAAAGTCAGTTCCTTGGCTATTGTTTCCTACTCTTAGATCTATGAGCATTCTAGATCTCTCAATAAACTTATCCTTCATCATTATTTTGAATTTGAGCTAGTTTGAGTGGGCTTCTGGTCCTTGCAAGGTATAATATGACTTAAAAACAAATACTTTTTAAAAAAGAAAACCATAATTATGGGTATGTGTTTCCTCCCTTTTTAAAATTATTACAAGAAGAAACATTTAGGTCACCACTCTTTCATTCCCTCTGCCTGCTGTACAGTCTTTTTCTTTGCTTTCTCTTCCTATTTCTGCCCACGAGTGCATGTATACATACACACAAATATACCTAAACACAAACATACATACAAACATCCACACATACACAGAAACATACACACACACACATACAAATACACACATACAAACACACACAAACACACACATACAAACATACCCACACACAAATACACCCACACATAAACATATACACAAATATACACACATACACACAAATATACACAAACATACACATTCACACATACACGGAAACATACACACAAACACAAACATAATATACATATATAAACATATACATACACAGAAACATACATACACACAAACACAAACATAACATACATATACAAACATTCACACATACACAGAAACATACACACAAACACAAACATAACATACATATATAAACATACACATACACTGAAACATACATACACATACAAACACACAAACACATCCATACCACCCCACACCCACTGAAATCTAAGGACAAGGAGCAGATGCAAAGATGAAAAGGTCTGCACTTTTCATCCATATAGTATTGCCCCAAATAATAGAAGATGAATTATTTCAGAATTCACATTTTTATCACTAGAAAAGTCTGCTCACACAGAAAACAGGGCAGAAAAACAAAACAAGCAAGCAAGCAAACAAACCAAACTGACCAACAACCAAACAACCAAACAATGTCCTCACTGCTAAGGAGAGAGCCAGTCACCCAGAGCAAAAGCCACATGCATTAACCTGGTTGCCACATCACACTATGGTTGTACAACTCAGGATAATTCCAGAATTGTACTACATGAATCAAACCAATGTACTATATGAACCAAATCAATGCCAGACCATTTGCCATGAAAAGAGAAATGAAGTGTCTTGTAAGGGTTCCAACTGTTGATTGCCTAAGATCATATAGTCCTACAGTTTTCAGAAATGAACTTTTGCTATCTAGAATAAACCCTGTGTTTTGTCTCTTCCCATGTATTCTTTTCTCCAGTGTTCCATGCATGAGCTTTCATTTGGGGCACTGATGTTCCTGCAAAAGCAAATGAGCTGTGGTTGCCATGGACACGAGGGCTGCTGAAGCTGAGGCTGCGCCTGCACCTACACCATCCCTACTCCTGCCATGCCAGCTGGCTCTGGCAAATGCTTTCACTATTCTGATGAGATGAGATGAATAAACAAACTCCTGCATCTAAATCTTGCTCTTTACCCTGTCTATGTTCTCTGGGTCTCTGCTACCAAAAGGTAGGCTGGTCTTCAGGAGCATGGCACTTTCCTGAGATGTAGCACCTTGGGACCTGGCATATCTGGATGACATAGAGTTCACAGATGATGGGACTGTAGTTAAAGTAGGCAAGTGGTATGGGTGCACCTGCTCCTATTCTCCAGATGGCACAGACTTTAGAGATAACACATGTTCTACTTGCTCTGAAACTATAGGGACCACGGGGTTTGCTCCTATTCAAGACAGAGTAGATTTTAGAGATCACATTTATTCTACTCTTCTCTCAACCTATAGGGACCACTGGTCTGACACCTTCACTGACAGAAGGACCAGAGAGGGAGGTCAGTGCTTCTTCAGAAACCCTGGCCTCTCCCTCCTTGTACTCTGAGTGCCTCTCCAGTCCTGGAGGCTAGCCTTGGGTAGAAGAAAGGGCAAGGTATTGCACCTCTTTTTCTCCCTTTTCAACATTTTGAGGTATTTTATAAGACCCTCTCTCAGTTGCTCCCCCTCTTCCATAGCAACAACACTGCCAACAGTCCTAGCGACCATGAGATCCACGTTCTCCATTCCTGGGCCTATACCCGAGGCACTGAAAACAGGGTCTTGGAAAGATACTTGTGCACCAAGATTCATAGAAGCATTGTCATAATGGCTAAAGTGTGGAGGCAACCTAGGTGTGTATCAATAGATAAACATGCAAGCAAAATGTGGGACAGACATACAGCCCGCTATCATCTGCCTTAAGGGAATTCTGACACAGGACATTGCATGGATGATTCCTGAGGACACCATGTGGAGGGAAGTGAGGTAGTAATGAGAAGACAGTGTTGTGTGGTTTCACTAAGATGAGGTACATAGAGAAAGTAGCTATTTCTAGGGTCTGACAGGACAGCTACTGTGTGCTGGGTTGAGAATTCTAGTCTCACAAGAGGAAGTGAGTTTTGGAGGTGAGTAATGATAATAGTCATACAACAAGGAGAATATGCTCTGTGCATGAGCTGGTATATTTAATAATGATAACATGTTTATATATTTTGCATTTGAAATTACTTTAAAATCTTCCAAATAAAAATTTCATACATCCCATTTTTCTGTTGCTCCTTCACTTCCAACATAAAATGGCTGAAGGGTTTCATTCCCCTAGCAATGACTAGGGAAGGGAGTCAATGTCCCACATAACGCACAGTATATGGTGGTGTGTGCGGTGAACTCAGAACTGTTATCTTCCTCCATTTTACACAGAGAGAGAAGGGATAGGAACATCACTGCCTTCTGGAGTCTTTAAGACAATAGAGCAGAGAATACAAAAGTAGAGGGTGGTGAGAGGCAGCTCTTTCCACTCGATTCTTGGCCTCAGGAAGGAAAGGTGACTCAAGTTGCTGACCACAGATCCCATCTCATGCCCTTGACTCTGTCTGACCTGAAAGCCAGGGGGACTTATATGATTTCCCTTACCCTTGTTGGGACTGGCACCTTTTACATTAAGTTACATGTTTTCCTTTCTACTGACTGTACTGCAAAAACTCCCGCAGGCTATAAAGCTCAAACAAAGTTCAAATTCTAGTGCAGCACAGCTAAACATCTGCCTGGCCCAGTCTGTGACTATCTCAAAAATTACCTAAAATGAAGTATGATTTATTAAATATAACTAATTAAATAAAAATAGCAGTGTCTCTACAGGAACCTCTTCCTGGGTCAGACTCTTGTTGCCTCTCTCTGACTTTCATCAGTTGATTTTGGGAATGTCCCAATGAAAATAACCTGCAGATACCCAGTGCCTCCAGAACAAACTCAGCATGAATGAATGTGATGTAAGAGTCCCTTTTGACTCTGTCCTTGTCTGGATTTCCACATCCCTTCCTTCTACCCACTCAGCCAAGGGTTCCTCACCACTTCTTAACCATCCACTGGTCCTCCTCCCAGCTTGGCACCACATTCCATTTGCTGGGAGATCCCCTTCTTAACTTTACTGTCTGGTGAGCCATACCTACAAAGACATCTTGGATTTCTCTTGGAGCTATCTCCTCAGAACAGACACAGCACTTGCTGTTTTCCTACCACAAGAGACTATGACTTTTTTGCAAGTGAGGATCCTGCCCACTCCTAAATGCGTGCTCTGGACTCTTAGCATCAACCATGTCTCCAGACAGAATCTAACAGTGACATGCTGTGTAGCACTTACAGGGACTCAGAACTTCTCATCCCATGCCTACGTCATTGTGCTTTTATATTCTTTTAGAACTAGCCCATTTCCCTCCCTAAATTATAAGGTTTATAGAGAATAGAAGCCATGTCTTACTTCTAGATCCACATTTTTTGACTTAAGACTTTGCAAATGGTAGATGCTAGATGTATTTTTTTTATACTTTTTATTAGGTATTTTCCTCATTTACATTTCCAATGCTATCCAAAAGTCCCCCATACCTTCCCACCCACTCCCCTACCCACCCACTCCCACTTTTTGGCCCTGGCGTTCCCCTGTACTGGGGCATATAAAGTTTGCAAGTCCAATGGGCCTCTCTTTCCAGTGATAGCCGACTAGGCCATCTTTTGATACATATGCAGCTAGAGTCAAGAGCTCCAGGGTACTGGTTAGTTCATAATGTTGTTCTACCTATAGGGTTGCAGATCCCTTTAGCTCCTTGGGTACTTTCTCTAGCTCCTCCATTGGTCGCCCTGTGATCCATCCAATAGCTGACTGTGAGCATCCACTTCTGTGTTTGCTAGGCCTCGGCATAGTCTCACAAGAGACAGCTATATCTGGGTCCTTTCAGCAAAATCTTGCTAGTATATGCAATGGTGTCAGCGTTTGGAAGCTGATTATGGGATGGAACCCTGGATATGGCAGGCTCTAGATGGTCCAATGCTAGATGTATTAAATAGACAGGCCTTCATGGTTTTGTGGAAGTAACTTGGCAGACACAAAGGGGAAGCTAGGCGCTTTGGAGAAAGATAAATTCAGGTGAGCTGAGTATAGCTTTCTATCTCTGCCAAGAGCTGAAAATTGCTTGAGACATCAGGGGCTGAATTCCTGGAGAGGGTCCTGGTCAGGAAGGATGAGTAGATAAAAGCAAGGACAGATCATATGCAATGCAAAGCATGGCAACTCAACATACCACAGGCTTTCTTGATCTTAAGCCACAGTGACTTCCATTAATAATGAGATGCTTATGGAATAGGAAAATTCTCAAAGTGTTAACATTAACTGCTCCTGGGTGGTCAGGTTAGCCTGGGCTATTGGGTTATCCTCATACACTGCCATGGATCTCCTTCCTGTTTTTTACTAAAACTCAATTCCATTCTCTCTGGAAATGATGCATGAGTTTAAGTTTTATCTTAAAAACCACAACCTGTTTTACCTCTAGAGTCCCAGTCAATGTGTGTGATGTAACTAGAAGCTCCTTTACAGATGCCAACCCTCTTGCTTGTAAGCACATTGTAGATATCCACGAAGTTATCATGAGATGCCACAGCAAGGTATTTTCCTGTATCTATAGAGACACGTATGAAGTTAACAGCAACACAGTAACAGAACACAAGTTCACCTCCAGGAACTTAAGATTTTGAGGTGGGAGAAAGGTCAAAGAAACTTTTAGCATAGTCCATTTTTATATAAAAAATTTTAAGATTGCTATTTAATTTTTTTTAAGTATTACTGCCATCTTCACCTTTTGAAAATTTTATATCAGAGATCATTTCTTTTCTGTGATGGAAGGAGAGCATGTCTTCCACTGTGTCAGCATTCACCACCAAGAAACTTCCATCATTCAATCCAACTGCTAAGGCTTTCCCATCAGGGGAGAAAGCACAACATCTTCCTCCTACAAAATGACCGAAGAGAATCATAATTGAGCACTTGGCTGTTGAGTAAAGTACACAGGAGAAATATGCATGTGTATGCAGTCACGTGCTTACATGTAACTGGGCCTTTAACACCGCTACCCAGGTGGGAATTAAAATGTCATCATTTGGGGAATAGTGAGATGGTCCTGTGGGTAAGAGCACTTCTTATGGAAGCCTGACAACCTGAGTTTGAACCTGAGAATCCATGGTAGAAGGAGAGGACCAACTTCCAAAAGTTGTCTGTAGATGTCATGTGTATATGTGTACATACAACATAATAAATGTATATTTTAAAATCTTTGAAAAATAGCATAATTTAAATGTCTTCTTCCCTCCAGAGTATCAAAATCATATTTTAGGGCTGGAGAATCAGCTCAGAGGTAGACAGCACTTGCTGTTCTTACAGAACCTCAGCATGGTTCCCAGCACCCACATCAGTAATTGGCTCTCCACTTCCTGGAACTACAGCTTCCAATGCTCTGACATGCCCTTATTTGGGCATCTGCATGCACATGTGCATTCCACCACACAGATACACACAATTAAAAAATAAGTCTTAAAATACATTTTCATTTTCCATAATGTTTTTCCATTTATTTCTTTATCTTGGAGTATCTGGGCTTTTTAAGGTAGCTAGGTGAGTCAGTGCAGGAGAGGGTTAGGTAGATAACATAGCTCTCTGAGAAAGAGGACACATTTAAGAACATGAGTTCTCCAATAAAACTTCTAGACACCATTTTTTGGACATCATGACTGGAAACACATTTTTTTTTTTAAAATTTAGAAACCCTCTTAATTTTAGTTTTTCTGCTTCATGGATCATAATGCAGTCAAGAGGTAGAAGAGTTGAGTTGGCACAGTCCAAGCCATGCTGCTTTGTGCTGGAACAGCTCAATCTGGCTTCCATAGGGAGCCACACCTGTGCTGATAGATGGTGAAGCTATGTAAAGCTAGTAACTTGGAACTGGCTTACGTAAGCAATCTCTCTACTCATTTGTCCAGTTAATGCTTACCTTCTGTGAGTCTGTCAAGTCACTGTAGTGAGACAGAGAAAAGACCAGCTAGCCCTGGGGACAGTCATTAGGGTAGGTGAATCATAATTTACCATACAATTTAGGCCACGGTTTAGAGCAAAAGAAGAGATATTTATACCAGGATAGCAAGGGAAACTAGAGGAATTGTTATCTAAGAAGCAGCAACAGTTGCTCTTTTGAACCAATATTTAACCTAAAGAATAAAGTCCACTGACTAGCTTCTACCATAAGGCACTAGTTTCATTTTACAATGCAAGTTAGTGGGCAAATGATTCAATTATTCAGAGCATGGCTCTGAATTTGGTTGAAATCCTTGCCCCACCTGCTGCCAAGTTGTAAGAGTCCAGGGTAAAGTGAGGCAATGTGGGGAGATAGTGACAACCAGTGTGCAGGCATTAGGCCACCGTGCTGCAGTGTGCACTGCTTCACTACTCACTAGGTAGATGGTGCTGGATAAAGTACTATAGTAACCTGTCTCCATTTTCTAATCTGTAAGTGATATGAATGGTGGCCTTATGCACCAGGTCTCTGCAGAATAAAGGTGATATACCAGTGTGGTCTCTGGCTCACACTGATACTACCAGTCAGTATGATTTCATTTGGCACTGTTCCTTTAGAATATGCCCTATGTCTCTGCATACAGAATGACCCAGTACAAAGGTTGAAAGGACAGAGCCCAAACTCAGCCTTTCCTGTCTTAAGAATTTTTGTTAGACCTCAAGGCTCAGCTCTCTTGTTGCTTCCCTAAGAAAGCAGTGCTAGGTGGCAAGTCTGAGCTGAGCTTTTGTGGCCTCTTGCTCATGTGGGATCTTTATCTACTCTCTGCTTGAAGCTGGCCCAAGTTGTTTGTGTTAGAGGCTCCCTTGCCTCTTGGTGTCTGGGTGGGTCCAGGATGGAGTTTGTAAGACTGGAAGGTAGAGAACTGGCAGGCTGAACTGTCTGATCCTCCAGGCACCTCCTGAAATGCCACCATCTCAGACATTCCACCAACCACTCTGTCCTTTTGTCTTTTAAAGCTCAGAACTTGCGAGGACACCTGCAGTTACTGGTGGCACCACAGTGCATATTCCTTGTCATTTCTTTAAACCCTACCCACTCCTTTATAAAGAATCCTATTTTTAGGCCCTTCTCAAATTACCTGAGTAAGCAGGCCAGCTGCTGCTGGGACTCCTTTCAAATCTTGTCTGTATCTGATTCTAAAGACGGGACTGTTCTCTCTGGGCTCTTAGGGCCTGACATACAGAGGTAGTCAAGAAGCGTTTGGTGAACTGTTATCTCTTGGCAGATGTCTGTATTGTGTGCAGATGTCCAACACACATTTATGACTTCAAAAATATTTTTTTCTACTAAACTGACTTTCTACTTTCCATAAATGTTGGAGACTGTTAGTCATAGATATAATTAGTGTTTTTCTCCCGTTATTTTGTTTTTACAAGCTGACACACTTCAGCTCTCAATGAGAAGAGAACTCAGGGGCAAGCAAGCACGTGTAGTTCAAGCAAAGTGAATGGGGCTGGGGCAATCTGAGATCAGACTAGCTTTCTGGAAAGTCTCCATGCACTCTTAATTTTCACTGCACAGTGAACCCTGAATTGCCTTGCTCGTATTTTTGGGTTTGAAACAGGTGCTCTCATTAAACAGTGGTTGAATGAGTAAGTGAGTGAGTGAACCCAACATAGTCTGTTGCCTGTAAACAGACACCTTTACCTGTAAGGAGATGTCTTACGTACCTTTTTTAAGTTTCCGTACAGCCAGCATGCGGTGCTGGGAGGATAATTCCCAGATCCGAAGTGTTTTGTCATCACTTACTGTCGCGCAGATGGGCAGGAGTGGGTGTGCTGCCAGCCCCCACACTTCCCCTTCCATGTGTCCCTGTGGGAGAGGAAACAAGGCAAAGTAAACCCATGCTTTCTGCCCAGGCGAGAGCACCTCAGGCTGAAAGTGCCTCAGACAGGTGAGCACATGAATAAACAGCCCCCTTCAGCCACAATGGCCACACTATTTCATTTCTTATGAATGGCCTAATTTAAACTAGGTGTTTCTGAGACAAATCATTTTTTTTTTTTTTCAGAAAGTAAAGCATAGGGCTCACTGCTTATGGATAGAAGATGTTTTCTCACCTAGCAACAAATATCCAGGTACATGGCAAACTTTCCACCCCTCACCCTTGTTTTGTGTATGTGTGCACATAAGGATGATTACACAGTGTTTCTATTCTTTATGTGTGAAGGTCGAGGTTAACATTGGCTGTCTTCTTTAACTGCTCTTTACCTTTGACAAGGCTGGCTGACAATGAACTCCAGGGAAATACTTGTCTCTGCCTATCTCCAGCCGCCAGCTTTGGAGATAGAGATGTATGTCACTACACCTAGATTTTTAAGTGGGTACTGGGGATCCAAATTCAGGTCCTCATGGTTGCACAACAAACACTTCACCAACTGAGAAATCTCCCTAGATCCTTATCCTGCTTTACATAAATACACTATGTAAACACATTGTGGTAAAACTACTTAATCCCATTGACACCAACTACTGCCTTTTATGAATACATACTCTAAAGTGTAGGTGCCATCCACCCTTGTCATGGAACTAGAGAGCAATACTCTTGTTTATACACTTGTAGTCCTTCAAATGCAGTGGGTTGGGTT
Organism: Mus caroli; assembly: GCF_978045245.1. Lineage (NCBI taxonomy): Eukaryota > Metazoa > Chordata > Mammalia > Rodentia > Muridae > Mus > Mus caroli. Next base: position 93,505,164 of record NW_028227268.1, on the reverse strand, counting down.
TCTCCTGTCCCAATACTGAGGACTGAACTTAGAGCCTCATGCATGCTACTCAAGCATTTTACCACTGAGCTACTAGATGCATTTAGTCTGGCTGAAAGGAAATAAACCTAAATTCTGACTTGGAAACTCATAGGTGCAGCTCAGACTCAGTATTTGTTCATACACTGGTGTGCCTGTGTATGAGTCATGTCTTTGTCCATACCTCCAGGCTTCCCACTGCGATGCTTCCCAGAGGACCTTAAACCTCTAAACCCGGTGCCTGATTTAAAGGCTTCTAGACTCATACTCCTTTGAGATCAAACTTGGCCACAATACCCATTATATAATGACTTTAAATGGCCGCCTAATGTTACTTTTGATCATATCATTATAAGGGGTCTTTACAACTATTGCCAGTGATCTGGAAGATGGAAGGAGGTTTCCTGTGTTCAGGCTTTTTCTTACCTTCACTCCAAACTTTCTCTCTGTGCTTCCTTGTTTCCCAATTCAGCTCCTTCTAGCTATGAAATCTCAACTAGACAAAACTTCTACTGTCCTTGATCCAGCTAACAAGCCTCTTCCTTACCCATTGGCTTCTTCAGCTTACCCTACTGCCCTAGCCTCTTCAGCTTCCTGCCCTCTTCTAACTTCTGCTCTAACCATCCCACAGGGAGGGACATCACTCCCAAATCACCCTTCAGCCAATCTCCTAGGCCTGGTCATGGATAACTGAAGGGGCCCAAGCTTCCTTGTCCAGATCACTACCATCACTAACAGGGAGCCCTGTGTAGTCATTATTATGCTATCAGATCAACCATCTCCCTCCTTTTGGACACTGGGGTCACTTACTTGGTCCTGATGGAGTTTTGGGGATCTAACTCTCAGGGTAGGGGGTAGCCTTACCAACCTTACCAGACCCTTTAGTTGCATTTTTAGGGGTGTTCCTCTCACCTATTCTTTTCTGGTAGTGCCATGTAGCCTTGAGCAGGCTGGCTCAGACCTGTTCTGCCTCTGTGAAGGAGACCACCTAGGGTGGAGTCTTCCGACTTAGATAGGTCTATTGTTCTGCCACCTCTGTGCTTTTCTCCAAGATGCTGCTACCTGCTGAGTGGCTGAACCTGTCTTCCTGAGCTGATCCTGAATAAGCAACAACCTGGCGACCAAGTGCTGACAGCCAGGCCACAAAGCATCAAGAACCTGGTGTGGTGGGGGATGGTCCTTCCCCCTTCATAAGCTCAGACTCTTAAGTAAACTTTGGGCCTTGATCAGTATCTTGTGGTCTTGTTATTTTTCTTGCCATTTCCTCCCATGCAGCCCCAGCCTCCCCTTCAGGAACCCAGTTCCTGTAGCTGCAGACAGCTACAGTGCCATTGTGTCCTGTCCTCTTATTAGGAAGGAATCTTCTAGCCAAAGTGGGAGCCTCTATTTCTTTTGTCCCCACTTCATTCACCTGAACTGAAGCTTGACAGCAGTCTCTCTCCCCCTTCTTCCAGCTACCCAACCTACTGGCTCTGACATGTCATTTTCTTTGCCAGCCCCCAAGGTGGATCCCCAAGTCTGGGACATCCAGAACCCCTCTGTTGCTAAACACCATTCTTCTGTTGTCATCCAATTACAGGATTCTACCTAGTACATCATGCAAGCTCAGTATCCCCCCCAACCCCCCTCTCTCCAGAGCCTCAGGGGATATAAGCCTCTCCTTGACCTCCTAAGAAAAAAGTTCTCTATCCCACTTCTTCCCCTTTTAATACCCACTATACTTGAAGTTAAGAAACCCAACAGACCTATCTCCTGGTTCAAGATCTCAGGCTCCTTAATTTTGCAGTGGTTCCTCTCCATCCTGTTTTGGCTAACCCTTATATGCTTCTTTCCACTATCCTCTCAGGGACTTTTTATTTCTCAGTCCTAGATCTCAAGGATGTATTCTTTTCTATCCCCCTAAATGCCCAGTCACAAACCATCTTTGCCTTTACCTGGACTGACCCTGACACTCACGTCTCTACCTAACTCACCTCAACTATTCTACTTCAGGACTTTTGGGGATAGCCCATAACTATTTGGTCAGGTCGTGGCTTCTGACTCTTTGTCTCTTCCTAGATCTAAGCTTATTCAGTATGTTGATGACATTGTCATCTGTGGTCCCTCTCTATAAATTAGCCAAACCAATACCTGTGCTCATCTAAGTTTCCTATCCAGCTGATGCTATAGCATCTTACCTTCTAAGGTCCAATTGCTCACCCCTCAGGTCACCTACTATGGACTAACACTCCAACCCACAAAGCCATTTCCTTAGACAGAAAAACCTAATCCAGTCTCTAGCAGTCCCCTCTACTAAAGAGGAGATTTTTATCATTCCAATATCTTGCTTTTTATGTTCCTGGGTTCCTTCTTTTTCCCCTCCTTTCTTGCCCCTTATATGAAGCAGCCTTAGGGCTGACACAGGAACCTCTTCTCAAACCTGTTATTAAGCCCCTTTAAAGGCTCCAACAGGGCCTTCTTCGGGCCCCAACCTTATACATCCTGGACCTAATCTGTGCCTTCTTCCCTATGTAACAGAGAAAGAGGGATGTGCCTTTGGGGTCCTAGGTCACCAACCAGGACCCTCCTTTGCACCTATAGCATACTTGTCAAAGAAATTAGACCTAACCATCCAGGGAAGGGCATATGTGCTTTACCAGATGCTGAACTTCTTATGTGAGAATCCAACAAATCAACCTTTGGGTTACCTATCTCTATCTTCTCTTCTCATTACCTGTCCTAGCTCTTAACTTACAAAGGCTTATAGAGTGTACCTCCCTTCAGGGTTCTTTCACTTCAGGTAGCACTAACAGAAGATTCTACCCTTACTTTCCAATCATGCACACCTCTCAATATCTCAAGTCGTCTTCTTCGACCAAATGCTGTTCACTTCCCATTTCATTCCTGCACTGAAACCTTAGAGGAACTATCGTCCCATCCCTTACACACACAGGAGGGCACATTGTCTCAGGCCATCTATACCTGGTACACAGATGGCAGCTCCTTTATATGTGAAGGATCCTGGAAAGCTGGCTATGCTATGGTGTCAGATATGGAGGTGGTTGACGCATGGCCCATCTCTAACCACACTACTAACCAACAGGCTGAACTAATAGCTCTTACCCATGCCTTTCAATTAGCATAGGGACAACCCCTAAATATCTATACAGACTCTAAAGCCATTCTAAAAGCCTCCCATCTCTCTGCAACTATTGGAATTGTCCACTGCTGGTTCCACCAGACAGATGACACTAAGAGAACAACTGGGATGATGAGACAGCTAGAGCTGTGACCCTCAGGAGCCTAGACTCATCTTACCCACCACAGGACATTCTCATACTACAACCCACATCCCCCTGTTACCCTTTGACACTCATCAGGTTCTGTCCTATCTTCAATAGCTCTTTCACCCTAACAGCTAAGCCTTATCTTACTTTGCTAAAACCTACCTACAGCCTACCCCTAAGAACTTGTGTTTCTTAAAATCTATCACTGCCTCTTGTAAATTCTGCCAGATGTCAGACTCCTACTCCAGGTATCATAGCCTCCCTTTTCCTACCCACAAGGCTAGAGGTTCCCTCTCTGGGAGGACCAACTGGCAATGACTTTACCCACATGCCACTATCAAATGTGTCAAGTACCTCCTGGTCTTGTTAGACACCTTCTCAGGGTGGATGGAGGCATTCCCTACCAACAAAAGGGCTCAGTCTCTGATCTCCTCTGTGAGATCATCCCTTCATTTAGAATCCCAGCCTCTCTCCAGTTAGACAAAGGTTCCAAATTCACCACTCAAGTTTCTCAAAGCCTACCTCAAAGCCTTCAACATCTGTTGGTATTTTCATATTCCATACCACCCTCAGTCCTCAGGAAAGAGAGTGGACTAACCGCTTCTTAAAAACCACCCTTGTCAAACTGTAATGGAAATCTCACTTCAAGAGGGCAAAAGTCCTACCTTTGGCTCTTTTCAGGCTATGGGGGTTTCCCCAAGAGACCTCTTTTCATTTCACCTTTTGATCTCATGTATGGATGACTAGGTCTGACCTGATTTTTCACCCAAACCCTCCCCTTCCCTGATCACCTACTCGTTTCCTTACTCTGTTGTCTCTGCTCCCTCCTATGGAACTTTACTGACCGCCATCTACCACAGCCATATACTATTGCCTGTCCACTCCCTATCAACTTTGGAGATCAGGTTCTTCTCTCACCTCTGGACCATTGATCTTCATTCCTTCCCCCTAAATGTCAGGACCCTTCAAGGTAATCCTTGTGACCCCCACAGCTGCTAAGCTTGAAGGATTCTCATTGGATTTGCCTCAAGCCCTTTCCCCTCCACTCCAAACTAACTACTCCTCTTATACATCGACCCCAACAGGATTCATCCCTTAAGCTTCAGAGGACATTGGGACCAACCACCTTGTCCCCAATTCCAGAAGAATGAAGCTCTCTGGTCAGGCAGTTGTGCCTACTGGATTGTTTAGCCACTCATCTCCTGGTGGATATCTAATTCAATTCTATTTCTTTGCTACTGTGACAATATATATATATATATATATATATATATATATATATATATATATCAGCAAGAAACATACATGTACAAGTGTCTCTGCAGGAGGGTGCAGTCCTTGGGTGCATATAGAAATTCTACTTTTGAGAACCCTTCATGCTTTTTTCCATAATGACTAAACCGGTTTATACTCCCACCAGCAGTGAATGAGTGCCCTCTTTCCCACATCCATGCCAGCATTTTTATTTTTTAAATGGTAGCCATTCTGACTAGGGTGAGATGGAATCTCAAAGCAGTTTAACTTTCATTTCCCCAGGGGCTAAGTATGTTCAACACCTTTTAAACTACTTATTGTCTATTTGTTTCTTCTATTGAAAACTGTTTGTTCATTAACCCATTTATTTACTGGCAGTGTTTTCTTCATGTTTAACTTGCAATTCTTTATATAGTTTAAATATTACTCCCTTTATGGAGTGCAGCTGGCTAAGCTTTTCTCCCACTTTGTCGGCTGTCTGCTCACTGCACTGACCATTTCCTTTGCTGTATGTTTCCTTTCCTTTCCTTATGTAGTCACATCTGTTGATGTAGGGTCTATTTCTCATGTTATTAGAGTCCTGCTCAGAAAGTTCTTGACTGCAACTGTTTCAAATGCACTGCTCCCCTTGGCAGTTTCAACATTGCAGGCTTTAAGTTATGGTGGGCCGTAAGTTATAGAATGAGACAAACCCTTTTCTCCTCAAGTTGGTTTTGGTCTTGGTGTTTTATCTCAGCAATAGAAACCTGGATTACATAGCACATTTCTTCATTTCTCCTCAACACACCCTCTCATGGCCCAATATGCCTTTGAACTTTCGAGAACAGTGTCATCAGACCTGACAGGACTCCTGCCCATCTGTGATATTTGAATCTGGTTCTACCTAAGCATGTTTCCTAAGGGAAGGGGATGAGGAGAACATAATGTAGCTGTGTGAAGCAAGGCCTAAAGAAGTGTGTGAGGAGCAGCTAAATTATCTTCAGTTTTATGGACCAACAGATCAAAAGGAGATATAGCTATGGTGCCTCACCCACACTTTGATCTGATTTGGATGATAAGATTCTGAACTTTGTACATGCATTATCAAGGGATAAGGTTCTTAGAGACTGTAGAAACTGGTTTTACATGTGGCTGGGATATTTGTAGTTGGTGGCCAGGAATGGAGTGCAGACATGCTCCTGGGGTGACCCCTGCAGAGCCTCTGATTTTCAGAAGTAGCCTAGCATAACCACCTCCTCTTGAGTGTGGCATGATCTGTGGTTTGACTCTAACCAGTAGAATGTGGCAAGGGTGACAGAAAGTTCCAGAGAACATGTGACTTAAGTATGTTTTAAGTATGTTGCATAAGATCATAGTGTCTTTTTTTTTTTTTTTTGGTCTTGCTTGCTATGAAAAAAGTAAGTATATGAGAAATCCTATGTGTGCCAATGAATGCTAAAGGTAGTCTGGGCAACAGCTAGCAAGAAAATAAGTGTCATTTCTACAGCCACAGGAACTAAATTCTGCTAACAGCCTAAGAGAAGGGAAGAAATTCTTCCCTCTGCTGCTTGAGCCTTAGCCTTGATTACAATAAACAGAGAAACCAGTTTAGCTGTGCTCAGGCTCCTGGTCCACACATATGGTGAGGTATTAAGAAATGAGTGCTGTTGTTGGTCTCCAGCCATTCACTGCACACCAACAGGTAGTGAATACCATACTGGAGCATCCCAGGAAGTTCTGTGTAATCTTTACACCCCATGTGCTTCCTTTTTCCCACACCATTCTCAGCCTTGATGTAAACATGGTTTGCTACATATAATAAATGAGGTACCTGAACAAGCAGGGTCATCGGGCCACTCTTATCAATTTCTAGAATCTCTCCATTTTTTGTCCCCACGAGAATGTGTCCATGCCCTAGGGTAATTGCACGAATTGAAGGGTTATCCTCCAAAAGTAGTCCTGGGAAGAAAAATGCTGAATTTAGTAAACACCACCAAGGCAGGTTAACATAGTATCTTCTATCTCCAAAGTGCTGGGTGACAGGTATTCTCTACAGATGAAATAAGTCAATTCAAGCCAGGTTTATTGGGGACAGCTCTCCGGTAGGTTCACCAATCTCACTGGAGTTTACTGAAATCACCATGGAGAAGGAGACAGAGGTGAAGGGGGTGGGAGGGGAGAGAGAGAGAGAGAGAGAGAGAGAGAGAGAGAGAGAGAGAGAGAGAGAGAGAGAGAGAGAGAGTCAAAAGGTCTGGACTTATAAAGAGCCTCTTAGATAAGAGGAAGCCCAGCCTCTGGGCTGGAAAGTTTTGAGTAGAGGGCAGGGTATGCCAGCCATGCCCTGTGATAGATAGGGACTGAGGGATGCTAGAAGAGCCTGGAGCCCAGGTCAGCTTTGGTATGTTAAATATGCATCTCAGCCACTTGTCCTGGGTCTGAATCCCAACACTGGATACTAGGCAATCATCCTTGATATACCTGCCAGAGACGGAGAGTTCTGACTGGACGAAAGTAGTGGCTAAGAACCACTACTATTAAGAAGTTGGTATCGCCGGGCGTGGTGGCGCACGCCTTTAATCCCAGCACTCGGGAGGCAGAGGCAGGCGGATTTCTGAGTTCGAGGCCAGCCTGGTCTACAAAGTGAGTGCCAGGACAGCCAGGGCTACACAGAGAAACCCTGTCTCGAAAAAACAAAACAAAAACAAAAACAAAAACAAAAAAAAGAAGTTGGTAACACTACCCCTATTCCTGTGAACAGAATGCTTTCAATTGCATATTGAGCATGGTACCTTTTGAGCTGGTTGACAATGCAGTCCTTTTGATGGCATAAGTCTTCAAGCATCTTTCAAACATATCATCCCAGAGTTCCACAATTCCATCCTTTCCACCTGTTACAAAGCCCTACAAAGGCATAAAGTTATATATATATATATATATATATATATATATATATATATATATATATATACATACACACACACACACACATAAATACACATCAAAACTACAAGTCACTTCCCCAGTCCCACAAAGACTCAGGTATTTCTGTGTATATCTTCTAAGTGAATAAAGCTGAAAAATAGAAACCCTCCAGTGATAATAGTTTTTAAATATTTTAATTATTTTTATCCATATGAGTATGCTGTCTGGATATATATATATATATATATATATATATATATATATATATATATGCATTATGAGCATGAAGTGTCTATGGATGTCAGAGGAGGGTAATGGATAAAATTATATATGATTGTGAGCTACCATATTTGGGTATATGGTACCATATACCATACCTGGGTCCTTTGAAAGAATAGTCAGTGCTCTTAATCACTAAGTCAATTCTCCATCCCATGGAAAAAAATTAGTTCAGTACATTTCAATCAAGCTCACAAGGAAATAGTATTTTGAAGTTCATTATAGTAAATACCCTTATTCTTATTAAAGCTGGTGTTCTAAATCTCTGGATTCTGCGATCCCAGACAGACTATGAGGGAAGCAAAGCACTGCATCTGTTCTGAATGTGCACAACTATCTTTCTTGTCACTGTTTTCCTAATGCAGAACTAGAGTGGCTTGCACAGCATTTGCATTGCATTAGCTTGTTATAAGTAATCTAGACAAGATTCAAAGTACACAGTGGGGTGTATAAATACACGGTGAGTGTCTGCCTGTGTGTGTGTGTGTGTGTGTGTGCGTGCATGTGCCTAGGATATAGGCAAATTCTCTTCCAGTTTTTATATAAGTGATCTTTGGATCTTAGGATCCCCTAGGGTTCTAGATGGGTTCAGTGGATACTGAGGACATCTGGGTAGAACTATAGCAAAGAGAGTCAATCCTCAAAGTAAATATAAGTAGAGTATATTATATTGAGCTATTCTTGCCTTCATGGTGATTTTACAGCTTAATATGCTAAAAGCAATTGACTAGGTTATACCACAGTGACTTCCAGGCCTCCACAAATTTTACATTATGCTTTAATTTTTTCTAATATTTACAATTCAGCCAAAATCAAATTTGCTACTAAAAGAGCAGCTCTACCATAAAAAAACAACAACAACAACAACAAAAAAAAACCTGTCATTATAACTGCACTTCCAAAAAAGACCTACTTTGTTGTGGGTTCAACATATTTACTTGATATATTTTTTAAAATGTGTTGAATGGCATAGATGAATTAGTACTATTAGCAAATTAGAACTGAATAAAAACTTGTCATTCTCAGGCATATTAATGGAAAGAGTGCTTTAAACACACTGGGAAATACTGTCTTTGTAGAGAATATGGTAAGGCAGATGAATAGCTGGGAAGTCTAGTACAATGACCTGGTGTGGAAAGACAACCCATACATATCATATACTCACTTGATCACTCCTGGTAACTGAACCTGACTATTCAGAAGCAAACGGGTTATGAAAATAACCTCTGGTCATAACAAACTAATGCACTGGGCAATGAGCTAGACCACTTGTACTTCTAGGTCTACATGTGCTGTGTCACTGGAAAGGAAGTCATCATTGAAATACACCTGTGGTTTCTTCTGCTGTTGTGTGTCCATATCTACCTCTAGACTCCCTAAGTGACTTCTAGGGACAGTGACAGCCAGGAAGTCCAGGTATGAGAAAATGGAGAAATGGTACAGCTACGAACAAAAGAAATTATAAAACTGCATGTGTTCTCTTCCTTATTATCCCTTGGTTAGACCTTTCTGAGAACCTCCTAACTCAGCTAGGACTGTTTTTAGATCTAGGCATCTCAGTGGTTCTAAAGCAGATAAGGAAAAGAACCTGATGAAAATACCATACCTTGTCTAATGCATACATGGCAAACACAGGCCCATCATGAGCCTTCACCGTCTTCAGTAACAGAACGTCCTTCCAGATAAAAATATCTCCAGTGGCTGCACCTGAGAACACCAGATCTTCCATTCGCCCATAAGAAACACACATCATTGTTTCCAACTTTCCAGCACTTCCAAAACTTCCTCTTTTAGAGGTGAAGCCCCCACCTGGAATGGAACAAGGGGATGTATTACCTTAGAAAGCTGAAGCTTTCCAAGAGCACATAAAGGATTAGCTTTAGAGGAAAGAATAGTGTCTACATTATGTGCCAAAGTAACCAAAACAGCAAGGGCATCATGAGGGTGCTCAGCCACTCTGTCAGTATCTATGACATTCCTACTTGCTGTCAAATGTGGTACTGAATGCCAGCATATAATCCTTTGGTATTAGAGCTAATATTCAGAATTCAGATATAATGGACCAAAATGAAAAGAACTGGCCACTTTCCCATTGTTACTCAGGGTCATTTATTCCTCAGTCTTGGCACCATAGAGTCTAAGAGATACTTATCCATTAAATAGTCCAATGCAAAGCTGGAAGGGTATATTAACCAGGCACATTTTAATTTAAGTTTGCAGAGAGACTGGCCACATAATGGCAATAGGATCCTTCATAGGTGTATAATGAGAAATGTAAATAACAATGTAACAGTACCTGCTTGTTGCCAGAACTTGATATGCTTAATCCCAACTGTCACCAACTTGTCAGCATGGTGTGGATTACATTTTACCACAAATATTTTGTCTTTGTGTCCCCTGTAAGACACACACAGGGAAAAATAATGTCTAGTTTGGATGAAAGTGTTGATAGAGTCATATTAAAACCATGTATTTAGTTTAATTTTCATTAAGGGTATCTAATAGGATAAATAAGCAACCCAAAAAATGTTTAAAACATGTCAGAGTCTCCTATAAAATAATAGCGCTGGGGCGGAGGACATGTTTGGGACTGTTCTCTTTTACGTAATTATTTCCACATTTATCTGCTTAGTTATAAGTAAAAGGAAGTCTGAAGTCCCCATAAGAGAAAATTAATGACACCACTATAGGATTGGATGTAATTCTGAGATAGTGAGACCTTGGGCAGGAGAAATAGAAGAAATGGACAATCTATTTAAGATATTTCATCTTAAGCTGATCTTTGACTCAAAATGTATTCACTATAAATTGGAGTCCCTGACACACACACAGCCATTCAAAGAGAAAGGGTGTCATCTGCTGATTCAGATCACCTTAGGATGCTCATCAATGCAATATTTACATTTACTTCCAGGTAAGATGTGTCCACTGGTGTTATAATAGCATGAGTGTTTTGGAGGTAACCAAGAGCTTTCTCTCTGTGAGACTGACTCCACAGGAGGGAATGCATGCCTTGTACTGTAAACCTGCTCCAAAGCCTGTAGCTGGAGAAGCTATAGGCCATAAAGAGGAAGGAACTGCTGTTTTGCTAAGTGGACATGATGTCTCTTGTCAAATTGCCTTTTGAGTATGTTTATGCTCATAGTTTAGTGCTACTGTCAGCTTGGGTCATGGGAACTTTTATTGTTCTTGCAGGTTATTGCAGAGCTTTATAACTGGCCAAAATCCTGAGAATAAGTGACTGCTGAATACTCAGCTCTATATGGGACATATGTATCACACCTCCAAGTCAAGAAAGGTAGGAAACAGTGTTAAGAGCTGCAGGAAAGGGTACTGGGAACACTGTCTTCCAGGCACTGCTATATTCTCAGCATCTGTCATTACCTGTATAAGGCCTACATAAGGGCCCATCAGCACTCCATCATGGAGGGAGGAGGGGCTTAAGAGGCCCTACCCTCTGTGCATTTATAGGCAACTAATGATTGTTGGTAGGGAGAGACATCTTCAGTAGGGTAGTCACTGGTAAATTCCCTATGTTTCTTAAATAATCCCTCATCCATGCTGCTGTAAATTACTCTAATACACACACACTACACAGACACACATACACACCACGAAATCAGAAGCTGACTAGTTGGAAACAAATTGGAGGGGAACAGGAGAGGATAATGAGGAGTGAATATAATCAAAACACATTACTTACATGTAGGAAAATATTATAATGAAGCCCACTATTACATAAAATTAATATGCTACCACAAAGCTTAAAAATAAAATAGGTGTACCAATATTTTTTTAAGAATTAAAATAAATGTAGTTTTGTAATCAGAGACAGACAGGTACACATACATCTAAAAATCCCACTTGTAAATAGCTGGCTGAAATCATTCATGAAATTAGCAGTGATCCAAATCGAGTGGCTCAGTCTCAGTGGAGACCTTCTGAGACCCCTATTTGATAGTTCTATATGTCTTTATTCCCTGAGCTGATAATGAAGGTCAACCCCAACAGTGCAGTGGAGATGGCACATGTAGGCACTGGGCATCAGCAGCCATGCCTTTGATGTCATCTCTGCTATGCGCGTGCACCCCACCCCAAAGGGGGACATTCCCAAACCTGGTGACCACACTGTTGAAGAGCAACTGTCTGCCAGAAGCAAGGCTGTGGTTAGAAACACTGTGGTTCAAAGCAACACTGGCAACAGCTTAAGACTCAGCAGGGCAAAGTTAGGAGTGGCACATAGCCCGTCTGCAGGAATTATTCGGCAGAAGTTGAGAGGGGTACTGCAAGCCAGGAAGGGGTCACTTCACACAGCACTTAGGGCCATTCTACAATTTTTTACTTAACTAGTTGGTTATTTATATATTTGTGCAAATAACATAAATATTATGTAAACATATTTATCCAGTATTTTAAAAATCTAGTATTCTCCCATGGAGATTCACTGATTCCTGACCTTCCACTGGGGAAAGAATACTAATTAATGCCACTGTCACAAGAAATGCTCTTTTAGGGCAATACTTTCTGCAGATTTCTTGTCTTTGGAGTGAACATAGTCCTGGGAACAATTTCAAACACAAACTGTCACTAACATGATGGAATTAGCTTGCTTTGTGCTAATTAGACAGAAGTGATATTCTCCACAGCCTATAAAAATAGACTTAATAGTAGGAAGTATCCTTGTATTTTTCATAGTGTCTCCGACATGTGGTTGTGAGCCACCCACAGCTGCAGAGGGGTGGCCTTGAGTTTTCATTGCTGACATGGGCTTTTTTTGGAGATAATATGTAAATGCAGAGAATACCTTATCAGGAATACTAAACTAAAATTCAGTTTTCAGGCCTTAGAGGGAGTAGAACTAGAATGAGGGACACCAGAGAGAGAGAAAAGAGAGAAAAGAGAGGAGAGGAGAGGAGAGGAGAGAGAGAGAGGGAGAGGGAGAGGGAGAGGGAGAGGGAGAGGGAGAGGGAGAGAGGGAGAGGGAGAGAGGGAGAGGGAGAGGGAGAGGGAGAGGGAGAGGGAGAGGGAGAGGGAGAGGGAGAGGGAGAGGGAGAGGGAGAGGGAGAGGGAGAGGGAGAGGGAGAGGGAGAGGGAGAGGGAGAGGGAGAGGGAGAGGGAGAGGGAGAGGGAGAGGGAGAGGGAGAGGGAGAGAGAAGCAGGCAGGTGGAGCTGCTAGTGTTACTGCTGCCAAGAATTGCCTTTCGACAGCCATCTCAGAACAGCTCTTTTCCTAAGGTCAGCTGCAGTAGTCAAGACTCCAGCCACAACTCTGTTCTATCTCCAGCAGTTTGTAGATCTTCATTCATTACAATCAATTACTGTAATCTTTTGATCCCATGTAACACTGTAGTAGACAGTATTTATTCAAAAAGCGAATATTAGAGTCCAAGGCCATTAACATTGATATTGCAACACAGACAGGATGTAGGTCATAGCTCACAGAGAGGGTATGAAACTGTGCCTGGGCAACAAGCTAACTTCCCAGACTGTGGGTATCAGTGGTCCTGACCTCTGACCGGGCCTTGCACTTGGCCCAGCTAGCTGTGAGTTGAGACATGTTCAGACTTAGTGCTGAGAAGGCAGAAAGAGAAGCTGGGGTAAGGGAGGACAGATGGGCTATAAACAGCAGTTGGTCTTGAGAGTCTATTTATAGGGTGTGGAGATTAGGGAAACAATTTGCCTGCTCTGAAACTGAGCAGCAGATGCACTCGATAGGGCTTCATTTCCAGCAGACCACAACCTCATGACAAATGGACCTTCTGACTCCAGTGACATTGACAATCCTTCCCAGCTGCTAAGAGAGAGAAACAAGAGATGAGGTACACATTTTTCTGCTGCTGGGGGGAAAAAGCTTTCATAGAGATAATGGAAGCATTACAGAAAGAGATGATGAAGAGCTGCTTGGGAGGACATTCTAGAATGTTCTAATTTCTCACCACCCACATTTAAAGCAGTCTTGGCACTGTGAAAGGGAGCAGTATGTGTTCACTAACATGTTAAGTTTCTATGTGAATTTCATCTGACTTTGAAGATGAACTCCAAGCAGAAAATGCAAAGTGTTGACCTTCCCCAAGGGGAGCTATGGACAGGGTTTCCTGACCATTCTGCGATTCTTACCTGGTTGTGGCTATCTTTTCTCCCTTTTTCCAGTCCCAAAACACAACACTGTGAAAATCGTCTAAACCAACCGACACGAGACATTTTCCGTCAGCTGTATAAAAACAACACAAATGTCAAACAGGCCATTTCTCTGGTGAAAACCTGAAGCATTTTATATACTGCAAAGAGGAACAAGAAATTCTGCAATACTCTTTAGGCTCAAATACATTTGACACAGAGTAAACTGTGTGAGTAACAATAGAAAAGGTTCTGAATTCACACCCTGGCGAGTGAGGTCAGCTACCCACCGGACTTCCAACGGGAGACAGTTGATGGGGCCTCTCAAAGAAGCAACCTGAGCCTTTGTGACAGACAAATCTTAGGAAATGTACTGGAAGCGAGTAAATTTAGCCGTGTGACTCTGAAATGTGTGTGTGACTGTGAGAATCTGGCTATTTTCAACTCTAAACATTCTAAAAAGCCAAACTTTGGTTTAATTCTCAAGCTATGGCATTACAGAAATAAAATGCACCTTCAGATGTTCTTACAAAGGGTGAGCTTCAGCTGTTCTTACAAAGGAAACGACCTCACAACTGAAAGGTTTTTATTTCTTATTTCTCCAATTCAAAGGAAAAGTGTTTATTATAGACATTTAAAAAATATTGATGAAGAAAATTTTAAGCTGAGAAAATGGCTCATTAGTGAAGAGCTTGCCTGACAGGTATATGGCCCTGTGTTTGAGCCTAAAAATGACACACATACAAAATTACATAATTGTACACACATGTACATGCACACACATGCGCATGGACACATACATACATCTGTTCTTCCAAATCTCTTGTAGTCCCACATTTGATGTCAACCTACTTGTCTTTTTCTCCACACGAATCCCTTTTGAGAAACAAAAGCAAAGCCACACTGACCAAACTATCCGCTAATCTTTTCTTACCTATTGTATTGTATTGTGAAATATTATTAATAATGCTATCATAATATAACTTTATCATTAAATATTGTATTGCCAATAATTGCTACAATTTTGACATTTAGGCTGTTTTTATGTTCTAAATGTAGTTAATATAAATAAAATTAGAAATGAATATAGTTAATATTCATTTCTCCTTCAAGATGGAAGAGGAGGCACAATCAATAAGCATTTCCTTAGTGTCTCCTTGCAAGGCTGGATTCAAAGGAGCAGCGTCACAGGGCAGCACCCACTTCCTCCCACCACTGTGCAGTTGCTAGGAGATGGGTGATTCAGTGTCTTCTGCATCAGTTAATCAGGGACAGACCTCAAACTAGGGCAAGGGAGAGGAAGGTTTATGAAAGTAGAATTTCAGAGAAGCAATGAAAATTATCTAATATGTCTCATGCAGTCTCTGAATCGGCTTTGCATATTTATATTGCACGGACTTACATCAAAAAAAATTCTTATCAAAACTTCAAATCTACTTGAGCCTCTTGAATTTTTACATGCTCAATTTTTGGCAACCCAAATTCAAGTGCCAACCAGTGTCCAAAGTTTGAGTGGCTTTATTTGTGCAGATGGGAATGCTTATTCTAAGCAAATGAGAATGATACTCCGTTCCCACTGGTCTGGATGCAGGGTCAGGAAAAGTGGAATTCACCTTAACGATGTGGATATTCCCACCTCAGCCACCAGGGAGAGCTGCTGCAAGGTTGTAAAGATGTAAGGTGAATATATTACCTGAAGGCATTGACAATGTGCTAAAGGACTGATCACTATACCCCAGTAATTCACGCCCTTACTCTTATAGCTTTAATTTTGGAGCAGACACCTCCTATTCTCTACCCACTCCGTCATTCCTTTTTTATTTCTTGGTGTCTGAGCTAATGAACTCTAGTATTTGGCAACTTTATTTTTGGTGTTTTTTTCCTCTCCCTTCAGATCATACATTCTTTTAAGGTCCAGAGTAAGCACATCCTGTCTTGTAACCGGACACTGAGCTGTGTTTGGATCCATGTTGGTAGTCTGGTGAAGGAGAATGAGGATGATAAAGAGGTACCTATGGGTAGTCCAAATAGAAAGAGAGGAACTATACTGTTATATGACTACATTTAAACACTATCAGTGTCTTAGAAAACAGTGCAGAAATATGCATCAACTCATGCTAAAGCTTAGGCTGTCAAGAGTGCGGTCTTGATATGTCAATATGACCTTGGCATGTGAGATCCATACATTTAAAGTGTCAGTTTTTACAATTCCCATCTTCTGAAGAAGCTCTGAATGTAGACAGATAGATTTGGGGGGGTTCTGGGGGCTCTTTTTTAGAGTTTCTCTGAGCTTCCCATCTCACCCTCACAGTTATGTGACCTCTCTACCCCAACAATAGTATATGCTTTTCTGGGATGGAGTTTTCTTGAGAACTGCAGAGATAAGCTATTTCTGTAAAACATACTATTTAGAAATAAAATTGGGATCTTTTAATTTTTTCCCCCAGTTTCCATTTTCCCTGTAGAGACTTGACCTTACCTTTGAAAATCTGTTGTTTATAGTCCCTTGTGAGTCGGTTCTTTTCTCCTATTCTTATAGTCTAAGTCCTTTTCAGTCTTTATAGGCACAGTGTGAATTAATTATGGATGGTTGTGACATAGTCTAAAAATAGTTCTAAGGCAGTTAATGTCAACAGTAAAGGGCAAATTAGAAAAAGGAAAAAAAAAAACCTTATTCAGACAATTAGAAGTCAGTCTTCCTATTCAGGACTCATTGAAGGCACACAGGTTTCCTTAGCAGTCAATATCTGATGTGCTCTAGAAATCAGCACCATTCCATGAAGCTTTAAACACTACGTGGCTGACATTTAAGGTAGAAAGTATTAAGCTGAATGTTTCCGAATTGATTTTTCTCTGCCACATGGAAGCAATTTCATTGCACTGTCACAAAACAAAAATGGTTCCCATTCTCTCTAGGAGTAATAATAAATTCAAAGAGAGGGCTCTGGCAGTAAAGGTCTTGCCACTAAGCCTTGAAACCCAAGTTCCACCCTAGGACTTACACGGTGAAAGGAGAGAACTGACTCCCAATAATTGTTCTTTGACCTCCACATGTGTGTCATGGTATACACACGAGGACACAAACAACTGTAATTTAAAGAGTGCTGCTCAGTTGAATGAGAAAATGTAAATGCGTTCCTTGCCAATGTCTACAGACACGTCTTTGTTTCCTTTAGAGCAGCAGTGAGAATACACTGATTTATCCCCCATTGTATAACTATTTATGTGTTGTCTTGTTTTCACTCTGGCCTGCTTTATATGCTCACCACAGCTTGTTTTTCTAATAAAATGCAAAGTACTATTGGCAGGTTCCCATGAGACCCCTACAAGGAGTTGAGACAGGTTATGTGGGGCACATAGCTGGGGCTGCCAATCACATTACTCATTGTGCCATGAGTCCACCTAGTGGCTCCGGTCACCTGTTCATATCATGTCAGCACCCTGGTTACATGGCAGAAGAGGGGCAGCTCAACAGCTGTGTGAAGCAAGCCACTTAATTTGCAAAAGACCCTTTTTTCTTTTGCTACATCCAGTTAGCCAGTCACTCCGAGCCAGGCTTTCTGCTCATGGGAGCCTGATCCATTTTGTGGCCTCTTGGTATCACTTGCCTCTCCACATTTAAACTGTAGGATGGGAGGGGCAGCTGCAGTTATTGGCGGGTGTAGGGAGGAGAGAGTAAGCAAGCACACAGGGTGCTATCCCGGATGCTACGCAGGTGGTTCACACTTGTCATTTCACTAGTGAAAAGTAGGGACAGAACTAAAGACCAAGAATGGAGTATTCCCAAGAGACCTGCCAGGAGACCTGAGTTCTTGTGGGATGTCACCAACCTACCCAGTTCTTACTGAAGCAGAACAGAGGCTCAGCCTACACTTACATCATTATAACACTGTACTAGCCATAGAAATTAACCCCAAAATTTTTCCATATAAGAACCACAGGGGTTGTACTGGCTATTTTTGTGTCAACTTGACACAGCTGGGGTTATTACAGAGAAAGGAACTTCAGTTGAGGAAATGCTTCCATGAGATCCAACTGTAAGGCATTTTCTCAATTAGTGATCAAGGGGGAAAGGCCCCTTGTGGGTGGGACCATCTCTGGGCTGGTAGTCTTGGTTCTATAAGAGAGCGGGCTGAGCAAGCCAGTAAGGAACATCCCTCCATGGCCTCTGCATCAGCTCTTGCTCTCTGACCTGCTTGAGTTCCAGTCCTGACTTCCTTGGTGATGAACAGCAGTATGGAAGTGTAAGCCAAATAAACCCTTTCCTCCCCAACTTATTTCTTGGTAATGATGTTTGTGCAGGAATAGAAACACTGACTAAGACAGGGGTTAATCATTTTTCCTATTCATCTGGAGGCAACCATTTGTGGTGCTCAACCACTCATAACAGATCCCAGTGAAAATTCCTGAATAGTCCTCAGGTGTTCTCTAAAGCCACCAACTACATTCCTCCCTAGCCACTCACAGACCAACACTATACTTAACTTCAAAGACAAAATGCAATTTCCCAGGGTTCTTCTTTAGTGGTTGTTATCTGGGAAATGGGGACAGTTAAAACGAAGTACTTCACACCCTAGAACTCATAGAACAAGTTGTCTTGGAAACATAAAGTGGGCTGGTATGAGAACAAGAATCATAACAGTTACGTAACAAAAGGGCTTCAACTCATCTATTCTTGTGATTGTTCTAACAGAAACAAAGACATTTCTTGAAACATGGGCAGGGGATGAAGATCATTGACAGAATCATCTTCCATACCTCCCCCTTAAGAGTCTGGTTTCCTTACCCCATAATGGTAGTAGAACAATTATTAAATTCTAGTTGTATTACTGTTTCCTTTATATGCTAGCATACATTTCATATTTTCATAGGAAACTGGTTGTAGACATTATCTTTACCTTATTTTTGTCCAACTTGAGAGATACTAATAGTTTACATGATTGATAATTTAAGGTATAAATTTTATAAAACACTGTAAAACTGCTTGCTACACTTATTGAATCAATCTTCAATGTCACCAAAACCAAAGATATATGGGATTCTCCTAATCCTATGAACTTCTAAGCTTTACTAGATTTATTTCACTATGTTAATAAGGGCATTGCTAACCTTCTAAAGCAGTTACTTATGTTTCTTCCATGGAAATCAGTGTGAATGTTTCTCACAAGGAAAAGAAAATCTAGAAGTATATCTATGAGCTATAATCCTCCTTTGCCTTTTCCCGACTCAGAGACACTTGCACATCTCATGTTTACTGCAGTTCTATGCACAGCAGTTATGGTACTAGCCTAGGCGTCCAGGAACAAAGGGATGGATAAGAAACTGTGGTTTATAAATGCCATGCAAATTTTCAGCAATAATGAAGAATGTCTGCAGGAAAATGCATGGAACTGGATATTATCATAGACAGCAAATTAAGTCAATTGCAAAAAGACGAATATTTGGTTTTTCTCCTTTGTGGTTCTTAGAGTTTACAGACATATTCATGTATTTATATGTTATAATATGTATTAAATGGAAACTGAAGTATAATTGTCTAGGGGAACAAAGAGATGGACCTAAAAGGCGAGGATGAGAAATGGGGCAGGGAGAATATATTTAGTATATAATATTTATTATATGTAATATGTAAGAAAACTTTTAAAATAAAGTGTTTAAATTATTATAAAGCAATATATGCTTACGTATCTGTGGGTAAAGTCAATTTTAAGACAGAGGTGGTTCAGCATTTGAGTAGTCGGCTATGGGTGAAAAAGAAAAAAAATGAGGATATTCATAGGAGTCTGAGAAAGAGCAATACAGGAACTAACAATTTCATTTCTTTTAGATCTTGCTATTTCGTCAAGGATACATGGCATGCATTTTAAATCTGCACAAAACTCTTCTGGAAGCCCAAGGCTTTGCATGCGCTGTGAACTGAGGTGTAAGCTGAACATACAACAGGCAGGTGTGCTGTTGAGTGGTCTCTCCTTGTACTGCATGCCTCCTCTTGTCACTCAAGTCTACTGGCTTAATAATAAACTGTTCACCATTGTTTCTACTAGTTCAATAATTTCAGGAACTAGTGAAAAACTTTTAGATATGCCATAGCAATTCAGATTCATGTAGTTTGTTGTATGTGACAATCTGAAATTTAATAAAAGAAAATAGTGCCTTATCTTGGAGTTGCTAAGAAAACAGACAATTTTCTCCCAAACATAATTTGCAATGTGAAGCAGAACAAAGCTCATTAAGTAAAACCTGTGTGTTCATTCATCCATAATACTTTAAAGTAAATTCTCTACCTACAGCACATATACTGTGGGAGAGAGAGATGGGCTCTCCTCAACACCCTAACCCACAGTCTGTGTGGGATACAGAGATGCTGGCACAAGTAATGGCAATGCATGGCCCCTGACAGGTTCCATGGAAGCTCTCAACAGTGAGCTGCAGGAGATAGGAGAGGCACATTATCTCTGCCAGGCAGGATGGAGGAGAAGCAGCCTATCTCGCTCCTCAAGACTTGACCTGACACATGGACACCCTGAATAAAGCACATGAGCAGAGAGAAACAGAAGCACACTGCAGTTAGGGGTGAGGAAGCATGAAGGGCTAGTGGGTGAAATGTTGCCAAGAAAAGCTAATGTTATCAACTTCCATCCAAAGGTACAGCCCTAAGTCAACTAACTCAAGGGAATCTATGATAGAGATGACAACTGTGCTTCCAGAAGATTCCAGAACTGATCAGGATGGACTGAGTGCAGCATTAATATATTCTTTAAAAAAACCCAGCCCAGCACCACTGACTGTCTGACACATGTTCACTCATTCTCTCCCTCTTCCTTTCCCTCCCTCTCTTTCCTACCTTCCATTTTCTCTGTTTACTGTAGCTGCCAAGGTCTCTAAGAGTGAGGCATGGTCCAGAGCATTAAAGCAGCATGACCAGGGGAGATGATGTGAGTGATGGACAGACAGGGAGGGACAACAGGAAGAGATTGTACAGTCTTAGAATCTAGTTACCACTATTACACATTTGAAACACTTGAAGGCTACTTAGAAAAAGGAAATTATACAATCAATTTTACTTTAAAAGCTTAGGATTTGTTTTGTTACCAATTTCTACAATGAAATGTTTAAAATTGCCTAGGTAGTAGCATCTATAATACTTCCTTTAAAAAACATTTCTTTATTGTATGTGTGAGGTCTGTTGTCCCTATGTGTTTATGCACACCATGTGCATGCCTGGTACCAGTGAAGGCCAGAAAAGGGTTGGATCCAATGGAACTGGAGTTACAGACAGAGCTATGAGCTGCCATGTGGGTGCAAGGAATTGAACCGTAGTCCTCCAAAATAACAGCCAGTGCTCTTAACTATGGAGACATCTCTCTAGCCCCTGTGATGGACTTTCCCTACATAAATCTAGCTTCAAGCAAATTTACTCTAAAGACAGCAGCATCTACAAGTAGTGTTCTTTTTTTTTTTTTTTTTTTTTTTTACAAGTAGTATTCTTATAGTGTTGAGTTCACAGTTTAATTTGGAAATTCTTCTTTCCAAATAGAAAATTTGTTTCCAACCAATTTTATAAAGTGGCACTTTGCAGATATGTAGGCCTCTTTCTAGCCCTTTATAGTGTAAGCCCAGAAGCAATGCACCGCTACTCATTTGGAGACAAACTGTGGAACTGATCTCATTTTTGTTTTCTAAATAGGGTCCCACATCATGTTCCAGGCTGGCCTGGAACTCACTGTATAGTGCTGTCTTGCTTCCAGTCCCTTCCTGTCTAGGCCTCATAATGGCTGTAGTTAGAGGTGAAAATCAACATGTCTGGCTTAAATGTGATGTTTTTCATCACCGCAAGATGCTTGCATAACTTTCTATAGCAACTGCTGTTTCTGACTTCAAAATCACTCAAGCAGATGCAGAGCTTCATATGAACTCCAGGCGATGACTTAGGAGAGTATTGAAACTTGACAATATCATTCTGAGTGAGGTAACTCAGACCCAGAAAGACACACATGGTATGTGCTCACTTATAAGTGGACATTAGCCATAAAGTGCAGGATAACAAAGCTATAATCCACAGACCCAAAGAAACGGAGTAATAAAGAAGGCCCAAGAAAGGATGTGTGGTTTTCACTCAGAAAGGGAAACAAAATAGTCATCAGAGGTAGATGGAGTGAGGAACTTGGTGGGAGAGGGGGTGAGAGGGCTACTGGGTGGCAATCAGGTGCAGAAAGAGGGTAGGGTGGGAGAGGGCTGAGAGTGAGAATGGAAATTGGGGGGGGGGCATTTCTGAGACTAGCTGGAGGCCTGGGACAGGGGAGGCCATGGGGAGTCTGTAGGGGTGACCCTAGCTGAGACTCCTAGCAGCTGGGGATATGGAGACTGAAGTGACCACCTCCTATAGCTACAGGACTTCCAATGGAGGAACAGGATATCAACCCACCCACAAAATCTTCAACCTAAAAAACCGTGCTGCCTACAAGATGTGCAGAGATAACAATGAAGCCAACCAATGACTGTCCCAACGAGACCTATCCCACTTGAGAGAGCCAAGCTCTGACACTAGTAATGATACTCTGCTATGCTTGCAGACAGGAGCCTAGCATAACTATCTCCCGAAAGACTTCATCCAGCAGCAGATGGAAACAGATGCAGAGACCTATAGCTAAAGATCAGGCAGAGCTCAAGGTATCCTGTGGAAGGGTTGGGGATGGGGAGGATTGAGGGAGGCAGAGGGATCAAGGACACTATAAGAACACCTAACCTGGGCCCAGGGGATTCACAGAGACTGAACCACCAACCAAAGAGATTCAGGGGCTGAACCTAGGCCCCCTACTTATTTGTGGCAGATGTATAGCTTGGTCTTCATATGATTCCAATCAGTGGAGCAAGGATTGTCTCAGTCTCTATTCCCTGCCTTTGGATCCCCTTTCCCTCTACCTGGACAGCCTGGTTGGGCCTTAGTGGGAGAGGATGTGCCTAGTCCTGATGGAACTAGATGTTCAGGGTGAGATGGTACCCAAGGGGGCTTCCCCTTCTCTGAGAAGGGGAGGGGTAATGGTGGGAGGGATTTGTAAGGGTAGGACTGGGAGGAGAGGTGGGAATTCTTCTTTTGGCATATAAAGTTAGTAAAAAAATAAATTATTGGAAAAAAAAGTGACAAGGAAGGATGTGCAAACTAAAGGCCACATTCTCTTGGTGAGGTATTCACATGTGGCTTCCAGACTCATGGGAGGTGGCATGCAAAGAGCTTACCTCATCAGAAACAGAACTCAAATGAGTAGGAGGCTGTTGGTTTGTTTTTAATCCGCCACAGACTCATATATTATGATACGAGTGAAAACTTACCTGAAAAGTCCAGAGCACACACTCCTCTCTGATGGTGCCCTTTCAGTAATGACAAACATTTTAGAGTCTGAGTGTCCCACACATGAACAGCAGCATCTCTTCCAACCTATATAACAGGATGAATACTGTTAATCATGCTCCCATGGCAATGAGAACAGCATGGCTTCTTAGGGCCAAACACAACTCAGAAATAAAGCAGCATATGTTATTAAGCTAGGAAGATCCCTGGAAATAACCTGGTCTGGCCCAGTATTTTCCAAATGAAGAAACAGGATTAAAGTTTCTAAGAAGCTCATTGTGACTGCGAGTTGGGTTTTGGCAGATTCTTGTCCTGCACATGGCTCCCTGTTAAGGGATTTTTGAAGGCATCTCTTTAAGTGTATGCTTTGTAGTTATTCTGTCATGGCCTTTGCCCTGCCCCTGCCTACTCTGTGTTCTCAGAACCTTCATGTCTTATGCTTGTTCCTACCAAAGATATTTTTTCTATTTCAGGTAAACTGGATTAGAAACTAAATACCCTTTCTCTTTGCTAGGTTTTCATCATTGAGGAGAGACACATACCTGTCCAGTGGCTACATAGTCCTTCACCGGATGGATGGTCAGGCTGAGAATATCATCATCATGCCCCAGGTATAGCCTCTGGGCGTGTTGTTGCCGGTTGTATACCACAGCAACTGCAGCAATGTGGTACACCACTTCTCCAGCTTGTGTGTAGAACAGATTGTTTCTACAGTCATAGCCTCTGTAACTGAAGCACAGGTCCAAGAGGCACAGTGGTTGAAGGAACAGCACATGAATAGAGCAGGAATTGTTGAGGCAAAGCAACTGTATTGATGTAAACTGTGTAAGTGGAGGCACATGGAGACTGATTATTGTCACAGAATCTACTTGCAGACCTTCAACTACTATCTATGTTCTTTGCCAAAAGCAATCCTTGTTCAGGAGTTAGCAATGTACACCTTCAGTCCTAGCACTTGGGAGCAAGAGGTAGAAAAATCCGAAGGTCATCCTCAGACTGGGCTATATGAGACTGTTTCAAACCAAGCCAACAACTCAGCAATCCAATCCTTGTGACATGTAGAGAGTGAGACTCCAGCTCTCCTTTGCCATATTCTACCTACTATGTTACTTTGGGGCATGGTACCTTCGGGGTGCCAAAACAAACAATTCCAAATACAACTGAATAGCTGTTTTGTTTTGTTTTGTTTTTCTTTTCTTAGGAATTACTCTTTGATTTCTTTCTCACTATGTAGCTCTGTATGTTCTAGAACTTAACTACATAGACTGGCCTCACATTTGTAGAGCTCTGTCTGCCTCTGCCTCCTGAGTAAGTGATGGGATGAAATGTCAGTAACTGGTGAATAGTCTTCACTACTGGGACAGTGCATCCTTTTGTAAACCTTGTGCTAAGTCTTTGTTTAACAGATTTAAACAGACACTGTATTGAATAATATCAATTAATAATATCAACAAATTAGCATTTTTATGATATCAAAATCAAAATGTTATTTTTAGCCTATAAGATAGGAAGAGTTTAGAGAACTGGAAAACATTTGTATTTTGTGTTTTCCTAGTTATTTATGAAAATTAGTTTAATGCCTTTATCTTTTAAAAATAGCTGAAAAGTAGGACTAGATTCAGTGCTAAATGCTGCCACATTTTATCCGTAAATAACATATATCCATATATCTGAACTGAGAAGCTGTAATGGGCTGGAAAGATGGCTCCATCAGTTAATGTTTGCTGTTTAAGCATGAGTTCCTCAGTTTGGATTCTAGCACCCATGTAAGAAGTTATGTGCTGTGGTCAGTCCTCACTGCTTGAACCCCAGGCACGGGTCACAGACACTGCCAGCCAGTGCAGCCATGGAGTAAACTTCAGGTTCAGTAAGAGACTCTTCTTCAAAACATAATGTGGAGCAGCAGTTCTCAGCCTGTGGGTTGTAACCACTTTAAGAAACCTCTATCTTCAAAAAATATTCTCAGAAAAATATTCTCATTATGATTCCTAACAGTAGCAAAATTATAGCTATGAAGTGACAGTGAAATAATTTTATGGCTCGGGGTCTCCATAATTTGAGGAATCTTATTAAAGGGTTGCAGCATTAGGAAGGTTGAGAGCCACAAATGTGGAAAGTGGCTGAGGAAGACAGCTATGTTGCTCTCTGACCTACATACATACCCATCATCTTACTCAAATAATGTCCAAATAAAGTTTTCTGTTCTTAACAATTACATCAATATGTAGTATAAATATTTGATTTGCTCAGTTTTTTAGTAATAACTGAATTTAAAAGGCTAGCAGTAGTACTGTCCAACAGAAATATGTGAGTCAAATAGCTAACAGCATTTTCTCATTGCATAGCACAGAGGATACTGAGGCAGGAGAATTCTACAAGTTTGAAGCG
This sequence comes from Mus caroli, assembly GCF_978045245.1. NCBI lineage: Eukaryota > Metazoa > Chordata > Mammalia > Rodentia > Muridae > Mus > Mus caroli. The sequence goes on along the minus strand of NW_028227268.1, from coordinate 93,479,592 downwards.
AGTCTGGGCTACAGAGTCAGCCTTTGTCTCAAAAAAAATTTTTTTAACTTGTTTTGAGAACTTTTAACTCATTGCATTTAAATCATCATATCAAGATGTACAAACATTTTGGTAAGAGAGTCTTCTTTATTTCTGCCATATCTCTAAAACCAAACTTTATTTTACATGCTGAATATATCTCATTTTAGACAAGCCATGTTGTCTTAAGATTATTTTCTTTTTACATTTTACTTAGTATTTGAATGTATATGTATATAACTTGCACATGTGTACTGTGAGCATGTATGTGTCCTACTGAGCACTGGTTTCCATGCCTAGACTTCAGTTTCTTACAGATGGTATTAGACAGTACCTGAAGATTTTCAAAACATATATTTAGACAATTTATGAGACGGAAAGTAGCATCATAACAGAAATAGTTATCCTTGTGTTTTCAAAGTTGACAATAGTGAGAGTGAAGCACAGCATTTGGGTTCTGTTGGCCACATTGAAATGACCGAGGTATTTACACCGTATCAGATACATTTCTATTCTTCTCAGCCATTTAAGCTGACAGTGAAAATACCCAGGTGTCTTGTGCACATGAAAAAAAAAAGTATCTGAAGAAATTCCTTGTTCTTGGGTGGATCTAGAAAAACATAGCTCAGGGTTGGAGGGGTAGACTGTGTGGACACGGTGATGGCAAAGCCCTGAGTAGCATGGAACCACGTCAAATCTGTGCTGCCCAGGAATGCTGGACAGAGCCAGCTGAGACCTCACTGCCAGGATGAGTACAACCTGGAGAGAAGAGCATTTAAAAGAAGGATCTCTTTGGCCTGGTAGTAAGACTAATTGATGACAAGCTTGGCAGGGACAGAGGAAGAAACTCAGGGTCCCCAGGGTAGGCTACCTACCCATGTATGAACTGCAGTTTCAGGCTATCCTCAGGAGCCTTCTCTCTCTTCAGGAATGGCACTGCATGGTTTTTCTCTTTACTTTGTTGCTTTAGCTGAGGTAGATCTTCTTTGTAAACCTACAAGTACAATAAAATGTTTAGCCAATAGCTTCCCCCGCCTCCCCCCGCCCCCTTTGGCTTCTAAACAGTGTCTTGGCATTACTTCGCTACAGTGTGGGTTTTATGTAATTAGGACAAATATTACTTTCCCTAAGAGAGCAAAACTAACATGAAATCTTTCAAATACCTGAGATGTAAAATAATTTCCTCTCCCCCTTGGTTGATACTGCTTCCTTAAGTAATTATATCCATAAAATAAATGAAGTTGATGTTTTAGTAAATAAGAAAGAAAACAATTATTAATTAAATATATTTAACTCCATAAGGCAAGACATCTTTGATGATTCAGATATTTGCAAAACGGGAGCTTCCTCAGTCATTTTCTCTCTAGATTTTTTTCTTTGTAGTTTCCTGTCTTTCCTAGCTTCATGAATTTTATAGATCTGAGTCTGAAATACTCTATGGGTTCAACCAAGACTCAAGGACTGCTGTTAAAAAAGTATTTTCTACATTTTATATGTACATGAAAAAATTAAATCTGTTTTTTCCTTTCTCATGCTTGCTTCTCAAAAAATACTTTAACACATGTAAAAAAAAAACCCAATTTATCAGTAATTCCTCATCTTCAGAAAAGAAAATTTTCATCTTGAAGTAGAATAAGATAGAAAAGACCAGTTATTAGATGCTGATTTATTGATTACTTAAGAACTGCCTGTCCTGCACATTTGTCAAGTGTGACTTTACTGGCTGCCTGGAACAGAATGACCTGGAGGAACAGATGAGACCATTACCCTTAACATGCTGGCTGCTGAGTTTGCTTCTGTTAAATCTTTATTTTTTATTTTTAGCTGTTCAGTAACTTTTTGTGGTTCTGGGGCTGCACACAGGGCCTCACATGGGCCAAGCTAGTACCACATGGGTCCATCGCTGCCCTGGCTGGCAGTCCCCCACCTCCCCCTATCTTGGTTAGAAGCCCATCCCCAGAAGTTATTGGGATACTGGGGACTCCTCAATACAAGAGGGGTCAGGTCCTCAGCGATGAAGGTGACAGTGTGACAAGTGTGGCACAGATGTGAACCTGGTGGCCAGGTGGCCTGGTGGCCATCTGCCTGGCAGTTCCAGCTGCATCCCAAGGTTGGGAACTGTCTGTCCATCCAGAGGGCAGGACAGGAGGCACTGGTGTCTGCCTGGCTGTGGCTCTTGCAACTGCCTCTGGGCTTTCTTGGGGGATAGTCCTCTCTCTAATCAGCACAGAAATGAGGAGGCTTCCCAGGACCTTGGTCACAGATCTGCACACACAGTTCATGCCGTTCTCAGCTGTGGCCACTGCAAAATACTGGCAACTCCCAACTCAGTCATTACTAAGTCCAACAAACAGAAACCAGTGAAAACAGACAGAAAAACCCTCACAAACATGGGCTCCAGGCTGCTGCCCATCTGCTTAGAAAAGGAAAAACCAACTGCAAACATCTAGGTGGTCAGTGCCCACTGCAGGAAGGAGACAGCTTTGCTCACTGCAGGACTCTAGGACAGTGCAGGGGCCTCCAGACCCAGACAGAAGCATGCCACTGGGGAGGCTCAGGCATCTGGGTTTTTGTTTTTGCACTTCCACAAAAAAAGACCGTCTTCCTACCATGTGACCCTGAAGGCTTTTAGAATCAGCAGCTGGGTTCACTCCAGCAGGCCAAGGGGCCTGGATGCTTCTGCTTGGAGAAGTAAGGCCCAAGTAGGCACCAGCAGCTGGGCCAGGCTCAGTGCAACTGGATGAAGGCCTACAGCTCCTCTGGGATGAAGCCCTTATAAGGGACCTTGTTCCTGTCCAGAGCACGGGCAGCTAGGCACTGCAGTGTCACATAATTGAAGGGCTGCACGGTGCTCTTGGCCAACAGCTTCGAGTCCAGCAGCTCGTAGGCAGTCTTTTTGAAGGCATTGGTGGCATCCATGTGGGCCCCAGCTTTGATGAGAGCATCCATGATGGCCGGGCAATTGTTCTGGGCAGCGATGTGCAGTGGGCTGTTGTTGTCGAAATCCCTGCTGTCAGGGTCTGCTCCGCAGTCCAACAGCACCTTGACCACCTGCAGTGATGGGAAGACGCCCACATGATACTGGCCCACGTTGGTGGTCTCCTTGTCCACTGCCATGTGTAGTGGGGTGAAGCCGTTCTTGCCGCGAGGGGCACACTTGAGCAGGCGGTAGACTGTCTGGTGCTTGAGGTGTTCCTGCCTGGGGGTGCACTCCACCTTCTCCAATAGGTACAGAAGGTGGAGGATGATGGCAATGGCTTTGGTGAACTGTGCGGAGTCACCAGGTTCCTTGGGCAGCTGTAGAGCCCGCTCCACTTCCCGAACCCCTTTGCTGAGCACACCCACGAGGTCGGCAAAGTCAAGCTGCATGCCCAGGTTGCCCTTGGCCGAGCGGTCCTGCAACACATAGGAGAAGAGCTCTGCAAACGACAGGAAGCTGCTGGCGGTCATGGGGCTCAGGGGCTCCAGGTGGTTTTGTTGCATGTCCAAGGCATACTTCCACAGACGGATACAGCGCTCGAAATTCCCGGAGTCCGCATAGACAGCACCCCGGTACCGTATGTAGTATGAAGTGTCAGGATGCGAGGGGCCCAAGATCCTCTCCCGTATCAGCAGCGCCTGCATCCGCATCTCATCAGGATCTGTAATGAGGGCTTCCAACTCTTGAGGTGTAGTCACCTCCCTGGAATAGTCATAGGCCAGAACCAGTTGCTGGGGCTCCGGCTTAGGGAGGAAGCCTCCACCCTGGTGGCGGAGTTCCATCGCCCTTCTCCAGTGCTTCAGGGCTCCAAGCAAATCCCTTTTCTTATCCACATAGGTGGCACCCAGCAGCTCCAAAGCTTCCACAGCCGCTTCCCGGCTGGTAGGGCAGCAGCTCTCATACGGTTCTGCTTCTTCTGGGGTGGAACAGTGGTTTCCTGCCACCTGGGAGGAGCCTTCTCCGGGAAGCTCTGTCCCTGAGAGCTGCTCGCGGCCCGGCTGTTCCTGGATGAGGTACTCCACGATGTTGGTGTGCCCGGTGACGCTGGCGGCCAGCAGCGGGGTCATGCCATAGCCGTCGCGCTCCATGCGCGCGTGGCAGCCCAGCAGCAGCTGTAGGATCTCCAGGCTGCCAGATTCTGCACAGTCGTGCAGGGCGGTGTTGCCCTTGGTGCTGCGCCGGTTCACCTGTGCGCCGCGCTCCAGCAGGTAGCGCGCGATCTCGCGGTGGCCCTTGTAGCAGGAGATCATAAGGCACGTGTGGCCGTGGCGATTGGCCACCTCCAGGTCCGCCTTGTGCTCGCCCACCAGGTAGCGCACCACGTACAGGTGGCTGTTGAAGCAGGCGGCGCGTAGCGGCGTGGAGTTGGTGCACGTGGTGCGGTTGACCGAGACGCCTCGGCGCAGAAGGCTACGCACCACGGCCAGGTGACCCGCGGCTGACGCTGCCCAGAGTGGCGTCGCGCCCTCGATGGTCTCGCCATCGAAGTGCACGGAGCCGCTCGCCTCCACGCTGGCGCTGCAGTGGTCCACCAGATACTCCACCACGTCTAGGTGTCCAAGGCGCGCTGCGATTAGCAGTGGCGTGCCACCGCGGGCCACCTTACCCAGCAGCTCCTCCAGCTCCTCAGGCCCACGGCCGGCCAACAGTTTCTGCAGAAGCGGCAGCTTGCCGTCGTGCGCCGCATTGTACACCGCTGTGTGCAGATCCATGCTGGAAGCCTCGCTGCTGGATCTAGTCGGGCCGCCGGTCGCCAGAGACAACCTTCACCTTCTCCCTGGCTGTCATCTTAGCGGTTCTCCTGCTTCTGTTAAATCTTGATTGTCTGTCTGCCCCAGCGTGTGGTTTTAGGATATAAATGAGAATATAAACTGGACCCAGCAACAAAACTGTCCTGGTTTGAGTCCACTAGTTGTTAGGATTCTGTTTGGACTGCACCCCCACAGTTACCTGGCAACAGCCAGGTAGGCCTGGCTCTCTATAAAATGTGGTCCCTCAGGGAGAAGGGATGCCTCGACATGGGTCGGCTGAGACACCACCTTCCTCCATACCTCACCACACCTCCATAGGGCATATCCTTATATTTCTTTATTTTTTAATAATCATAACATTGTGCCATGAGTCAGACCTAAAATCTCTTCAAGTTTACATCCCATCTCAGCCACAACAAGAGAACTCCCTAGCCCAAGATCTGGTAAGCCCCCATCCTTTCCCATCTCTATGGTCCCGGGGAGAGTTCTCGAGATAGGAGATATCCCTGTGGTGTCCTTGAGGATGGGAGACATCCAGTTTTTCACTGACCCTTGTTTTAAAAGTTTTCCCCTTGGGTGAGATTTCCCTCTCCTTAGAGACAGTTTCTTTCTTGCAGCTGAGAACTTCAGGCCGGGCCTGGACCACTGCTCTCTGGCTCAACAGCACCAGGGCTCTGAGCATTCGACTTTCCCTTCCCCCCTCCCTCATTTACAACCTGCTGCAGACTAGTTCAACAGGTTTACCTGCCTGCCTGACCCTATTTACTGCCCCTCCTGCCCCCCTACGAATGTAGAGAGCTTTTAGTACCACTTATAAAAATTTGGCAAGTACTTGTCACTGGGCTCAAGGAAGTAGGCTCAGATAAGAATATTCACATTTGGGTAAACTCAGCCAAGGAAGGTGTGACTTCCCTTTTGTCCTGGTCATCCTGATAAGCCCCCAGACTTGGGGGCTGGGGGAAGGATTTTGTTTATTGCTTTGTTTGATTACTACCTGGTGTGATCTCTTAGCTCTTTGCCTTATTTAATCACTTTGTTTTTGATTAAGAACTGACCTTATTCTCTGCTAGTACCTAGAATGGTGTAAAAGCTGATGTTAAAGCCATTTCAGACAGCACTGGCTGGAGTCATGTTATAATGTTGTCTAACTGTTCTTTTCTTTTTACTTGCTGCCCTTCCCCTCTGCTCCTTAGCTCTGCTCCTGGTTCTCAGCCTGAAAAGTAGGTCCCTGCCCCTTACACCCTGCCAGAGTTCCCATCTGTTAGATTTGACAAAGTCAAATGGGCCCAAACCAACCATGCAGTTCCATTTTTCCTGCTACCAGCCTGCGGAAGCTCACAAACACACACTGGCATTCGATGGATAAGGAGTTTTTCCAGTCAGCAGGAGGGCTGACTCTAATTTCCCAGATAGGGCCTGGCCAGCTTTTTTTTTTTTTCTGGGGGCTAAGGGGTTGACATTTCACAGCCACAGTCCTTATGACCAACTTCTCAGGTGACATATGAGATAGGACATTGACCCTTGGGTGACTATACCCCTTGAAAGCAGCTCTTGAACTCCCCCACCCACCCAGCTTTTGCAGCCATTTAAAAAAACCCCTAGGCCTAGGGTAGGGCCCTTTCTGGTAAGTCCTGGATTTATCTTGTAGCCTCTAGGGGGCCTCAGTGAAGGCTTAGGCCACTAGCCTGGCTAGAATTTTTGGTTATTGAATTATTCTCAGGATGCCAGTACAAATAATCTAATAACTCCCCAGTGGGTGCTGCAATATCTTCAAATGTATATTTTAAGAGATCATCACACATACTGCCAGCAGTCCGGTAAATTAAAAATGTCCCCTATGCCCAAGCATTTACCTATCCATGCTCCCACACCCCTGGCTTGTTCTCACAGCCTGCATGCTCAGTTTGTGACATAGGCTGAACCTACCTGGACAAACTGATTTTCTGTGACCGATCTTATGCCACTGCTGCCAGCTTTCTTACTCTGGTGCTAGCCATATGTCTCTCTGATAATACAACAATGTACTTTTCTCTACCTACACAACCTGCCAAAGTTACCTAAGGTTTTCATTCCTGTCTTGTCTTAATATGAGTTTTACTCCTGTCATTAAATTCTATTCAGTTATATGTAATATATATAGCACTCAGTTTTGTCAGAACTTTGTTAATTATTAAATTTATAACAGACAGAATTTCCAAAAGTCTCTCCCATGAGGTCTCAGAAGATGTGGACAAAGTTACAGGATGCTGCCTGAATTGTGATATGATAACCACTAGAATACACAGACGGGAAAACTAGATACTCTGAGTCAAATGACTTAGCTAAACCAAGGTCAGTCATTTCTCATGCCACCCATATCCTTTCCATAGAGAAAAGGCCCTGCATCTTCTGCACATGAACGCCGGTCTGACTCTGCCCAAGTTACCATAGAGACTACAGAATCGGCCCAAGTTACCATAGAGACTACAGAACTGTTGGCTAGTGGACTCTGCCATTTTTTAAATAATGTAACTGCTAGATTTTTGTTTATTCCCCAGACTTCTGACTACACTGACAGCTAGACAGCTATCTCCTTACCTAAACTCTGTTTCCATTAATTAAATGCTTCATATTTCCTCTTCTTGCTGTGCCACTGTCCTAGCATTATCTGTGTTCCTATAAATTTTTCTAACTCTAATAAAACATTCCACTATATGATCCAACTTTTTAATCTTGTTCCTTCTGCTCCCCAAAAGGCTCATCTTAAAGACTGTTCATGTTGCTAACTCATGTTGTTATCTCTTTTATAAACTTATAAGCTACAGGAAATCTACTCAGATCTGCCTCTCACGGACCAAATAGGCTCCATCCAGATAAGTACATCTGCCTAACCTATCCCAGAGGGTGTGATTCCTCTGGGTTTCCAATGTACATCTTAAGAAAAAAATTTTTCATTCTCTCAAATGTACTTAACCTTATTCTCTACCTATAATAATGTGTTACAACATCTTGTCAAGTCCAGGCACTTACTACACCCAGGACAGCTCCAGAGAAGCAACCTTTAGATGCTCCATCTCCTGTCACAGACACAGACATTTCCTACTGCTTGTTCCTTCTGACCTATCCTCAGATGGCTCCACAGACCCTGGACAGCACGGAATTAGACAACTCTCCTAAGACTGGACAAACATCTCCCATATCCATTCCTCTAGGTTCACTAGAGACACGTCGCCCCAATGTCAACATGAAGAAGCCAGATATCACAACAACCCTATTTCTGCTTCACCACCACCTCTTTCTTTTTCTTTTTTAACTAAACCAAAATGGGGGAATGTTAGGATTCTGTCTGAACTCCACCCCCAGAGTTACCTGGCAACAGCCAGCTATGCCCCTCCCCACAGTTACCTGGCAATAGCCAGGTAGGCCTAGTCCACTATAAAAAGGGCTGCTTGCCCCTCCTCTCCTCTTACTCCTCTTCTCTCCCTTGCCTCTTGTTCCTCACCTCTCCCAACTCCCTTCCCCCCTTCTCCATGTGGTTATGGCTGGCCTCTACTTGCCTACTCTCTTTCTCTGCCTTTCTCTGCCTCTACTACTCTCTTAACTCCCCTCCCGATGCCCTGAGTAAACTCTATTCTTTTTTTTTTTAATATTTATTTATTATTATATCTTAAGTACACTGTAGCTGTCTTCAGATGCACCAAGAGGACGGCAGATATCATTATGGGTGGTTGTGAGCCACCATGTGGTTGCTGGGATTTGAACTCAGGACCTTTGGAAGAGCAGTCAGTGCTCTTAACCACTGAGCCATCTCTCCAGCCCGTAAACTCTATTCTATGCTATACTGTTGGTTGTGTGGCTGGTCCCTCAGGGGGAAGGGATGCCTTGACATGGGCCCCCTGAGACACCTCCTTCCCCCATACCTCACCACACCTCCATAGAACATATTCTTATATTTCTTTATCTTTTTAATGGCATTTCTCTTCCACTTGCACTGGTGTCAGAAAAATTTCCACAACAATTTGATCAACTACATTACTGAAAAATGAAGAAACATAGCTATAATAAAGTTTCCTTTTAGGACATGGTCTGAGCCATCAAAAAGGAAGCCAGCAGGTTTTTTTCATCTGTCTTAGATGTAATGAACGACTCTTCCCAATGTAAAGATAATTATTCATCTGAATGCATCAACTCTTTGTCTCAGAGCACTGAATTCTGGGACATTTCTACTGCTTAGATGATCATATGTTATAGCATCATGGGCCTCAATTTCCCATCAGTGAAACAGAATAAAAGTCTCTTCTCAGGAATAACTTGAGAATATTATAAATCAATGTGGAAACGCTGAAAAATAAGTCACAGATAATAAGCAAGCCCAAGGCCTGGTCTCACTAGCCATGCTGCGCCAGCTTCCTAGCAATGTTAAAGAAAAACCCTTCAAGAAAACAAAGTGGCATCTCTCCCAGAGCTTATGCTGTCTACGTAAGCTTCATTTCTCCTGGGAATAGTGCTCAGTATTTGTGTAATATTTTCACTGTTACAGTTTCCTTCCAAGTCTTTTTAATGCTTTATACTGTATAATACATTTATCGATTCACAGTCAAAGTGATCTAACTATGAGGTTGATCTGAACTGTCAGCTGCACTGTCTTTATACTAATCAGACTTTTCCAACATGGGATTAGGAAGAAATGACTATAGCAGTAAATTCGGTGCTTATACGGAGTCATGTTAGAAGTGTATAGAGAGAAGTTCAGGTCAGTATTATCTTAACAACAGCCATGTGGAAGTGGACAAGCCACTTAACTGACCTGCCTGGATTTGTATCAGCCACATGAAGAGAGTTGCTAGTTGGTAGCAGCCATAGGCCTATCTGGTATATCTCCCTGAGCAGCACTGACAGTTATGTATCTGGGACCTGTTATCTTATTCACTCTATATTCATGTGTAGAGTCTGTTTCACCTATTGACCTATAAACACACATTACTTATACAAATACTTCTACTTTTTATAGGATAAAAATACTATACCTATATGAAGGGGAGAAGAATCAGATGCCAGCAATTACCAATTGTGATATGGTACTATGTCAAGATTCCATTGAAGCACTGCTTTCTGTTAAAATGATATTAATTTTTGAGGAAGGGAAACTAGATTCAACTAACCAATTTTTATAATAGAAGTAGGTTTTTACTGGAGACATTGTAGTTGGGTTTACTTTAAGTAAACAGATAATGGCTGTCTAAGTTGAGTAAGAAATGAAAATAACAGCTCTTAAGCAGACTACCATTCCTTCCTTCCTTCCTTCCTTTGGGACAGCCTTGGCTGTTTTGGAACTTACTATAAATAGACTAGGCAAGTCTCAAATCCACAGAAATCTGCCTGCCTCTGCCTCTGGAGTCCTAGGATTGTGCCACCAATGCCTATGTAAATTAATGTGTTTTGCTTGCAAGCATGTCTGTGCACTCCATGTATGACTGGGACTTGCTGAGGCAGGAGAAGAGACTGGATCACCTGGAACTGGAGTTAGAGATGGTTGTGAGTCACTATGGGGGTGCAGGGAGTTGAACCCAGGTCCTATGGAAGAGTAGCCAGTACTCTTACCCATGGAGCCGTGTCTCCAGCCCTTCACTCAAATACTTAATAGTATAATAAATGTTATTGTTAACCTGCATCCAAAGTCAAGATATGAACATTTTTCTTATTTTTGCTGCATTTTTGTTCTGTTCTTCTGCTCTATCTGTTTTCAGGGCAGTGTTAAAATTTAATGGGGTCCAGGCTTTTATTCTCTCCTTACTGACCTGGCGATCGTAATTGATCTGAGTTTCTTGCTCGATATCAGAGTCCAGTTCTGGAACATCAGAGAAGTCTGAGTCAGATTCTTCACTATAGGAGTCAGCACCACCTTCTGCAGAGACAGAACCCATTAGAACGGACAATGCTGAGATGTTAAAGATCACAAAAGTACTTCAAGTAGCTTCTTAAACCCTAACAAACAAAGTAAAAAGCCTCTGTCATAGTTTTCATTTAATTCAGGCCTGGAACCTGATATGTTGACCTCCAGAGCCTACCCCTAGGGATGGCCTTGAACTCCCAAAGCTAACCCCAGGAATGACTTTAAATATCCAAGGCTATCCTAACTTCTCAAGTGCTGACATTGCAGGCATGTGTCACCATACCCGGCTCCCTCTTGTTCCCCTTTCCCCCTTTCCCCCTTTCTCTCTTTCTCTCTTTCTCTCTTTCTCTCTTTCTCTCTTTCTCTCTTTCTCTCTTTCTCTCTTTCTCTCTTTCTCTCTTTCTCTCTTTCTTTCTTTCTTTCTTTCTTTCTTTCTTTCTTTCTTTCTTTCTTTCTCTCTTTCTCTCTCTCTCTCTCTCTCTCTTTCTTTTTCTTCCTTCCTTCCTTTTTTCTTTTTAAATTAAATAATAGGATTTCTAGATTTTAAATCTTACTTTGTAAAATCAGAAAGTATAGGGTTTACCAAAGACAAAGGTAGGTCTAAAGAAAACTTCAAGCGCTTACTACCATCAAGACAATTTTTAAACATCCCCACCACGCACTAATGGCTGTCGTGGTCAAGTCCCTACAGAATCACATGGGTGAGCACATTGACTCACACATATCACTGTAAACTTTCTTCTGCTTATCCCCTCAAATGGATGTAAATAGAAAGACGATACACCATGGAGGTGAACACCTGGTTTCATGTGGTAGGCAGTGTGTTACTCCCTTATCTTCCACCCAGAAGTTTCCTATTGCCTCACTCATTGCCTTGTCTCCCTAAGGGCTTAAGTGTGTGCTTTCACCTTATCTTCAAAGGTCACTTTTCCAGTGTGAGCCTTCAGTGGATAACCTGACCCTTGTTTAAGCAAAACCTTTCAATGAACCAACCTATGCTAATCTCCAAATTTTTTCCTTTTCTTTACATTTATTTTATGTGTATGAATGTTTTGCCTACATGTATATTTATATATCACATGTATGCCTGGTGCCCTCAGAGGTCAGAAGAGGGTGCCAGATTTCCTGGAGCTGGAGAAGGGAATGGTTGTGAGCCACCATGTGGGTGCTGGGAACTAAAACCTGGTCTTCTGCAAAAGCAACAAGTGCTCCCACCTACTGAGCTCCTCAGAAGGTTTTCTTTACATTATATTTACATTATATACATGGGTTTTTTTTTTTAAAGATTTATTTATTATATGTAAGTACACTGTAGCTGTCTTCAGACACTCCAGAAGAGGGCACCAGATCTCATTACGGATGGCTGTGAGCCACCATGTGGTTGCTGGGATTTGAACTCTGGACCTTCGAAAGAGCAGTCGGGTGCTCTTACCCACTGAGCCATCTCACCAGCCCCTATACATGGGTTTTTAAAACCTGCCGTATCTCTTTAGCTCCAGAACAGATACTAGGAGTATCCTTTGAAATGATTCTGAAAAATGAAGACACTGAAAAGTTCTTACTGGGGCTGGAGAGATGGCTCAGTGGTTAAGAGCAGTGACTGCTCTTCTGAAGTTCCTGATTTCAAATCTCAGCAACCACGTGGTGGCTCACAACCATCCATAATGAGATCTGATGCCCTCTTCTGGGTGTCTGAAAACAGCTACAGCTACTTACATATAATAAATAAATAAATCTTGAAAAGACAAGAAAAGGGAAGAGAAGAGAAGAGAAGAGAAGAGAAGAGAAGAGAAGAGAAGAGAAGAGAAGAGAAGAGAAGAGAAGAGAAGAGAAAAGAGAAAAAGAGGTTCTGACTGTTATTTACCCTGGGATGTGGTTTCCAACACGCCATTGCTGACTGCTTCTGGGATAAATCTCCACTGGAAAACAGAGTGGTCAGCTCCTCCTGTGCTTAACACCCACTGGAAATCGTGGGACCAACGGACATTGGTGACATGTGCAGAATGGCCCACATACTTTCTAAATTTGGCTCCTGAAAAGTATTTTGAGATTATGTTTTTAATCACTCTTTTAAAAAGCAATCACATTCTTCTCCACATCAAGTAAAAATTTTCAATATACCAGAAACATATTTCCAGTCTTACACATTACAATAAGGAATCGCATGCCCTCAATTATTCCATTATGCATTAATCTGAAGATGTGTCTTTCAAATTCAAGCTCTACAGCTAAATGCCTATTAAACCTATTCCAACTAATGCGCACAGCTTCAATGTTTCTTAAAAAAAATGCAAGAATTAACATCTTACCCATTCTTAAAGTAGGCAGTTCCTATAAACAAAATATTTTTCCTATATCTCTATAGATCTTGAAATGTGGGGCTAGCCTTTTCCCTCCACAGAGATCACTTAACCTGTCTCTTCAGTGGGTTATAAAGATGGCAAAAAATAAATAAAATAAAATTAGTAGAATTCATCAAGCAGTGGTTGCGCACATTAGTCCCAGCATTTGGAAGGCAGAAGCAGGTGGATCTCTGAGTTTGAGGCCAGCATGGTCTACCATGCGAGTTCCAGAACAGCCAGACTACACAGAGAAACTCTGTCTTGAAAAAACACAAACAAAGACCAAATTAGAATTCAAACCAAAGTAGGAAAAGTAAAAATTTGTGATATCAAAGAAGAGGCAGAAGTCATTATAGATTCCTCCTTGGTGTCTCTCTTGGGCCGTGCCATGTCCTAAGGACACACTAATAGCCTGTGGAGAGATTTTAGAACAAGAAACTGGGGCCTCCAATGGAAAGTCACATCTGTGAAGTAAAACAGAACTTCTGGTCTTGGTTCTAGCCTCTAGATGACTATAAGTCATGACAGAGACCTTGAACTAGAACCACCCAGTAGGATACTCATTAATTCCCCAACCCCACCTCATTTCTACCTCAGCCTCTTCATCCACAAAACCTGTGAGATCATTTCTCATATTAACTTCTAAACTTGGAGGTAGAGTTACTATACAGCAATAAGATAAGCAATTCACCCTCAGTAGGCTGAAACCATTGTCACTGATAATTAAGCCCTTACTGCTTTGACCCCATTTTCTCCCATCTCCCCATTGACCTACTCTGCTTTAGACACTTGACCCCTGGCAGTTCCTCAAGCCTGCCAAAGTGTTCTTTGTCTCTAAGTCTTGTATTTGTTGCTGTTTCTTGGTGATGCTCTTTCCTGGGATATCTGAATGTCTGGTTCTCTCATCCTGCAGGTATCTAGTCTATGAAACCCAAGTGAGCCCTTCTTTGGTCTCCTTAGTGGAAACAGCACTATGTTGTTCTGCACAGCATTCTCCTCTTTGCTTTTCCTGACAGCACATATGACCATCAGACATACTGTCTGTAGTTCCGTATCCACTGTGCTCACTCTGTGGTACAAAGCTCCATGACAGCGGGGACTTGTGCTGATGTACTGAAGCACTTTCATACTCTAGCACAGCACTGAGCAAGTACTTGTCCAGTAAGCTGAGGCATATCCTCTCCTAAAGCTTTCCTGGGGATAAGCAGTGACTATACGAGATTTCCCTTTGGATATCTGTCCAAGGAAGGCTTGTGTCTCAGCCATCATCTCTTCTCTACCGACCTCTTCCACAGCTTAAAAATCTTTCCATGTGCACCTGAATATCAAATGTGTATTGCTAATCTTGGGAGCTCCCTGGAGCTCAGATCTGTTTCAGTCTCTAATGGGTACCCCACCACTTGGCTGAGACAGACTCCCCAGCTATTATGCCCTATCTGTTTGAGTGTCTAACAGGTACCTCAACACATGGCTGACTGCAGGCCTCCCCAGCCATTCTACCCTTACCTCCTACAAAAGCACCTTTTCCTTCTCTTGTTTCCTGTCACTCTGACACCTTCACTCTGGTTGATCAGGCCCAAAACTCAGGAGATATTCTTAATGGTTCTTTTATTTTTCTCCCTGTAGTCCTAATCCAGTCTAGAAACAAAATCTTCAGCTTTAACTAAACCAGTCACCTTTTTTTGACACCTATTCTAGACACAGCATCCCTCAGACAAATGCTTTAAAAACCTGTTTCATATAATATCAAAGTAATCTTTCAGAGACTTAAGCTGGCCATGTAAATTCCTAATTTACAACAGTTTTCCAGTGCATACAACACAAGACCCAAATATGTGGGAAGTCACACACAGGACTCAATTGACATGCATCAGGAAAATTTTGTCTTATTTATTTTAAAGGATTTGAAAACTATTGAGATGAGAAAAACAAATTGCTCAGGCTATGTAAAAATATAAATTCAGCAATTTTCATTAACTGCAGAACACTTACATCTAATTTCTGCACAATAGAATATATACACACATGTAATTCCAAATATGTCAAGTTGGCTTGGTTGTGAGGTCAGTTTGCTCACAATAGAAAACTATAAAGCTTGCTCAGTTCTCCACGCTGGTTCATAGTCATCAGCCTATGCTCAGGTTTGTCTTTCTACAGGCTCAGCAATAAAAACCATTTAATAATGGTATCCTCATTTGTAAGTCAAGTTTTATCAGTTTTTATTTATACCAAGACTCCTACATATTTTTATTAACCTTTCCCAGTAATTTTGGCACAAAGGCTTGAAGAGCACAGGCAAAACTGCGAAATTTATGAACTGTGGCATTCAAGGTAGAATTTGAATTGTTCTGAGGACCTTGATACTCGAGCAAATGGCTGAGGAAGGCTTCACTGCTCCCCTCATGCTCACCCTGCAGTCTCCCTGTCCTCATTCATCCCATTGTCCACTTTGTATCTTCTCACAGGGTTATGTTTTATTCATGGGCATTTAATTCTGACAGTACTATTCATATCATCACCAGCTCTCATAACAGACCCTCACACACATCTCCATTTCTAAGACTCGAGTCCACTCATAAGGTCTGGAGATACAGAGAAGATGCCAACTCTCACTGACTTCATTATTCTTGAGTCCTGACACTGGAGACCAGTAAGTTGCTTCTAACCTCACCTGTGATTTTCCTGAATTCTGAATTCCTAGATACTTTCTAACATAACGTATTCTCAAATGCACATTAATTTAAACAAGTTATGTCCTATTATTACCCACAAAGTCCACTAGGATGAGTGGGGAGGTCTTGAATTTGTCACACTGAAGTCTTTTTGTGCTTCAAGCACTTTGAGCTGATGTCCATTCTGTCCAGTGTGAGTCATGGTGGTCTTATCATGCATTTTATGTCCCATTTTGTCCTTTAACTGTCACTGCTTCAAATCTGCCAGTTAGTTGAGAATTACTTTCTGATTGCACCTTTCATCCCCTTCCCTGCATATCTTAAAAAAACATTCAAGTGAAAACTTTACAGGCAACAACATATTCCCATTGACCACTCTGCCAAGATCTAGCTTTCTGGGCACAGTGTACAAGTAAGAAGAGTTTGTGGAGAGGCTTTCTCTAAATTTTCAAAACAAGCCCAGGATCATTGCTTGGTGGCAACAATCACAGTCTTCAAAGCTTAGAATGCTTCCATAGGAGTGCAAAACATGGAAAGCTGTTTTCAACCCAATTTCTCTTTCAAAAAAAAATCACCTAATACAGAATTGAAAGATTAGTCCTAGGACAAGGGGTTCATAGTTGTAGAACTGCCATGTTTATTTAATTATATTTAAGAAGAATTGCTTTTGCTTTTGTTTTCATGTAGCAGTGCAAGTAGGTGGATGTATAAAAGTTAAATTAGAGCCAGGTGGTGGTGGCACATGCTTTTAGTCCCAGCACTCAAGAGATAGAGGCAGGCAGATGTCTGAGGTTGGGGCCAGCTTGGTCTACAGAGCAAGTTCCAGGACAGTCAGGGATCCACAGAGAAACCCTCTCTTGAAAAACAAATACAAACAAACAAAAAGTTAAATTATAATATTTTAAAGGAATAAAAACCCAATATAAATCATGATTACTTATTCCCATAAACATGTGGAAATATCATGATGTTAACTCTTAACAAATTCTCCCTGAAATTTGCAAAACCATATAGGACAGCAAAAGTAGAGGACTGAGCAGCATGCATGTTCAGGTGAAAAATAAGTGCAGACACAAGAAAATGAAGTGTCTGGAGAAGAGGTAAGAAAATCCACTAGCTAAGCAGCATCAAGAGTTCAGAGAAAGTCTTCAGCCACTCAAACAGCTTACCTTTTTTGAGACAAGGAAATTTGAACAATTTGACCAGTCCAAAATCATCTCCAGAAACCAACACTGAACTGTTATAATTGGCGTCCACTGAATTGATGTCAATAACCTCAGTGTATTTGGGCCAAATTCCACTCACTTCAGGGCCTCTCACACATGTCCAGGAGGCCCAGGGAATCCCCTTGATTTCTTCTTTACTTGTTAAAGGCTTCCCTGCTAAAACAGTCAATATGATGTTACATTTATATGTGAAGTATATTCTAATATATTTTAATCATTTTTCTTTTCTTAGTGCCTAAAACCTTCATTAGATATATAAATCAGAGGAACTGCAAGTTCTAATCTCTTCACCCAGTTAGTTACTTTTTTGGAAAGAATTTAAAGAAAACATTAGCTCAAAATTTAGAAGTGAAGATAATAGGAAATGATTATTGCTAAATATAATGTCTCAAACTATTGATTAGGTTACATGTTGGCAACACTGAGTCACCAAAATGCTGCTAGGCCTTTAAAACCTTGGCCAAGCTTGTCTGAAACTTGATTTTTCATAGTTTTTTGGTGTGGGTTATATGCATGCTCAGGATAGACAAAGGACAACTTGAAGGACCTGTTTCTCTCCTTCCACTGTGTGGGTTCTAGGAACTGAATTCAGATCATGGGTTGCAGCAGAAAGTGCCACCTTGCCAGGCTATAAATGTTTGAAATTTTTACTTTTAAGATTAAAATTATATGCATAATGTATGTGGGTATGTCCATGTAAATGCAATGCCCAATGGGGCCAGAGATATTAGATCTAGCAGAGCTGGATTAAGAATGTTAGCCATCTGTCAGTACTGGGAATCAAACTCATGTCTTCTACCAGATCAGCAAGTTCTCTTAATCACTGAACCATCTCCCCAGCCCCCCACAGGTGATTTTTGCTTTAAACAAAAATTCAGACTCTACAAATTTTAAAGTGGATTTTATTATTTAAGTCCTAGTTACTGAATCCACAGGATTATGGTGAGCTAAGTGTAGCTGGTTGTTGGATAATGGTCCTAACAATGGCTGTGTGTTAGCTGCTCCTAGATACATAGCTCAGGTCCCATTTCTGCTAGCAGATTAGTGAGGTTCACAGATGGCACAAAATACATCAAGCCACAGAAGCAAATGAGTAGAAATATTTAACTAGATGCCACTTTAAATTTAAAAATCAATACAATTAAGCATATATCCTCATGCCTACCCTATTATGATAAGCACATATTTTCAAATAAAGAACTTAGGAACAGATATTTTTTCAAAAGGGAACTCCAAAATTCTGAACTATATTCAAAATGTCTGGACTGTATATTCTAAAAGAATGCATTTAAATGACCACAGACTCAGAGAGGGTATAGTTGGAGCATTATCTGTGACCAGCTCCTGCTCAAGGGATTTCATTCCAGGAAGTGACTCAGAATAGAAAGTGACCTCACCACTGCAGGCTGCAGAGGCAATAGAAGCTGCACCTCCTGGACCAGTAAATACACTGGAAATAAGCCAGGTGCCCATAACAGAGCGATAACGTAAGCTTCAGCCCCATCCTTGAGCAGGATGTGATTTCATTCCAACTGACAAATGGCTCCAGATGTTCCCACACATGAAAAAGCGAAATATGCAGTACAATGCCTTCTACATGCCAGGCCAGGGCTCTGCCAGTAACCCACACCTTATTCTTTTTAATATTTTGTTTTGTGTCAGAGCCTTAGTAGACTGCCAAAACAGATCCCAAACATTGACTTGTTCTGCCGCAGCCTCCCAAGTAAGTAATATTTCGATAAAAATTTCAAGACAATATATAATTATAGAAGGTTAAGATCTATGTTTTCGGAGAATTAGGCTTGGCCACCCTTTCCCCCAAGATGGCGCCGAAAGTGAAGAAGGAAACTCCTGCTCTTCCCAAAGCCGAAGCCAAAGCGAAGGCCTTGAAAGCTAAGAAGGCAGTGCTGAAAGGCCTCCACAGCCACAAAAAGAAGATGATCTGAACATCACCCACCTTCCGGCGGCTCAAGACTGTGCAGCTCCGGAGGCAGCCAAAATATCCTCAAAAGAGTGCGCCCAGGATAAACAAGCTTGATCATTACTACGCTATCATCAAATTTCCACTGACCACAGAGTCAGCCATGAAGAAAATAGAGGACAACACTCTTGTGTTCATTGTGGATGTCAAGGCCAACAAGCATTAGATCAAACAGGCTGTCAAGAAACTCTATGACATTGATGTAGCCAAAGTCAATACCCTGAAAAGGCCTGACAGAGAGAAGAATGTGTATATTACTTGGCTCCTGATTATGATGCCCTAGATGTTGCCAACAAGACTGTGATCATCTAAACTGGGTCCAGATGGCTAATTCTAAATATATACTTTTTTTTAACCATATAAAATTCTATGTTTTCTTTATTCTTTCCTTAAAAAAAAAAAAACATTAAAGAAGCCAACACAATAATGATGAGAGAGGCTTCATCTAGTAGTTGATAGGAGCAGATGCAGTAACACACAGCCAAACATTAGGCAGAGCTTGGGAAATCCTGCTAAAGAGGGGGAGGTAGGATTGTAGAAGCCAGAAGGGTCAAGGATACCACAAGAAAACCCACAAAATCAACTACTAACCAGGAATGCAGGGACTCACAGACACTGAATGGACAATCAGGGAGCCTGCATGGGTCTAACCTAGATTCTCTGCACATGTTACAGTTGTGGGTCGCTTAACAGTTCAAGCAGGGACTATCTGTGTCTCTTTTGCCTTTTGTGACCCTTTACCTCCTATTGGGCTGCCTCCTCCAGCCTTAACATGAGGGCAGGTGCCTAGTCTGCAACCTGATACACTATAGTTGATATTACTGGGAGGCCTGCTGTTTTCCAAAGGGAAATGGAGGAAGAGTGGATTGGGGAGAGGGTAGGTAGTTGGCAGGCATGGAGTGTGTGTGAGGAACTGTGGTTGAGATGTAATATATGAGAGAAGAATAGATAAATAATGATTTAAAATTATTAAAGACTATAATATGAACATCATTATGTTATATATGACATTTTAGTCTTACAAACTAAATGCCATTTAATTTCTGTTACATAAGACAGGTGAATCTCATAAAAGTTGAAAGGTGAACACAAATACAAAATGTGTTCACTAGGATCTTAAAAAGCACATTTCACTAGATAATAAAATTATGATAATCAGACCTGGGTCTAACTTACTCACAGCCACTAAGGACTACAATCCTCAAAGATTTGAGGTCTCAGCTCTTGTCTAAAGGCTCTAAGCTGATCAAAGAGATAGTCTCAGATTCTCTGTGGTTCCACAGACCATCCTGTTCCTTTTGGACCTTGGCTGAAACTCATTTGCCTAATGGTCACATATCTAATGTGTGTGATAGAAAGCAAAATTGAAAAAGAAACCGTTTAGGAATGAAAAGTTTTAACTTTTAAAGAGGACTATAAAATAAATTTATAGCCAGTTTGCAAACATTAAAATAAAGATGAGGTAATACATTTTTGGGCTTTCAAAGGTGAATGCAAAAAAAAACTCCGAGCCGGGCGTGGTGGCGCACGCCTTTAATCCCAGCACTCGGGAGGCAGAGGCAGGCGGATTTCTGAGTTCGAGGCCAGCCTGGTCTACAAATTGAGTTCCAGGACGGCCAGGGCTACACAGAGAAACCCTGTCTCGAAAAACCAAAAAAAAAAAAAACTTAACCATGAAGACCCTTTGGTAGTCATATGGAATTGCCTAGCAGACTGCACAGGGCATGCAAACAGCTCATATCCCTTGTCTTAATCTCTGTTGCAGAGGTGCATGTGAAGACACTAATAGAAATAGCATGAGCTTTTATAGAATGACCATTCAGTTATTTGCCCTTTGAGAAAGTTGTTAACAGAAAAGGTAAGTGGCAAAGCAGGAAGGAGATGGAAGCAAAAGAAGAACATAAAGAAAAAGCATGCTTCAACGAATTAGAAAGTGCAATCTGCAAATTCATCTGGAATAACAAAAAACCTAGGATAGCAAAAATTCTTCTCAAGGATAAAAGAACCTCTGGTGGAATCACCATGCCGGACCTAAAGCTCTACTACAGAGCAATTGTGATAAAAACTGCATGGTACTGGTATAGTGACAGACAAATAGACCAATGGAATAGAATTGAAGACCCAGAAATGAACCCACACACCTACGGTCACTTGATCTTCGACAAGGGAGCTAAAAACATCCAGTGGAAGAAAGACAGCATTTTCAACAAATGGTGCTGGCACAACTGGTTGTTAACATGTAGAAGAATGCGAATCGATCCATTCCTATCTCCTTGTACTAAGGTCAAGTCTAAGTGGATCAAGGAACTTCACATAAAACCAGAGACACTGAAACTTATAGAGGAGAAAGTGGGGAAAAGCCTTGAAGATATGGGCACAGGGGAAAAATTCCTGAATAGAACAGTAATGGCTTGTGCTGTAAGATCGAGAATTGACAAGTGGGACCTCATGAAACTACAAAGCTTCTGCAAGGCTAAAGACACCATCAATAAGACATAAAAAACACCAACAGATTGGGAAAGGATCTTCACCTATCCTAAATCAGATAAGGGTCTAATATCCAATATATATAAAGAACTCAAGAAGGTGGACTCCAGAAAGTCAAATAACCCCATTAAAAAATGGGGCTCAGAACTGAACAAAGAATTCTCACCTGAGGAATACCGAATGGCAGAGAAGCACCTGAAAAAATGTTCAACATCCTTAATCATCAGGGAAATGCAAATCAAAACAACCCTGAGATTCCACCTCACACCAGTCAGAATGGCTAAGATCAAAAATTCAGGTGACAGCAGATGCTGGCGAGGATGTGGAGAAAGAGGAACACTCCTCCATTGTTGGTGGGATTGCAAGCTTGTACAACCACTCTGGAAATCAGTCTGGCGGTTCCTCAGAAAATTGGACATAGTACTACCGGAGGATCCAGCAATACCTCTCCTGGGCATATATCCAGAAGATGTCCCAACCGGTAAAAAGGACACATGCTCCACTATGTTCATAGCAGCCCTATTTATAATAGCCAGAAGCTGGAAAGAACCCAGATGTCCCTCAACAGAGGAATGGATACAGAAATTATGGTACATTTACACAATGGAGTACTACTCAGCTATTAAAAAGAATGAATTTATGAAATTCCTAGCCAAATGGATGGACCTGGAGGGCATCATCTTGAGTGAAGTAACACAATCACAAAAGAACTCACACAATATGTATTCACTGATAAGTGGATATTAGCCCAAAACTTAGGATACCCAAGATATAAGATACAATTTGCTAAACGCATGAAACTCAAGAAGAATGAAGACCAAAGTGTGGACACTGTGCCCCTTCTTAGAATTGGGAACAAAACACCCAGGGAAGGAGTTACAGAGACAAAGTTCGTAGCTGTGATGAAAGGATGGACCATCTAGAGACTGCCGTATCCAGGGATCCATCCCATAATCAGCTTCTAAACGCTGACACCATTGCATACACTAGCAAGATTTTGCTGAAAGGACCCAAATATAGCTGTCTCTTGTGAGACGATGCCGGGGCCTAGCAAACACAGGAGTGGATGTTCACAGTCAGCTATTGGATGTATCACAGGGCTCCCAATGGAGAAGCTAGAGAAAGTACCCAAGGAGCTAAAGGGATCTGCAACCTTATTGTTGGAATAACATGATGTACTAACCAGAACCCCGGAGCTCTTGTCTCTAGCTGCATATGTATCGAAAGATGGCCTAGTCGGCCATCAATGGAAAGAGAGGCCCATTGGACTTGCAAACTTTATATGCCCCAATATAGGGGAATGCCAGGGCCAAAAGAGTGGGAATGGGTGGGTAGGGAAGTAGGGGGCGCTATGGGGGACTTTTGGGATAGCATTGGAAATGTAATTGAGGAAAATATGTAATAAAAATATTAAAAATTAAAAAAAAAAGAACCCAGATGTCCCTCAACAGAAGAATGTATACAGAGAATGTGGTACATTTACACAATGGAGTACTACTCAGCTATTAAAAACAACGACTTCACGAAATTCTCAGGCAAATGGATGGATGTAGAAGATATCATCCTGACTGAGGTAAATCAGTCACAAAGAACACACATGGTATGTACTCACTGATAAGTGAATATTAGGCAAAGAGTGTGGAATACCCATGACACAACTCACAGACTAAATGAAGCTCAAGAGGAAGGAAGACCAAAGAGTAGTTGCTTCAGTTCTACTTAGAAGGAGGAACAAAATAATCAAGGGAAGTAGAGGGTGGGAGGGACTTGGGGGGAAGAGAAGATGTGGAGGGGAAAAAGAGGGGGAAGAATCAGGTATAGGAGGATATGGAGGAGATGTACAGAGGGTCAGGAAATTGAACAGAGGTGTATAGCAATGGGGGATGGGAAACTGAGGATAGCAACCAGAAAGTCCCAGATATCAGGAAAGCAAGAGCCTCCTATGACCCCACAGGAATGACATTAGCTGAAATACCCCACAAAGGGGAGAGAGAATCTGTGGAGACTATATCCAGAGGTTAGGCATCCCCCACCCCCGCAGTTGAGGGATGGGGCCACCCACCCTCTCAAAATTTTAACCCAGAATTGCTCCTGTCTAAATGAAATTCAGGGACAAAGAGTGGAGCAGAAACTGAAGGAAAGGCCGTCCAGAAACTACCCTACTGGGGATCCATCCCATATGCAGATATCAAACCCAGACACTATTGTGGATGCCAAGAAGTGCTTGCTGACAAGAGACTGATATAGCTGTCTCCTGAGAGGTTCTGCCAGAGTCTGACCAATACAGATGGGGTTCCTCACAATCAACCATCAGACTGAGCACAGGGACCTCAATGAAGGAGTTTGGGGAAGGACTGAATAAGCTTAATTGGCCTTATCTGGTGTCAATGGGAGGGGAGGCCCTTGGTCCTGTGAAGGCTTGATGCACCCGTGTAGAAGAATGCTAGGGTGGTGAGGCTGGAGTAGGTGGGTGGGTTTGGGAGCACCCTCATAGATGCAGGGTAAGAGGGGATAGGATAGGATAGGGTATTTTCAGAGGGGAAACCGGGATAGGGGATAACATTTGAAATGTAAATAAAATATCCAATTAAAAAAAAGCAAAAGGTTGGGCATGGAACAAAGCAGCCATGGACTCCACATGAAAGTTCATGGAACAACAATTTTAGGTTCTTTCTAAACGTGATGAAATATTTCAATTATGCAGAAGGTGACAGAGTACTATAAGGAGCAAGTATTTGTAGCACTGAGTTTCAATGAATTTTACTGGTCTTTATCACAGACAATGATTTGTTACTATTATTAAGGTTTGTGTGTGTGTGTGTGTGTGTGTGTAGGTCAGAGGATGACTTGATGGAGTTCGTTTTCTCCTTCCACCTGTCTGGTAGGGTGTGGGTGGGTTCTGAGGATTGAACTCGGTACACCGGGATTGCATGGTAAGTGCCTTTATGTGATGAGTCACTCCATCAGTCTCTTTATAACACAATTTTAAGAACATATTATAATCACTTAAAATTCACTGGACACTCATCCCTAATTTAATTTCTTTTTGTTTCTTTAGAGGCAACCAATACACTGAATTAAATGCTAAACTTTCCCACACATTTAAAAACCATTTTCTCTGTAAGTGGCTATTATCTGTGAACTTGTTTTAATATCATAATACTTTATATAAATGACCACTGTGCATATCATTTGCATTTATTTGCTCAGCATTACACTTTTAAGACTGATCCATATTGACACAAGTTGGACTAGTTACTGTGATATTACTGTCTGTGACTACATACATTAGGCTCTCCTCACTTGGATGGCCACTTAGAAACTTGCTATGGCTTTGGTTCTTGCAATCCCAGCAAACAGTTCTGTGCATGTTCTTGACAGCACTGTGCATCTTCCTCTTTCACCGTGTAAGACTGACATGCTTTCGTCAGTCTAAATAATTAAAATGGCCTGCAGTGCTGCTGTATATCCTTCACCCCTTAGAACAACATAGGTATGTATGCTCCCTGCAGGCTTTGTCTTCAAGTCTTTCCCGTGTTTTCCTAATATAAATTATTAACATGACCCAACTCACTAATGTTTTCTCTGTGGGCCATGACTTAGGGATCTTGTCTCAGAGCACACTCCTTACCCTGAGGTCACAGGACATTCTCTACCCTTCTGTGTGTGGTTCCGGGTTTGTTTTCATGAGCACTTACCACAGCATAATCATCTATCTAGGACTCACATGGCATTTTGTAGAACAGTCTCTCCCCAGCACCGTCGTTGGTTTGCAAGTATTTACTATCCAGAGACCAGTCGATGTGCGTGATGAAACTCAGGGACTTGTTGCATTCTCCTATTTTCTTATAGCGCTGGGCAACAGCGTAGACATCTACAGGGCCATCATTGGATCCTACTGCGAGGTAAGAGCCATCTGGGGAGAATTTCATCTCATGAATGACTTCTTTCCTGTCCTTGATATGGACGACTTCTGTCATATCTCTGTAAGAATAAAATACAAGGGCTGGTGAGATGGCTCAGCAGGTAAGAGCACCCGACTGCTCTTCCAAAGGTCCTTAGTTCAAATCCCAGCAACCACATGGTGGCTCACAACCATCCGTAACAAGATCTGACTCCCTCTTCTGGTATGTCTGAAGACAGCTACAGTGTACTTACATGTAATAAATAAATTAATTAAAAAAAATAATAAAATACAAATTGACAAGCAGAAAATTGAGAAATATAAAACCCAAGTCTTATTTTAAAAGAAAGAAAAATCCTACAGGAACTAAAATATTTATATTCATAAAATGATATAACATGTTTATAACTTATATCCTGCTTATACAAAGTAAAACAAACATTTGAAATAATATTTTGTACCCTCGGGGTAAATATAACAATCCTTACACAAGGAATATTTGCTTTCATGTTTAACTATATATTATTGAAATCTTTATTTAAAAATTAGACTTAAAAGCCACTTAAAATGTGCCACAGAGAAAGTCAAAACATATCAAAATTAGAGTAAAAATAAGTAAAAATAAAAAATAGTATAAAAATTATCTGTTTATGCTTTTAAAAATGAGAGTTGATTAAAAAAAACCAAAAATACACACAAGAAAAAAGTAACTAAGTGCCCTGGACTGCAAAGACTGGGGTGGGACTCTTTCTCAGTGTCCAGTGTCCTGTGGCATAAATTCAGTGCAATAAATCTGTAGAGAAAAAAATGAGAGCTGATATGGTGACATATGCCTTTAATTCCAGCACTTGGAAGGCAGAAGCGGAATAAACTCAGAGCTGGAAGCCAGCTCATCTACACACTAAGTTTCAGGCCAGACAGGGCTATATAATGATATAGTGAGATCCTGTCTGAAGGAGAAAAAAAAGATAAACAATTATTATACTTATTGTTATTTCAGAAGAATGAGTCTTTATTTATTCATGTATATTAGTACTCTCTCTGCATGTGTGTCTGCATGACAGAAGAAGAATCAGATCCCATTACAGATGGTTGTGAGCCACCATGTGGTTGCTGGGAATTGAACTCAGGACCTTTGGAAGAACAGACAGTGCTCTTAACCACTGAGCCATTCCCCCCTGTCTAGGAATTAGTCTAAAAGGAAGAAAATTACTAGCTTTTAAAATGTGAAAATGGTATTCAATCTCTCAGTTCTCACCAGGAAGGATCATAATGAATATGCCAAATCACTAAAACATTTTGTATTTTTTTGGTCAAATTCTTTCTTAAATTATTAATTCTAGGAAAAATTTATACATAGTATATTTTGATCATTTTTTTCCTCTTCTCCCAATCCCTCTCGAATTCAGCAGAACCTTCTTTGTGGCATCTTTTAAAAAAAATCCACCAAGTGCAATTTGTACTGCCATATATTTTTGGATGTGTGGTCAGCCACCGGAGCATAAAATTGGCCAAATTATGTTAAGATTAATTTCTGCTCATATCTGAAAGCTCACTGGGGTTGATTTTTCCCTAACTAGAGACAGGATTATGACTTGCAGGTCCCCTGAGCCAGTGAGGGAGGGGTCATCAACTCTAAAACAGACAGAGTGAATCCAAGAAAACAGCCAGACACAGTGAGATCCTATCCTATAAAAAAACAGTACTTTTGCAACAAATCAAACAACACATTATTTCTATAAAGAGACTGAAGACTATAGACAGACTCACATCCCCAGATTTGGTTCTGCTTCTAAATAGTTTACCAAAGACATCTGGATTTTCAGTGTTTTAGATTTCAGAATCACAGGTAAGAGATTTCCTATCAGCCTGACATATTTTATGACCAGGATACTCTTTAATTTTTAGCAAAGGAACATCTCAAAGTACCATTTTCAGTATTGAATGTACCTGACTCGGAGGACAATGAAAGAGCCGTCCTTCATGCCTAGGGCCAACTGAGATCCATCTGGGCTGAAGGATACACTACGAACTGCTTCCTCCATGTTGCAGCGGGCAATCAAGGCATGGTCGGCAAGACTCCACAGTCTAAGGATCAAGAACAGAGTAGAGTTCAAAGCCAGCCTGGTCTACAGGGTGAGTTCCAGGACAGCCAGGGCTACACAGAGAAACTCTGTCTCGAAAAATGAAAAAAAAAAAAAAAAAAAAAAAAAAAAAGAACAGAGTAGAATAAAGACCAAACCAACCTGTCAGCCATCTACCAGCCCAGGACAGGAAAAGCCTGCTCGTCACACTGACAACACTAAAGAACATGGTAACCTCACACCTGCGTCCTTCGTCATGGCCTGTCAGAGAACCTGTGGAAGTGTTTTGTCTATCTTTGGGCCACTTTCGTCATTTGAAAAACTCAGCAAGAAATATGAGGTGAACTTACATTTGCAAAGATTTTGAAATCCACTGACCAGAAGATATAAACACCACTTTGCAAAATGTCTTCTCTTTGAAAATTAGAAATTGTCCTATATTTATGCCAATGACTGTAAACCATGCTCCAAGGGGAGGAACTGCTAGTGTTATGTCTTAGCTAGGAGGGTTACTATTGCTGTGATGAAACACAACAACCAACCAAACTTGGAGAGTAAAGGGTTTATTAGCTTATACTGCAGCACTGTACATCATTGAAGGGAGTCAGGATAGGAACTTAAGCAGGGCAGAAACCTGGAGGCAGGAGCTGATATAGACACATGGAGGGGGGCTACTTACTGGGCTGCTCACATAAGCTGCTCAGCCTGCTTTCTTATAGAACCCAGGACCACCAGCCCAAGGATAGAAACACCCTCCTTGGCTTGGGTCCTACCCCATAAATCACTAATTAAGAAAACGCTTTATAGCTGGATCTTATGGAGGCATGTTCTCAATTGTGGCTCCTTCCTCTCAGATGACTCTAGCTTGTGTCAAGTTGACAGAAAAGCAGTTAGGAAATGTGGTCACTGTTAGTTTCTCTTAAGCACTCATGAAAAGTTTCAAGTAGTTGGTACTTAAGCATATGTAGACAGAAATGCATATCACATTTACTGGATTCCCTGGTGTTGAGAGAAGGTATCTGAGATATAAGAACAAATGATGTCTCTTGTACAGCCCTAAAACTTACTCATGGTTATCATTTAGAAGCCCCAGGCCTGTACTGATAGGCCACTATTTACAGGGAAATGCTTTATGATGTTGGTACAGTTTCTTCTGGAAAAATATGGACCAGGAGGCAAGCACAGTTCACAGAGCTTTGGGTAAAACTACCATAGGGTTCCTAGCTCCAGACACTTAATCCAGGTACCCCAAGCTCAGTGAACCCAGAGGAAGTATTTACAATATACAAACAACAGCTTCTTTGTTAGTTGTAGTTGGGGCCTTTGATCTCTGTGAGAGATTATCTTATGATGATGGTGGTGGAGGTGGTGGTGGTGATGATGATGGTGATATACACTGAATTGGTTCTCTTCTTCCACTATGTAACTTTCAAGCACTGAGCATGTCATCAGGACTGGCAGCAGATGTCTTTACCCACCAAGCTATCTATCTGGCCCTGTGAAGGCTTTCTTACGACAGTCTTCTCTTCATACACAGTAAATGTCTGTTAGAAGAACCAAGAAAGTGCAGTTCTGAAACAAGTGTAAGTCCCAAGTGGCAGTTTCGTTAAGTGTACCTAGGCCTTGGGAGATGTGAGGAGCTTCACATTGAGTGCCTGATTGGTCCCTGAGGAAGCCTGAAGTCTTCAGCCTAAAGCTCAGGATAGTCTTTCATCCATTTTTTTGGGACTCCATGCTGTAAGCAATGTAAGTTTTCCTTTAGCAGAATGAAGGCACGGCCACTCCCTTGTCAGTTGTACTATTTCCCTAAGGCTTCTAAGCTTATCTCAAGAAAGCATGGCTTCTGCCCTTTTTACTTCAAAGTTCTGCAAAAATACACTCAGATGTTTCCCCGAACTAATTGCTGAGGAGAGAATACTACAGATTCTGAGTATCTCAGCCACATTTACAACTCTGAGACTTAACTCTAAAAATATAAAAATCAAGGACTTTCATGAACTGTTTCCTTTGGATGAGTAAGAACCAGTCACAGGAATTTGGTTAATTTTGGGCACTGTTTTGGCTGCTTTGAAGATGCTCAGAGGAAAGAAAGAAAGAAAGAAAGGAAGGAAGAAAGAAAGGAAGAAAATAAAGAGATGCATATGGCAACTAGACATTTATGTTGTCTGTGAAGAACTATAACTATTTCTACCCAGTCTGAAATTAATAAGGTTTACACATTTGGTAGGAACTAAACCACAGAATTGAGCATCCTATGTTTTGAGAGTTATATAAACCTATAGAGTAAGTAGAAAAAGCCAGGGACCTTTAGCATAGTTTACATGGTTCTATTTTGGTTTCTAAAGCCCAGAAACACTAATATATACATGAAATATATACATGAAATAATCACTCTCAATTCTCCCTGTGAAAGGATTTTGTTGTTATTGAGTGCTTCAAGTTTACTAAACACATTGCAGTCTGAAATAAATATAACAGTTGTCAGAATACTAAAGGTTTGCTTAATTTGATCATTTTACCCAATATTGTACATTTAAAGAATAAATGACCCATAGCAAGAACCATTCAAGTCCTGACAAAATTACACATTGCCTCAGAAATTAGCATTCTCCTTTGTTTGATAACAATGTCTAATTCATTTCAGAATTTGCAAAAAGGAAATAATTTGCTCATGTGTTGAAGACAACTTTAAAATCAGAGCTGAAAGTATCATGAAGGATAAGAGTCTAATTAAATCCTAAAATGGCTTAGCAATTCCCTACAAAAGGGCAAGTACGTGAATGGGAAAGAAATCTTGTCTTACCAAAGAGTAACACTACTGGCTTTTCTGTTGAACTAAAAAGACAACTGGAAGAAAGCCTAAGTGGTACTCACACATTTTCACGTTTGAAAAGATTTTCATGACTTTAGATGAAGCAAAAAAAGATAACAACAACAACACGCTAAGAAACCAACTAGCACTAGCTAAATACCCCAGCTTCCATTTGGAAAGTGTGTGTGCCTATGCTGTAGTTTATCCTTAAATCACAAACATATTTGAGCAAAAGAAATATCCCCAGGAAGTCCATGAGGGTATGGTGGAGCCTCACCTGACAGAGCGGTCATCACTGCCTGTCACAGCCAGAGGCTTCTTGGGGTGCAATGCCAGAGCCCACAGTTCCCCCTCGCAGTGGCCCTGAAGAATGAGCATTGGCTTATCTCGCTCTCGAACAATGACTTCAAATATCTCACTGTCCTGGGTTCCTGCTAGAAGGCGGTCAGCTTTCCAGCACACACTCCGAATAGAGAGGCCTGGCAAAGAGAAAAGAAAGTATTTATTCACACCGTCCACACACAAAACCAGCACCCAAAGTTATGCACCTTTCACCAAGCTAGCATCTGACACAATACATCTGTGTAAGGCCCAAAGGTGGAGAATCCATTCCACTCAGTAGTCGATGGTACTTTTACAAGTTAGATGTTGTTTGCGAGAGTGACCACCATATTTGACACAGGAAAACTATGTGTTTTCACTGCTTAATTTAAGTACTACATTTAAAATAGCAGAGAAATTGGACATTATGAAAACTGACCCTCAGTGAACTCCATCTCCCTTCCTGCCTTCACCTCCACAGGGGCAGATTGGCATGTCTGCTCCTTTACTCACCCCACATCTTCAGGTCTCCCAAGGACACAGGTGAGACCCCTGCCCAAATAACCACCCCAACTGGGACCCTCACGGAGCCAGCAGATGGGGACCCCTCCCCTCTGTGCAAACCCCATCTCCTTTCCAGTCTATACCTCCACTGGAGCAGATCAGTGTGCTTCCTCCTCTCTCACACCTCCCAGTCTGCCAGTCTTTCAGAAAGTCCACCATAACCAGGGACACAGGAGGTTCCCCTAACCAGAAACAGAACAGCCTGCTTCCCAAGAGACTGGCTCTAGTCAGACACCCAGGCCAGTTAACACTAGAGATATCCAGATGGCAAGAGGCAAGCAGAAGAACATAAGCAACAGAAGCCAATGCTACTGAGCAACATCAGAACCCAGTTATTCTACCACAGCAAATCCTGGATACTCCAATACACCTGAAAGGCAAGATGCTGACCTAAAAACCCATCTCATGAAAATAATAGAGGCCTTTAAGGAGGATATAAATAACTCACTTAAAGAAATACAGGAAAACACAGGCAAACAGGTGGAAACCCTTAAAGAGGAAACAAATAAATCCCTTAAAGAAATCCCTTAAAGAAAAACACAATCAAACAGGTAAAGGAATTGAACAAAATGGTCCAAGACCTAAAACTGGATATAGAACCAATAAAGAAATCACATATTGAGGCAATCATGGAAATGGAAAACTTAGGAAAGAGATCAGGAGCTACAGATGCAAGCATCATCAGCAGAATACAAGGGATAGAAGAGAGAATCTCAGGTGTAGAAAGCACCATAGAAGATATTGACTCAATTGTCAAAGAAAATACAAAGTGTAAAAAGTTCCTAACCTAAAACATCCAGGAAATTCAGGACACAATGAAAAGACCAAAACCTAAAAATAATAGGAATAGAAGAAAGTGATTCCCAGTTCAAAGGACCAGAAAACACCTTCAACATAATCATAGAAATAAACTTCCCCAACCTAAAGTAAAAGATGGCCATAAAAGTACAGGGAGCAGGAGCTGATGCAGAGGCCATGGAGGGATGTTCTTTACTGGCTTGCTTCCCCTGGCTTGCTAAGCCTGCTCTCTTATAGAACCCAAGACCAGGCCAGGGATGGTCCACAAGGGGCCTTTTCCCCTTGATCACTAATTGAGAAAATGCATTACAGTTGGATCTCATGGAGGCAATTCCTCAACTGAAGCTCCTTTCTCTGTGATAACTCCAGCTGTGTAAAGTTGACACAAAAATAGCCAGTACAATCGACCCCTTGTCAACTTGACACACAAACACATCACTAGTAAGCCTTAACTCTTACATTCTTATTCATCCCCAAGATCTAAATAACTTTAAAAGTCCCACAGTCTTTACATATTCTTAAAATTTCAATCTCTTTAAAATATCCATCTTTTTTAAAACTCAAAGTCTTTTTACAATTAAAAGTCTCTTAACTGTGGGCTCCACTAAAATAGTTTCTTCCTTCAAGAGGGAAAAATATCAGGGCACAGTCACAATCAAAAGCAAAATCAATCTCCAACCATCCATTGTCTGGGATCCAACTCATGATCTTCTGGGCTCCTCTAAGGGCTTGGGTCACTTCTCCAGCCATGCCTTTTGTAGCACACGCATCGTCCTCTAGGCTCCAGATGCCTGTACTCCACTGTTGCTATTCTTGGTGGTAATCTCATGGTACTGGCATCTCCAAAACACTGCATGACCCCTTCAGTCATGGTCTGTCAATTGCAACTGAGGCTTCACCTTCACCAATGGCCTTCCATGGCCTCTCACAGTGCCAAGCCTCAGCTGCTCTGTGTGACCCCTTCATGCCTTCAAAACCAGTACCACCTGGGTGACCCTTACACATTACCAAGTCCTGCTGCAGCAGGAGTACAACCTTGGCTATCTCTGGAACACAGCCTCTTAGTGCTTTCTGAAAACATTTCCCAGAAGATGTCACCTCAATGATGCTGGTCTCTTCTTAATCACCGCTAGTTTCTTAGCTCCAGCTAACCAGCATCAATAGTCCCAGTAATGCAAAGGTTTTGCTTTAGTAGTTCTGGTATCTTGTTAGTTACAGCTGATTCTTCAGCCCCAGCTAACCAGAACTACAAAATCTTCACAATAAAAACAGCAATGGCCCTGAAGAGAGTCTTTAATTTTCCCTCTGAAATTTCACAAGCCAGGCCTCCATCTTCTGCACTGTTCTCAACATTATCTTCCAAGCTCCTACACAACATTTGACAGAGCTCTTAACACCGAATGGATCTTCTAGCCCAAAGTTCCAAAGTCCTTCCACAGTCCTCCCCAAAACATGGTCAGGTTGTCTCAGGAATACCCCACTATGCTGGTACCAATTTGTCTTAGTTAGGGTTTCTATTCCTGCACAAACAACATGACCAAGAAGCAGTTGGGGAAGAAAGGGATTATTCAGCTTACATTTCCCCATTGCTGTTCATCACTGAAAGAAGTCAGGACTGGAACACAAGCAGGTCAGGGAGCAGAAGCTGATGCAGAGGCCATGGAGGGATGTTCTTTACTGGCTTGCTTCCCCTGGCTTGCTAAGCCTGCTCTCTTATAGAACCCAAGACTACCGGCCCAGAGATGATCCCACCCACAAGGGGCCTTTCCCCCTTGATCACTAATTGAGAAAATGCCTTACAGTTGGATCTCATAGAGGCAATTCCTCAACTGAAGCTCCTTTCTCTGTGATAACTCCAGCTGTGTCAAGTTGACATAAAACTAGCCAGTACAACCATCATTCGCCATGATCAAGTAGGCTTCATCCCTGGGATGCAGGGATGGTTCAATATATGAAAAACCATCAATACACACACACACAGACACACACACACACACAAACACACACACACACTCCACCATATAAACAAACAAACAAAATCATATGATCATCTTATTAGATGCTGAAAAAGCATTTGACAAAATCTTAACACTCCTTCATGTTAAAAATCTTGGATAGATAAGGAATTCAAGGCACATACCTAAACACAATAAAATCAATATACAGCAAACCAACAGCCAGCATCAAATTAAATGGAGAGAAATTTGAAGCAACCCCACTAAAATTAGGGACAAGGGTGCCTACTCTCTTGAAGTTCTATCCAAAGCAATTAGAAAACAAAAAGGGATCAAAATGATACAAATTGGAAAGGAAGTAGGCAAGGTATTATTTGCAGACAATATGATAGTATACATAAGTGACCCCCAAATATCTACCAGAGAACTTCTACAGCTGATAAACAATCCCCCTCAACAGAGGAATGGATACAAAAAATGTGATACATTTACACAATGGAGTACTACTCAGCTATTAAAAAGAATGAATTTATGAAATTCCTAGGCAAATGGATTGACCTGGAGGGCATCATCCTGAGTGAGGTAACCCAATCACAAAAGGACTCAAAAGATATGTACTCACTGATAAGTGGATATTAGCCCAGAAACTTAGAATACCCAAGATATAAGTTACAATTTGCAAAACACATGAAACTGAAGAAGAACAAAGACCAAAGTGTGGACACTTTGCCCCTTCTTAGAATTGGGAACAAAACACCCATGGAAGGAGTTACAGAGACAAAGTTTGGAGCTGAGACAAAAGGATGGACCATCTAGAGACTGCCATATCCAGGGATCCATCCCATAATCAGCCTCCAAACGCTGACACCATTGCATACATTAGCAAGATTTTCCTGAAAGGACCCTGATATAGCTGTCTCTTGTGAGACTATGCCGGGGCCTAGCAAACACAGTAGTGGATGCTCACAGTCAGCTATTGGATGGATCACAGGGCCCCCAATGGAGAAGCTAGAGAAAATACCCAAGGAGCTAAAGGGATCTGCAACCCTATAGGTGGAACAACATTATGAACTAACCAGTACCCCAGAGCTCTTGACTCTAGCTGCATATGTATCAAAAGATGGCCTAGTCGGCCATCACTGGAAAGAGAGGCCCATTGGACTTGCAAACTTTATATGCCCCAGTACAGGGGAACGCCAGGGCCAAAAAGTGGGAGTGGGTGGGTAGGGGAGTGGGTGGGAGGGTATGGGGGACTTTTGGGATAGCATTGGAAATGTAAATGAGGAAAATACCTAATTAAAAAAAAAAGAATTCATTGCTAGTCAGGGTGACAAAAAAAAAAAAAAAAAAAAAAAAAAAGAAATGATCCAGAAATAAACCCACACACCCATGGACAATATTTGACAAAGAAGCCAAAGCCATACAGTGGGGGGGGGGGGGGGGAGGCGGGGAAGCATATTCAACAAATGGCAGTCTGCATGTAGAAGAATCCAAATTTACCCATATTCATCACCTTATATAAAGCACAAGTTCAAATGGATCAAGGATTTCCACATAAAATCAGATACAGTGAATTTAATAGAACCTTAGACATTTTTTAACAGCCTCAAATGTATTGGCACAGGGGGAAATTCCTAAACAGAACAGAAATTTCCAATGGCTCAGGCTCTAAGACCAACAATTGACAAATAGGACCTCATGAAACTGAAAAGCTTCTGTAAAGCAAAGGACACTGTAAATAGGACAAAATGGTAACCTACAAATTGGGAAAGATCTTCACTAACCCTACAGCCAATAGAGGCTAATATCCAAAATATACAAAGAACTCAAGAAGTCAGACTCCAGAAAACCAAATAACCTAATTAAAAAAGAGTTACAGAGCTAAACAGAGAATTCTCAACAGGAACCTCAAATGGCTGAAAAGCACTTAAAGAAATGTTTAACAACCTTAGACATTAGAGAAATGCAAATCAAAATGATCCTGAGATTCCACTTCACACCCATCAGAATGGCTAAGATCAAGAACTCCATAGATAGTACATGTTGGCAAGAATGTGGAAAAAGAGGAACACTCTTCCATTGCTGGTGGGATTGCAAACTGGCACAACCACTCTGGAAATCAATCTGGAGGTTCCTCAGAAAATTGGAAATAAATCTACCTGAAGACCCAGCTATACCACTCCTGGGCATATACCCAAAAGATGCTCCACTATGGTCATAACAGCCTCATTTGTCACAGCCAGAAGAAGCTGGAAACAACTCAGATGGCCCTCTACAAAAGAATGTATACAGAAAATGTGATTCATTTACACAATGAAATACTACTCAGCTATTAAAAACAAGGACATCATGAATTTTGCAGGCAAATGGAGGGAACTAGGAAATATTATCCTGAGTGGGGTAACTCAGACCCAAAAGGATCAGTGAGTACATAAGTGGGTATTACCAAAAAGTTCAGAAGACCCATGAGATAACTCACAGACTGTAGGAAGCTTAACACGAAGGAAGGCACAAGTGTGTGTGGATAACTCAAATCCACTTAGAAGGGGGAAAAAAGTATCATGGGATGCTGAGGAAGGGAGGAACTTGGGTGGGAGAGGGGACTGGGAGGGGAAAAGGGAGGCAGAATCATTTATGTGGGGAGACAGGAGAGAAGCCTAGAGGGCCAGCAGAATTAATCTAAATATGCAGTAGTGTGGGGGTGGGGAAGGGGAAACTTCTAGAAAATCTCAGAGACCTGGGATAGGAGAGGCTACCAGGACTCAATGGTGATGGCATTAGCCAATTGTCCAACAGTGGGGAGACTGAACCTGAAAAGATCATCTCCAATAGACAGACATAGCCCCCAGCTGAGTCAGGAGACCACACACATTCCAAATTTTTGACCCAGAATTGTTCCAGTTTAAAGGAAATGCAGGGACAAAAATGGAGCAGAGACTGAGAGAAAGGCCACCCAGTGACTGACCCAATTTGGGATCCATCCCATGTGTACCAAACTCTGACACTATTGCTGATGCCATATTGTGCTTTCAGACAGGAGCCCAGCATGGCTGTCCTCTGAGAGGCTCTACCAGCATCTGACTGAGACAAATGCAGAGAAATGGTTGGTTACAGCCAACCATTGAAGTTGGGAATGAAGTTAGGTTGAAGTTGGGAATACCTACTGAAAATGTTGGGGAAGGACTGAAGGAGCTGAGGGGGCTTACCATCCCACAAGAGCAACAACAGTGTTAACTAACCTGGACCCTCAGATCTCTCAGAGACTAAGCCACCAACCAAAGAGTACATGGGCTGGTCTGTGACACTCCTCTCCCCTCCCCCACATGGGTAGTCAGAAAGGGGACGATTTGTGAAATGTAAATAAAATAATTAAAATTTTAAGAAAAGAAAAGAAAACTGACCTTCTATGATCTCTGGCTTCTTTGGTCCATTCAACTCCTTACTGTTTGTTATATATTGACTCATGCAGGGAATTGTCTCCCAGCTGAGTTAGAAATACACAAGCAATTCCATTTTCTGAACTCTCTGGAAACAAGGTTGCAACATGCTCTGCAACCTCAGTTGCTTTCACATCTGTGCTGTACTGAGCACCAGAAGCTATAGACACAGGAGTCACTCTTGCTTTATACCTGATTAGTCAGATGCCCAGAGGCAGATGCTTTGCTCTATGAGTGTCAGAGGTAGTGTATACATATATTTTATATATACATACATATATATAATATATATACATACATATATATAAAATATAGTTTTATTATGCCGAAAGACCTAATAAATAATTATATGAAAAGTTTCACAAAATTCTTCTATCATTATTATGAAATGGATTATCTTAGGACAAGGAATAAATGGAGTGCAGATAATTTTTAAGATCTTTCCATTGTTTCGTACAACACTTATCATGTCAGGTATATGTCACCATGCATTCGTCAAAGCCCATGGACTACACATCACTAAGAGTGACCCCTCACATGAACCATGGACCTCAAATGAAAATGACTTTCGTCACTGTAGGTGGGATGATGATGGTTGAGAGAGGTGTGCCAGTGTGAGGAGGAGATGCTAAAACCAGGTCCTCACTGGTACCCATTCCTTCAGCAGCACCTGCTGAGCCTCTACACCAGTTGAGCTGTAATCTACTAACTGTGTGGCTGTGTGTGTGTGTGTGTGTGTGTATATACTTGTAGTGCTTACCAATCTTGTGGTTTGATAAATGAAATATTAAAAGTTTTTTTTAATATTACAAAAGTCACATCAGATACACTTTTTATAGAGAATAAAATAAACTCTGGGTGTTCAATGATTTTTTTTCTAAAGATGTATTTTTAAACATCCAGGAGGAATGCTCAGTCAGATGGGATAGCAGGAAAGCAGATCAGTGATTTAGAATTTCTGAGAATCCGTAATACTGATCTGTAGTCTTACAAGGGTTGAATGAGATACTGCCTTTATTTATTTTCTGGTCTCCCTCCCTCCCTCCCTCCCTCCCTCCCTCCCTCCCTCCCTCCCTCCCTCCCTTCCTTCC
This sequence comes from Mus caroli, assembly GCF_978045245.1. Classification (NCBI taxonomy): domain Eukaryota; kingdom Metazoa; phylum Chordata; class Mammalia; order Rodentia; family Muridae; genus Mus; species Mus caroli. The sequence continues at coordinate 93,441,297 of NW_028227268.1, read as the reverse complement.
TTCCTCCCTCCCTCCCTTCCTTCCTTTGGCACAGGCTTTTTGTATATGAGATAACCCTCCTCAACTAACATTGGCATCTTATTTGGTACAATGTGTGAACCTGTATCGCCACCTCTATAACAAAACCTCTTTGGTGGAGTGGGAAAAGGTTCAGAAAGGTACTAAGAAACCCACAACCTGTGTCTTAGGGGGGAGAGGCAGCTCAAGAGGGGCTGAAAAATGACCAGTTGGTAATGTAGAGCAGCTATACCACGTATAATAAGCGAGTGTCAGGATCTGAGTTTGATCTCCAGCACCCATATAAAAGTCGGGGTACAATGGCACATGTCTTTAATCTCAGCTTTGGGGAGCTGTGAGGATCTCTGGAGATTGCCAGACAGCACAGCAAAATCAGTGAGCACTGGGTTTAGTGAGAAACCCTGTATTAAAAAATAAGACAGAGTACAATTGAAAAGAATACCCAAGACCAACATCTAGAACACACACACACACACAGACACAGACACAGACACACAGTCACAGACACACAGAAACAGACACACAGAATCAGACACACACACCAGCACATGCTATCCCAGTCACACATCCACACACACATGTACATGCCAGCTCAGTACTATACACATGCCCATACACACACACACACACACACACACACACACAAAATCTGATTTTTTTTTTTTTTATAGATTTCCTTGGAAAATGTTTCTGGCGAACTAAATAGTTTAGCAGGGAAACTTAACACTTAGCAAAAGCAAGAAGGCTGATTGACAAGAGTGTGTGTCTAGGTAAATGTGGTGGGAAAAGGGAGAGGAACTAGAAAAAAAAGAGGGGAAAGAGGAGAGACAGAAGGGGCAAAGAGAAAAGGGAAAAGTACACTGTTGTCACTTATAATGAACTTAATGAGCTGTGAACATTTCCTCTCAGAGAACAATTCAGGTTTTCCACACATTCTTGTTCTTCAAACAGATAAATTATCTTTCGTCATATCAGACTAGCCTATTCTAAGGGCCCTTAATGACACCGAGTCACTTTCTTTTCTGAGATAACCATTTTAAATGGAAATTACTTCCCAAAGACACATCAGTGGGAGAGTTGTATTTAAGCTTCTTAGTCATGCCCACAATCTTTGTCAAATTGCTCCTGTGCTCATGAGCTGCACAGAGCCTTGTAGCCTTTCCCAGGTTCTGAGAGGCCCTGCAGAGTGACACTTCCCTGACAAGGCCAGTACTTTCATTCTCCTGTCCATCCAGGCTTGGCATAAGTACAGAGAACAGGACTGTAATTAGAGCTTCACTGTGCTGGCCAAGGCAGCCATTGCATCCGTAATTAAGCTGCATTTGGTTCTTTATCTTTTGCTCTACTACTATTTGGAGTAAGGTTAGACAACTGCTAGTAGCAAAATGAAAAGCAGGGAAAGCTGCCACAGAAATGTTCTTCTTCTTTGAGATGCATATTGTGGGTATTTTTGACAGTGTGGTGAGGTGTCTAAGTTGGATTTTAGGCCCCTATGCACTATGATGAGAATGGTAAAGCGCTGGCCAGCTTGGTACACGTGGACAGCAGATGGCAGTAGAGAGCAAACTACCCATCAAAACTTGAAGAAATTCTCTAAGCAGAAACCAAATTCTTAATTTGCTTTTTTTTCTATCCCAGTGCTCTCTGCTATAGTTCTAAGGTCAGCTTGAGGGGAGCTGACCCATCAGCACTGACACACACCTTGTTGCTAAAGGGGAATGCTTACTTTGCACTAGTTAAGTGAATAGATGGATTTATACTCTCTCCCTCTTAACTATTTAACACCATAAGCTATTTAACCTTTCAAATCTTCAGTTACCACAGCTGTAAGTGAAGACATCTGCAGTCCCACTTCGCCGCACTGTCTGGCTTCAACACCAAAAATGGACCTAGATCCTAATATCTGGGAAATTAATCGATCAATACCAAGTATTAGTCTAACTAGCAAGTGTTTGTGCATTGTAGGGTCTTTTTAAAAAGTTCATGTCTCAGTATGAACAATTTTCTGTGTGTGGGTCAGATTCTAGACCCATGGAAAGTCATACAGGACCTCTGAAGGTGCTGCCACCCCCTTCTTCCCTTGATGGGCAGCTAATCCTTGCCTTTCAGCTGATTCTTTTATTATCTTAATGTGCTAGCATTGTGAACTCTCAGAAGGCAGAGTGGTGGTTTAGCACAGAAAAAAAATATCACTGGGCTAAAATGTCCTTTCTCACAGTTATCTGGCTGGAGAAAGGCAACCAGCAGCAGGGAAGGGTGTGGTTTAAACTCATAGTCTAAGATAAACACATGGCAAAGAGCACAGGGCAACCTTCCCAGCCGTTCTGTGCATTAGAATCTTCATGAAGTATCTAAAATATATGGATACCTGGAACCCACCCAGACAGTCCTCTCAGTTCTTGTGGAATTGGACATGGGCAGTGGTAGGTGGGTTGAACACTAAGACTGAAAACATTGCCTCCCAAGCCCAGCTAGAGTGTTCTCCAGGTAATGGTAAAATAATATTCCTTCCTTCCTTCCTTCCTTTCTTTCTTTCTTTCTTTTTTTTTTTTTTTTTTTTTTTTTTTTGAGACAGGGTTTCTCTGTATAGCCCTGGCTGTCCTGGAACTCACTTTGTAGACCAGGCTGGCCTCAAACTCAGAAATCTGCCTGCCTCTGCCTCCCAAGTGCTGGGGTTAAAGGCATGTGCCACCATGCCCGGCTAAATAATATTTCTTTAGCTGAGGTTGAAAACTCCACCCCAGTACATTAGAAAACACAAGGCCTAGTGGATCAAGGCAAAAAGCTTACCCCCCCCTTTTTTTTTTTTAATCCAACAAGCAAGCACTGCAGGTGGACAGTAAGGATTCCAACTGACAGCGCTGAGCTGAGAGACACTATCAACTCTGTGGACCAGAATGGACTCCAGATAAGCACCTGTGGATCACAGCGTAGAAACTCCACATTTACTGGGCTGCGGATGGCTCAGCGGGCCAAAGTGCTTGCTATGCAAGAGTGCCCAAGTTCTGACTCCCAGCACCTACATGGACATGGAGGCACACACGTGTAATCCCAACATGGAGAGACAGAGGCAGGAGGACCCCAGGGCTCAGTGACCAGCTAGTCTGGCCAATAGATGACTTTCAGGTTCAGTGAGGAGCCTGCCTCAAAAAATTAGGTGGGGAGTCATAGAACCTGAAGAAATTGAGTGTTCGACTAGAAGCTGCACTCCTATTGACTGGCATTCACAGTGCTGGAAAGGTGCTCTTCATGTAATTGGAGGAGTAAGGTAAGCATCAGTATCACCCAGCTACAAACCTTGTGAGCTGCGTGAAAGACATACCTATTTAATAGTGGCACAAAATAATGGGAGGAACCAACCACATCTGGATTGATTTTAAGGCCCATTTCATGGGATGACACCCATATCTGACACTGGTAAGGTAGCCAAAAACCTGAGACTGGTAGGTCATGGACCTAGGGGAAATATACTGCTCAACTCTGCTAAAGGAACATAGCAATAAAATGATTCCTAATGACATATTGCTATACCTATAGAATAATATGTATGACAGAGAAGCTCTTATTGGATGCTTTCATCAAACTCCTCCCCTTGAGGCTCAGGAATCTATGTGTAAAGCAAGGCAGAAAGATTCTAGGAGCCAGAAGTGGTGACTGACTTGAAGAAAACAGCAGCTTCTAGATATAAGAGAACTGATGCACATATGTGCATAGTGTCACAAAGACTGTGTGAGCATGCACAGTAACAAACCAGACAAAATCCCAGCATTGAGAGGAGGAAGTGAAGACAAAGTCCCACTCCTAAGAAGAGGAAGTGAATTCAAAGTCCCACCTCTAAGAGATAGGAAGTCCCTCCCCTAACTAGGAAGCTATTTGCAAGCAATACCTGTTGGAAATGGTAAAATCATTTTCTTCAGTGGAATGTCATGAGTTTATCAACCACACTTTAGAACAAGCCCAATGCCCAGGAGTTCTTGGCTAACACAAAACAGACTTCATTTTTGGGGATGGGGGAGGGATTTTTGTTTTGTTTTGTTTTTGTCTTACTGTTTTGTTGTTTGTTTTGATTTTCGTTTTTCTTTCATTTGGGGGAAGAGAAAGTGGGAGAGTGAATTAAATATATATATATTTATAAAGACAGGGTTTCTTGGCTGTCCTGGAACTCCCTCTATAGACCAGGCTGGCCTTGAACTTAGAAATCTGCCTGCCTCTGCCTCCCAAGCGCTGGGATTAAAGGCATGTGCCACCACTGCCTGCCTGTAATAATAATTATTAAAATAAGAAGAGTAATAGATGAAGGTCTAGCATTGACCACTGGTCTGCATATGTGTACACACACACACACATACACACACATATGCACACACACATACACCCCTATATGTGCTCACACATGCATACACCACATGTCTGAATGTGTGCTCAATATAGGTTATATGATCTGCCAAATCATACATCAAACAAAGGAAATTCAGGCAGTTCAAAGCTTTCCATAAAAGGTATATTTCCTATCTCTGTCAATGTACCCAGGATCAGGAAGCAAAGATTATATAAGAGAGTGTGGTGGTTTGATAGGAATGATCCCCATAGACTCATGTGTTTGACTGGCTGGCGATAGGGAAAGGCACTATTTGAGAGTATGCCCTAGCTGGAGGAAGTGTGTCACTGTGGAGGCAGCTTTGAAGTCATATATACTCAAGCTAAGCCCAGTGTGCTCCACAGTCTCCTTTTTCTGCCTTTGATCTAGATGTAGAATTCTCAGCTTTTTCTTCAGCCCCATGTCTGCCGGCATGCTGCCATGCTCCTTGCCTTGATGATAATGTACTAAATCTCTGAAACTGTATGCCAGCCTTAATTAAATATTTCCCTTTATATGATTTGCCTTAATCTTGGTGTCTCTTTACAGCAATAAAGCCCTAACCAAGACAGAAATGTTGATACCAGGGACTGGGTTATAGCTGTGATAGGCTTGACCATATTTTTGTTTGGAGGAATGTGGACTTTGAGACTTCAAAAAGACTTAGGAAAGCAGTTGAATGGTTTTCATAGGGCCTAATAAGCCACACAAGTAGAAACATGAAAGAAGTGGTGCTGAGGTTGATGTGAACTGTGGGAGCCTAGCTCAGAAGCTCTCAGAGAAGAGAATGTTAGCATGTGGCCCAGAAACTATTCTTGGGATATTTTAGTGAAGAATGTGGCTGGCTGCTCTTTGTCCTTGTCTGAAAAGTCTGTCTGAGACTAAAGTGAAGACTTTTGGATTAATAGCATTGACAGAGGAAATATCAAAATAGCTTAGTATGACTCTGTCATGTGGTTAGTAATGTTTACTCTTATGAAAATCTATAATGAAAAGGAGCAAGCTGATCAAGTAAAAATTTTTTAAAAAAGTACAATTTGAGGAGAAAAGGGGGACCAGGAAGTGGAATGGAGCTAAATCCTGTGTTTAGGAGATAAACAGATTAAAGAAAGCCTGATATTAAATGGACTAGAGTGGTGACCTCAGGGCGAGACTCCACCCAGCTTCTGAAAAGGAATTAAGAACAGCTTAGATCCAGGAGTGGTACTGTATGCCTTTAATTCCAGTACTCAGAAGGCAGAGGCTGGTAGATCTCTATATTAGAGGCCAGCTTGGTCTACAGAGAAAGTTCCAGATCAGCTGAGCTTAGGCAGTGAAGGAAAACATCGAAAACAGAAAACTGGTGAAGATGTAATTGAGCAAGTGGCCATGTTCCAACCTCATCAAGTAGCAGAACTTGGCAGCTTCAGCCACATGTTTCTGGCTTTAGAGACAAGGATAGGAGAAACAGATTATGGAATCACCCTCCAAGACTAAGGAAAGCCCCTGAGGCCTGGCATGTATCAGGGGTGTCCCTGCATAAAAGTCTAGAGAGGATAGGAAGCTGTGAAGGTGAAGCCTGGATTGCCTTGGAGACTCCAAGATGTTGCAGATGCCAGAGTCATGGGATACCTGTCAAGGAAAGGAAATCTGCTAACAGGGAGTAGAAATAGACACACACACACACACACACACACACACACACAGAGAGAGAGAGAGAGAGAGAGAGAGAGAGAGAGAGAGAGAGAGAGAGAGATTACAGTCAACAAAAATGAAGGTAATTGGAGATCTGAAAGACTGTTCTGACATTAGACATGGCAATGTAGACTTTGGAATTTGCCCAGCTGGTTTTAGGTCTTGCTTTGATCTAGTATTTCTTCATGGTGCTCCCTTTTGGAATGGTAATGTGTATCCTGTGCCATTATATGTTAGAAGTATATGATCTGTTTGTTTTTAATCTGTCTGTGATTGTATATGATCAGTTTGACTTTACAGTTAAATGGTTGCATGAGTCTCAGAAGAGACTTTGAACTTTGGACTTTTAAACTAGTTTGAGACTGTTTTAGACAATGGGGACTTTTGAAGTTGGACTGAATGCATTTCTGCATTATGGTATGGCTACAAACCTATGGTGGCCAAGGAGTGGTACTATTAGGAGGTGTAGCCTTGTTGGAACACGTGTGGCCTTGTTGGGGGAAGTGTGTCACTGGGGGTGGGCTTTGTGTGTCACTGGGGTGGGCTTTGAGGTCTTGGAAGCTCAAGCTTGTTCTCCTTCTGCTGCCTGTGGATCAAAATGTAGAATTCTTAGCTCCTTTCAGGATCGTGTCTGCCTGGATGCTGCCATGCTTCCAACCATGATGACAATAGACTGAACCTCTGAAAAAAATAAGCAGTTCCAATTAAATGTTTTCCTTTTTGAGAGTTGTCATGGCCATGGTGTCTCTTCACAGCAATAGAAACCCTAAGACATAATCATTAGGGGTAGGCTTTGAGGTGTCAAAAACCCACCAGGCCCAGTCTTTGTCTCTGTCTCTATCGGTCTCTATGTGTCTGTCTGACTTTCTGTCCCTGTCTCTGCCTGCTGCCTGTAGATCAGCTACTGCTACAGCATTATGTCTGTCTACTTCCTGTCATGATACTAATGGACTAACTCTGAAACTGTAAGCAAACCCCAACTAAATGCATTCTTTTTATAAGTGTTGTTGCGGTCAAGGTGACTCTAGCAGCAAAAGAACATTAACTAAGACAAGCACCTACCTTCCCAAATATGAACTAAAATAACAACAAATACTGACATTGTGAGGTGGGCACGAGTAAACACTGGAAATCAACAAGAGAAAGATAGTAACATTCATTATGAGATTCAGAAGCCTGGAACAACAGTATAAGAAAGCAACCACCCAGCATCTGTCAAGGCACAACCAGGGCAGAAGAGAGACATGGCAAGCTGTCAGTGCAAATGCTAGAGACCCCAGCTATGGGAGGCACACGGAGAGAAGTAGCCTACTTTCTACACAGAAGCCCTGCTTTGGGAAAAGAGCTCACACCATCTTCCCAGAGAATTCCTAGTGCTACAGTCAGAGGCCATCTTTAAAAGGAAGCTACTGGTTGGATTTGGGATTCCTACAATGTCTCTAAAGCCATTACATTAGCTTGAGGGTGGGGGTAGCTGCCTTGCAAATCTGGTATAACTCAGCATAACAACTATAGGACACAAGTGTCACACCACAGAGAAATTAATAGGTAGAATCCTGAAGAACCAGGTGTTCCGGGACATGCCTTCTGAGACCAAAGGCACAGCCAATTGCAAGTGGACTTTGCCAGTGCCAGGACTAAAGGAACAGGTGCAGCCTCTAACACATCTTAACCCTGCACTGTGATGCAGCACCTGTGGCTCACAGGTAATGAAGGGTGCCAGTGGCTCCCACTGCTGCCCTACCCTCAGGTTTGCCACATGTCCCTCTGAGCCAGAGCTCAGACTGTCAGGACCAAGTGTACATGGCACAAAGGAAGTACTGCAGCTTCTGTCACCGCATCTTATGTATAGTGCCTACAGCAGCACCAGTGAGTAGTCAGAGGGAGAGAACTTCAGATGCTTAACTCCTGCTGGGTCCATCAATTCAAGAAGCCTTTACTATTAACAGAGATAGCTTTAACATTAAGAGAGGAAACCTCTACTGCCTGATTAGGGCCATCCTTCCAACTGCAGGAACAGTTACACAATGGCTATCTTATTGCTTTGTGCACCACACCTGCCTGAGCTGCTAGTGTCCCTCACTTATGTGGCCTACAGAGATGGTAGGTCACTGACTTTATTGTAAACACACAAGGAAGGCTCTGCATGTGATTATATGGAAGAAGCCTTTCTGAGAAGAATAAATATATTATCTCATTAAAGAGATAATTATTCTTCCCATCTTCATTGCATGGCTTTGGGTGATTCAGATATCCTATGGGTGGAATCCTAGCCAGTTGATTGATAGGTCCAGTTGGTTTAACTCTTTAAAAAATGGCATCAGTATATAATGCTCTAATTTTCGGAGCAAACCAAGAATATCATTTCTCTAGCCAGGGCCGGAGGTATTCCATTCTATTGAAAAGGGGGAGGGGGCAACCAAAACCCAAAAAGAAAAAAAAAAGTCAAAGCATAAGAATACATAAAATCTAATTTTGAGGCATACTAGAGCATGAAAATAAGCAGATGAATGAAACTAAAAAGATATTAGAATAAACTAGCAGAGTGAATGGTATCTTGAAATAGGTTCTGTCTGAGTCAGGGTTTCCATTGCTGTGAAGAGACACCATGGCCAAGGCAACTCTTATAAAGACAACATTTAACTGGGGCTGGCTTACAGGTTCTGAAGTTTAGTCTATTATCATCATGGTGGGAAGCATGACAGTGTCTAAGCAGACACGGTGAGGGAGGAACTGAGAGTTCTATATCTTGCTTCTATGGCAACCAATAGAAGACTGTCTTCCAGGCAGCTAGGAGGAGGGTCTACTTCCACACTAGATGGATCCTAAGCATAAGAGCCTCAAAGCCCAGCCCCACAGTGGTACTCTTCCCTCAACAAGGCCACACCTAGTCCAACAAAGCTACACCTCCTAATAGTGCCACTCCCTGGGCCAAGCATATTCAAACCACCACAGATACCATATATTACATGGAGAAAGAACAGTCTCTTCAATAAACAGTCTTGGGAAACTGAATATTTGGTTTGTTCACAGATTTGAACATTGTCTCTCACTCTAAAACAAAAATCAACTCAAATAAGACCTAAATATAAGACTTGAAACTACAAAAGAAAATAAAACTTACAGATGAGATTACACACTAAAACTAACAAAGTGAGCCAAAAGACAATGAATGAAAACGGAAGAAAGTCTTTGCTAACTATGTATCTGACAGACAGTTACTATTCTGAATACCTAAGGAACTATAAAACCAAAAACTCAAGTAATCTACTTCTAAAATGGGCAAATGATCTGAAATGATTCTTTAAAAAGAATACAATGGTCAACAAGTGAATAAAAATGTTCACTATAATTAGGTACTAGGGCAAGACAAATAGGAACGATAATGATATGCTAACATAGGACAGTTATTACAGAAAGTAAACAACAAATGTTCACGAGAAAAGGGAACTGTTATTCACTATTGCTGACAATTCAGATTAGTATAGTTGTTATGGAGAACATTGAGGAGGTTTTTATAAAACTAAAAGCAGACCTACTACTTCCAGATTATTCAAAGGACATGAAATCAACATACTAAAGACATTTTGCCTACCTATGTTTACTGCAGCACTATTTACAATTACTAACATATGGAATTGGCTAGAGCATGACAAAAGTCAAAGGGAAGGGAAGATAATGGAGGCCTTCCAGGGACCTGGAGAATGGGATGCCTTGGTTACATTTCTTTTGAAAACATAGGTACTTCGATTTGAGAGCTGGTTTTTGAATATTTTACTTGGACTTCTTCACTGCAACACTTGGCACCAGAAAATTCTTCATTGCAGGTACTATCCTGTCCAGTATAGTACATTTGGTAGCATCCTTGATCTCCAACCATAACGTCCCATAAAACTTGTGAAGTTTTTACAATCAAAATTGTCTCTAGACAATGCCAAATATCTTCTGGAAAATGAAATCAGTCCAATTTGAGAAATGTTATGCTATATGGTCCCTAGGGTGTTCTGAGGAATAAAAATAGTCAAAAAACGAACAACAGCAAGAATCCAGGCCTCCTGTCCGACTCTCTGCTTGGATACAAAAATATGTTTCAAGTTGGGGTATTGTTTTGAATCAGATGTTCCCCATAGTCTTGTGCATTTGGTCTCTACTTGGTGGCACTGTTTGAAGAGGCTTGAGAGGTGTGGCAACTGGGGACAGTTTATAAAGATTCATACTGTTTGTAGTTTGCACTCTCTGTTTGTTTGTGTTTTAAGATGTGAGTCCTCAGATTCCTATTTCTGTAACCATGCCTTTGCTCTGCCATTATGAACTCTAAACCACAGGAACTGTAAGCCTAGATAAACTTTTCTATTAAATTGCCTTGGTCATAGTGTTTTATTAGAGCAGTGGGAAAGGAACTAATGCAGTAAACACTTTCGGGAGACAGACAAGGAAGAAACAAATGGACAGGTGCTATGTCCTCCTGAAATCTTCTAAAAGTTACAATTAGTGTTAGTGGTTAGCTCTTTAAGTAGGTATTGTAATCACTCCTGGTGATTACAACCCTCAAAGAGTTTCTAGCTAGTTTCTATCTAGGTAGCACAAAAGTACCCTGCAGACTGGTGACATAAGCATAGTACACATTTCCCTAAACCCACACTAGGAGCTTCTGTCCAAGGACTTGTGGGCCAAGGGTAAACTTAGAAAGTTGAGATGAAAGAACCTATGTGTTTCTCCTTAAGTTGGGTTGGCTCATGGTTTTACTACACTCCAGTCTGAATGTGATACTCACTGTCTGACCTGTTTCCAGATCTCTAGCACATAGGAGGCACTAGTGTAAGCTCTCCAGAGGCATCAGGGAAAAATAGATACCCAGTTGACCTAAACGAGGCCATGAACATTGCACATGGCTAAGTGTGCTGTATGCTACAAGGTATAAAGCACTAGCACATCTGGAAAGAGGCATCAGGAGTGCCCAGGGGCTGGAAGAAGAATGAAATTTCAGACAAGGTCAATCAATGCAAGATACAGTGGGTAAAAGGCTCAAGTTGAGAAGGGACATTGCAGACAGAGGAAAAAGTGTGAGGTGGCCTGGGCAAGGCAGAGGAAGAAGCAGGTGCTCTGAGGCCATCATAAGGACATTGGGTGTTTCAGAAAAATGGGGAATCACTGGGAGGTTTTGAAAAAAGAATTATGATCTGGCTTGTATAAACATAAAACAATTTTTAAAGCTGCTGGACACAAGTGATAAGGCAACTGTTGAAATCCATGTGCTCCATGATGCTCCAGACCAGGAAGACTACAACAAACCTTGTGTCCCGCAGAGCCCAGCCCCAGTACCAGCTATTGATCTGTGATTTTCTTAATGCAGATCTCTTTTAATTCACATTTTACAGCTCATTAGACAAACAGCTATTTAATATATGTGTTTGTAATCCCCAGAAACATATACAGTATTTTCTAGTCCTTCGGCACACATCTCAACAGATGCCTAATAAATGTTCATTGAATGGGAAAATAATAGATCTTGCATTGGGTGAATAATTATGTGTTCTTTTTATACTCTATAACAAGTAGCTAAACATATTCACTTTTGTTGACACTTTTTAAGAAATTATTTCTACCTTTTCTTGCCAACCTTAATAATCATTTTAATCATTTTAGGCTCCATTGTTTCATCTAGATCACCAATTTGCTTTAAACAGTTGGATGCAACATATGTGGTTACACCTCTCATGAGATGACTTAGGGCCCTAAGTCTGCAACTATCTTGAGGTTCACAATGCTTCCTGTCTCTTTGTCCATGAGATGACAGAGTTGCTCTCACGAACTTCCAATCTTTCTCCCATCTTGAAAACTCCGGAATTCATATTCCCTGAAACACAGTGGCTCTGAAACACACACATCTCTGAATGTTCTAGGATTTTGGGTTCATGTGAGAATTGGCAGTCAAACTTTGTAACGTGAAAGTGATGCTTTTAATAGTGATTTTAAAGAGAATTGATTGTTTAAAATTGGGTTTTGCTCCCCAAAAGTTATGGTTATGCCTTAATATTGCAAAAGAAACTTAAAAATTATGGCTAAATTGCCAGTGTTCCATTGACTGCAGTTTGCAGTTTGATTGCAAGCTCAGGATTCTTAACTCAGCAATATATTGTAATTAGGATGATTGTAAGAGTAATAAAAGTTAAAAACAGCTGTTGCAATTATGGGCCCGCTTTATTGAGTACAGTGGTAGAAGCAAAATTTAACAGCCCCCCCCCCAAGATTGGAAAGATCTCAGTGGAAATTTATTGGTTATCAAACAGGCTTCTGATGAACCGTTTCAAGGAGTTTGTGGATAAGCTACTAAAAACAGCTAGTAGAATTTTCAGAGACCCTCAAGAAGGGGTTCCTTTTGTTACACAATTGTCTTATGAGAATGGTAATGCAGCTTGCTGTGGCTATCCGGCCATACAAAGCAAAGACAGATTTATCTGGATATATTCATCTTTGTGCAGATATTGGACCCTCTTACAATCAGTGTTTGGTTATGGTTGCTGCCTTACAGAGGAGTACAGTACAAATAATGCTTTTTACAGTGAGGAGGTTATAAAGAATGTTTTAAGTATAAATCGTTTTAGGAAAGACTGTCCAAAAATTAGAGACATAGACAGAAAGTAGAATTGCTCCCCTGGAATCTGTCCTCACTGCAGGAGGAGTAATCTTTGGGCCAGGACTCAGGCATTATGCTCAGACTGAGAAATATTTACATTTGAGTTCATGCAAAGCTCAGAGCAGCCTCAGAGAGGTTTGTGTGGCACTGCTTTTGTCCTTGAAATCCTGCCTATGGAAGTTTTGGGGGCCTTGCCTTGCCTTGCCTCCGGGGAATTATTTTTAAGCCAAAACAGCATTATTACAGATCCATCCAGGTGTTGTTCAAAATAAAGTTCAAACTTAAGACCTTTATGAAAGGTCAATGAGGCTGTGGAACTTTGTAGAGGCATTACAATCTGGTCTGCCTATGCCATATACAATTATTATGGATTTGGAAGGTCGTTTTTTTCCATTGCATCCTGATAATTGTAAAAGGTTTGCTACCAGTGAGCTTGTAATCATTGGAAAGTTTTGCCTCTAGGAATGGCTAATAGCCTTACATTATGTAAAAAAGAATTTTTGTCTCTGCTTCAATATAAGAAGCTAGGACTTTGAATCTTTCAGTGTATATTGTTCATTGTATGGAGAGTATTTTATTAGCTGATCCCTCTGAAGGGAACCGTGTTACAAACCTTTGCTGTTACACAATGTGCTTTAAAAACTTTGGAGTAGTTGTTGCTCCAGAAAAGATTCAGAAGCAGTATTTTTTTTTTTTTCAATATTTGAGGCCTCAGTTATATCCTAGAAAAATTGTGGTACAGAAAATTCAAGAAAGAAAAGACGATTTGCTTACTTCATATTATTTTCAAAAGCTTCTAGGAGACGTTAATTGGCTAAGACCTCCCTCACCTTAAGCTCATGACAGGAGGACTTAGGCCTTTGTTGGTTGTTATCAAGGGGGATACAAATTAACTGGTGAGAGACAAATAGCTTTGCAGAAAGTAGAGGAAGCTTCTATAATCAATAGTTAGCTGTTTATTTTAGTTATTGTTACTCAATGTGCCCGCAGCAATTCTTTGGCAAAGATAGCATTAATGTGAATTCATCTTTCTTTATCTCCAAGTTTTAACATCCTGTTATGAAGCTGGTGTGGTGTTAATAAAAAAATGTAGGATAGAATGATGAAAGTACTTTGTAAAGAATGTCTTAAAAATCTGATCAGACATCTATTCCTTGTTTTAAACAGCAATTAAATTGGTTATTAAAGAATACTGATAGCTGGGCGTGGTGGCGCGCGCCTTTAATCCCAGCACTTGGGAGGCAGAGGCAGGAGGATTTCTGAGTTCGAGGCCAGCCTGGTCTACAGAGTGAGTTCCAGGACAGCCAGGGCTACACAGAGAAACCCTGTCTCAAAAAAAGAAAAAAAAAAGAATACTGATATTTGGCACATTACATGGCAAACTTTTTAGGCAAAATTGATAATCATTATCCAAAAGACAAGTGTAGAGAGCTCTTTGGGGTGCTGACATTGGCCAAGGACAAGAAAATGGACTTCTGGCAGGAATCTGACATTGGCCAAGACAAGGAAGTAAGCTCAGGCAGGAATCTAACTTTAGGCTAGAGAAGTAGGCTTCAGGCAAGATTCTGGGCTTGGACAGGGAAGTGGGCTCAAGTATTTTGGTCATTATGACAAGCTCTTTTAAACAACTGCCATGGGAGTAATCACGGGACTTTGCTTACTGCCTTGCTAGTTCCTTATTGTACTGCTTGCCCTGATACTTGCATGTAATTAAAATGCTATAAAAGCAGATTGGGCAAATTAAATTTGCCTTCAGTCTCAGAATTGACTGGGGTCATGCTACAATGTTGTCCGTCTTTTTTCCTTTTAATCCTCACTCCTGCACTGGAGAACCTGTTGACTGACTGAGCAGGCTTGATCAGACAAGTTGTTAAAATTTGCTCCTATGCATGTTTTAGTATTTCCTGTAAATTTAGGCATGCATCCAATAAAAATGCATCTACCGTATTTATAAACAGCCCTTCTTTGGGAAGAGAAGTATATGTGATTGGATCACATGTTTATTCTCGTGAGTTTCCCTCTACTTCAGCACAAATGATTGAACCAGGTGCTATAGCCACTATTTTTAAAGTGTTGAAAAACCAAGCTTTTAATTTGTATACTGATAGCATATGTCTGTCTGTCTATCTATCTATCTATCTATCTATCTATCTATCTATCTATATCTATATCTTCTCTATATCTATCTATCTATCTATCTATCTATCTATCTATCTATCTATCTATCTATCTCAGGGCTTACAATTGCTTGAAATTGTTCTTTTTTTAGATATTGCTAATTCTTAAATTTTGCAATTGTTTATGCATATACAACTCAAGTTAAGAAAAAGTACTGTTTCTTTAAAGGACTGCCCTTGGACATTTAATAACTCATCCTGGACTGCCTGGGTAAAACTTGGTAAGGCAGTGCCACAGCAGATTTGTATCCCAGGCAGATTATAGGCCTTAAACAGGAACAATTAGCCACATAATCTCATTATTTACATGATCAAAATAGTAATGGTTTGAGATAATAATTTGGTATTTTTAGAGAATGTGCATGTCAAAGTGTAAAGACTTGTTCTCAGTGTCCTCGGTTTCTACCTGTTCCACATAATGGTGTTAATTCTCAAGGACTTATACTTAATCAATTATTGCAAATGGATACTCATATTTCTGATTTTAGAAAAATAAAATATGTACATGTGACTATTGATATCTTCTCAGGCTTTCTAGTTGCAACTGCTTTAACAGGAGAAGCAACTACAAATGTAATTAGTCATTGCCTGCATTGTTTCTCTATGCTGAGTGTTCCAAATCAGATTAAGACAGATAATGGAACTGGCTATTACAGTCAAGCATTTGAGATGTTTTGTCAACAATGTAATGTTACTCATATTACTGGCATTCCTTATAATTCTCAAGGACAAGGTATTGGGGAGCTTTAAACAATATCTCCTTTAAAAATAAAAGGGGGAATTATACCCTCCAAAGTCACCAAAAGCAAATCTTGATTTTGTCTTATTTGTTTTAAATTTTTTTTCAAACTGATGTTAAAGGTCAGTCTGCAGCAGATCACCATTGGCATCCAGTTACTTCCAGTTCATATGCCATGGTTAAATGACAGGACCCCCTAACTAATACATGGAATGATCCTGACCCTGTTTTAATATGGAGGAGAGGTTTTGTCTGTGTTTTTTCACAAAAAGAAGACAGAGCCTGATGGCTGCCTGAAAGATTGGTTTATCAAGCAGACACAGATCCTGTGTCTTCTAGTAAGTGTGATTACAATTATGAAGCTGGCTTGAGATCTTTATCAGTCAGCTGAGTTAATTTGGAGCATAACCTCCATTATTTCCTGGGAAATAACAGTTTTTTTCTGATGATTCTCAAAGCTACCTCCCCCACACCAGGAGGCCAGGCTTTGTGTCTGATCATTGCTAATTTACAACTGAATTGAGTGCTTGGGACATTTCCCACAGACAACCTTAATCCTGTTTGCTCTTAACTTTTGACTTTGTATTTTAAGCAGTTTGGTTGTTTCACATAGAATCATCTTTGGCAAGCTCATTCATTCACCATGGCAGTTATTCATTGCTGTGAAGAGATGCATTGAGTGCATATTGTGGATTTGGTCTGAATGGGAAAAAGGTGTGCTATGAGGGCTGGCAGTCAGAGACAGCCACTGATGATCTATGACTCTTATCAATCTAAGGCAGAGGCATGTGCCAAGAGGCTGTGTTTGTTCATAATAAACACTAAAAGGCTGTGTTTGTGCAAATAAACACAAGCAAGCTTCACGTGTCCTCTGGGATGGGTAAGAAAGAGTATAGAGACAACCCAAGCCAGGTGCTGCCGCCAGCCACCATAATTCTCAGGTAGGACCATGGAGCATAAGTAAATCTTATGCCCCAGTTCAGCTAATTTTTAATAAATAAAAAGGAAGAAACTGTGCCCTTCCCCAGCCTTGTGTGGGTGGGCTAAGTCAGACCTTGTTTTCCACAATCAGCCAGCCCACCTAGGGTGGAGTCTTCAGACCTAGGTGAAGTCTGTTGTCCTGTCACAACTGTAGCTTCCTGCAAGAAGCCAATACCTGCTGAGCAGCTGAGCTTGTCTTCCAGAGAGATCCTGGAAAAGTGATGAGATCCTAGCCAAGTAGGGGATGGGTTCACCCCTTTATACTCAGACTGAAGAATTAAAACATTGGGCCTTGAACAGAAACACTGTCTTGGTCTCATTCCTCTCTTGTCTGTCCTTCCCATATATCTCCAGCTTTCCTTTCAGGAACCCAGTTCTTCATGGCTGCTGGTGGCTACAGACATTTAGTTAGTTATTTGTGTGTGTGCATACACACACATGCACATGCATAAATGCATATGTAGAATGCATATGAGGGTCAGATGTCAACTTGCAGTAATCAGTTTTTTCTTCCTATCATGTGAGTTTCAGGGATTGAACTCAGGTTATCAGGATTGGCATCAAGTACCTTTTAAGGTTGAGCTATCTCACTGCTCCTGATTGATATCTTCAAACTTTAGACACAAAGTGAAAGACTAGGAAAAATTCAGACCCCCTAGCACCAAGAATGTAGGTTATCCAGTTCAGTGACCCTGTTCCAGGAACTGACCGACCACAAAAGTTAGATTAAATTCTTGAGAACAATCTCGAGAAGCAGGGAGTTTCCCCTTGTGATTTTTAGTACCTCCTTGTGATTTTTCACTCGTATTTTCGGCATTTTCCAATAACACCCTCCCTTCCCCCTTGGGTTGTGTTTTTTTTTTTTTTTTTTTTTTTTTTCCCTTTAAATATCCCCTTTCCCAGCTACTCAGGGTCGAACTCCTCTACCCCTGCGTGGAATACCAGTCAACCCCAGTGCGCTGGTTCCTGTCAATAAACCTTGTGCGATTGCAGCAAGGATGGTCTCACAAGAGACAGTCCTTCTTGGGGGGGGGGGGTCGTGTCATCCAGAGACTTGAGTGAGGGTCTCCCGTCTTCAGGGGTCTTTCAAAAGTAGCAAGTATGGTGTTGTAGAATTAGAACATGACCATGAAAATGTTCTTGCTGAATGTTTAGAAAGTCTTTTTAATAAAATGGAAAATAAAAACAAAACCCCAGAAAAGAACCACAAAACACAATTTCCATGCAAATGAGGTCAACAGTCATTGTCACCCAACAGCAAAAAGATGGGGGGGGGGGGAATTCATGCATATCAAAAGTCCATCTGAAGATAAAGTCACTCCTATAGTTTTACATGCACATTGAGACCAAGGCAATCCTGATACTGTTTTGCCTGAATCTGCTCCTCTCAAATGTGCTTTACTTCCATTTTTGAAGCAGGGAGTAGGCAGAGCAGAGGATTAAGATCTCTGTGAGGGTGGGACAGTGTGTAAGGATCTGCTGTCCCCTCTGTCTCCTCCTGTCTGTTCTGCTCCTCCACACCCTCCTTCTAGCCTTGCTTACCCTCACTCTGCAAACACTCAGAGGATGGGTGTCTGGAGTTATTTGGTTGAAAGATTTTGCTTTTTTAAAAATGTGGCTCTTAGAAAAACTAACTTGCTTCTACATATTTATATGTTCTTCTGAATAAAGTTGCTTAAAACCACATGATATTGTAGAGAATTTAAGGACCTTGACTTTGTCTAATTGACAGAGTAAAGAAGGAACCAAATTCTACAACTTTCTAAGAAGCCTGGTGTTAGGTATCCACAACTCCCTAAGAGAACCAGTGCAGTCTCCAGAAGAGCTGTGCGGCACTTTTTATAGTGAATGGCAGAAGGAAGGATGTAGCCTGTGGTGTGACATGAGTCACTATGTGAATGGCAGAAGGAAGAAGGTAGCCTGTGGTATAAGGTGAATCACAACATCCAGCTCATTGCTCAGTTGCTAAATTTAAAAATAAAATTTGATTGGAAACAACACTGCTTAGGGAAGATAGCCTGAGGACATACGGTCCATGTTTTCTTCTCTCTGCTCTCTGATGTCTACCCCAGCCACCTCAGTGCTACAAGTGGCCACAGGTTTATTTTCAGAGGCTACACACTGTCACATTTACTGACTGTCTTGTCCAGAAATTCTTCATCACTGAAAATAATCCCATACTCTGGGAAAGCGATCAGCTTTTTCGCCGTAATGTTATCATCTGTCTTTTCTACAGGATCACTGTAGCTTTGTGCTAAGCAGGGGAAAAGATATCTACTCATTTTCAACATACTTTGGAGCTTGTATTCAATATTTTTATGTAAACCCTTAAAGTCTTCATAGAACAAAGCAAATACTGTCAGGTAGAATATAAAACTTACATAATTAATTCTTTTAAAAACTTTCACTTTATAAGTGATATGCCTCATGCATGTGTGAGTACTATGTGTATACCTAATATACACAGAAGCAAGAAGGCACAAGGTCCCTGGAACTGGAATTACAGGCACTCATAAGGCGCCCTGTGGGTGGTGTGAACTGTATCCGGATCTTCTGTGAATGCTCCTAATAGCTGAGCTGTCTCTCTAGCCCTTATATTTACTTCTTTCTCTTAAACAAAAACACAAAACTTGACATTGTACGTAACCTTCTTAGAGCACATGGTAAGTACTAACACATATTTTACCTTTATATCCTTGTTCCGTCTCCCTGAGATCAATTTTGGTTATTGGTTTGAAATCAGTGTCCCATAATCGTATGCAACCATCTCGCCCACCAGTAGCAAAGCCTTCTTCACAAGCATACAGGCTGAAGATCCCAGCCTGTCAATTATAAGAGATAGAATTCAATCCCACAGTCACAAATGTCATTGTTGCTGAATCTCCATGATTAAAAATAACAGAGCAAAACTAATTAAAGCAAATGCTGTTTTCTGCTGAAATCTGACAGCAGATCAACATACTTCATCTCAGCTGGATCGCAGTAATTACAGCCACCACCAGGAAGCAAAGCAATTCCAACACATCTAATTTGATAAGATTGTTACCGCTACCACCCAAAATGTTAGTTATGAGTGCCTTGGTAAAAGCAGATGCAGAATCACATTTCTATATGACAACTGAGCCTTCTGAAACAAAGACATTACAAAAGTGTCACACTTAAGTCATAAGTTAACGAAGTAGAGACACAGACTAGGGGCATGGTGCCATACCATTTATAAGTATAGGGGTATCTGAGGCAGATCTCAGCCTTTCAGGATGGTGTCACTTTTGACAAGCCAAAAACTACAAATAGCATCATGTCAGCATTGTGTACTATTGTGTACTATTGCATGACTCCCTTTTCATATTTAAAATACCTTGACTCTTATTTTACTTGATTTTTTTCAAAGCTATTATGTTACATTATGCTGACAGAGAGAAACTTATTGCTGAGGCAGCAGATCATTTAATGAATGAAGACAAATTCTGACCTCTTAATTATTTTAAGAGTCATTTGACAATGAAACCAAGACAAATGGTTTTCACTGTAGATGATAGGGAAGACTCTAAAGTGTCTAAACTATTTCACTGAGTTGTCTAAGGTTTTCTTCATGGGAAGAGTAGTGAGGTCTGGGGATGCAGCGTAATGACAGAGGTCTTGCCTAGTGTGTAAGGCTCTGGGTTCAATCTGCAGCACTAAAAGTGGTAACAGTGAATAAATTTGGATCAGCCAATTTAAAGTTAAGGTGAAGGCTGGATTTAGTATGGATTCGCCACCCCCCCCCCCCAGGTAACAAAAGTATCTTGAGAAATCTTCATGAGTCATTTCATGTATGTGTATGCATGTGTATGTGTGTGTGTGTGTGTGTGTGTGTGTGTGTGTGTGAGTGTGTGTGTGTATGTTTATGTGTATGCGTATGCTTATATTTATGTGTATGTGTATATAACTGTTTGAAGTCTAATTGTAAAGCAAAGGGCAGAAACAGAGAGATGTGTGGCCTTAACCCATTCAGTACATCGTCTACATTACATCAATCCATATTACATCATCCCTCATTACATCATCTCAGAGCCCCATATAGCAATACTCACACTATGTGCTCCTTGAATAGTGCGGACTAAGGTGAGCCCTTTCCAGACATAGATGTCACCGTTTAAAGCACCAGAGTATGTGATGTCTTCTTTGGCACATGCAAGGCAAAGAATAGTCTGAAGATCTCCTGTTTTGCCAAATATGCCTCTTTTTGCAGTCAGGGCATTTCCACATAGTGTCCAAAACTAGGAAATAATAAAATAAATATATGCTGGAGTAGAGTACTCTATATACATTCCATTATTGGTATTTCCAGTAATTTTACAGAATATATTTTATATGAACTGAACATAAATAAATTGTTTCTCTGTGTCATCAGAGAACCACAAAAAACCCTGCATACCTCTAGAAGCATAAGAAAAACTCACAACGATATTTTTTAACTTTAAAAGCTCCAAAATTTCGAAATGTTAATGTTTAATGGCATTTAAATGACCCCAGTGTTCACAGAATAGAACTGTTCTTTTATCAAATGAATATAGATTGTAGAAAAGTTCAGAAATGTAGTTAAGTATAAAAAGAAAGCCACATCTACAGCACATGCCTGTAATCTTAACACTTGGGAGGCAGAGGAAGGAGGAACATGGCACACTGGAGGCTAGCCTGGTCTACACAGCAACTTCCAGGCTATCCAGAACTACTTAATTAGGCCATACATAGAAAATGTGATGTGATATGATGTGGAGTGGGGTGTGTGTGTGTGTGTGCATTAATGTACTACATAAAGAAAAAATGGTTAGGAATAACTTCATATTAGCATAACACATATCACCTAGCCATTTTAAAGTATGTACATATATTTTACAAACTGCTTTCTAGGCTGGTTGGTGGAGTTGGTTAGAGCATAGTGGCAATAAAAATAATTCCTTTTTAACCAAAGTATTATAGTTTGCTTTTTTTTTTTTTTTTTTTTTTTTTTTTTTTTTTTTTTTGCTTTTTTACTATAGAATCGCTAACATATGTTTCTAAATACAAGTGATACTGAAAGGAAATAAAACTTGAGACCTGTGATTCATGTAATGTATGTCAAATAGCCCAAAGAGTTGTTTGTGAGCTTTGAAACCTGGGGCTGAGAACATAGCAGAACAGACCAGGACATGCCCGGGCAGGCCCATCGCTTCCCTATCTCCCACCCCTCTGACCTCAGGCTGCTGATGTTTAAATGGACCAATCATGTGAAACCGCGCCAATTCCTCCCCCAGCCCCACTCCTTTTCTATAAAAACCCCTAGCTTCCAAGCCTCGTGGTCGAATCCACTGTCTCCTGTGTGAGATACGTTTCGACCCGGAGCTCCGCCATTAAAATACCTCGTGTTGTTACATCAAGGTGTTGTGTTCTATTCGTGATTCTTGGGTGCACGCTGAATCGGGAGTTGGGTGGGGGTTTCCCCACTAGGTTCTTTCATTTGGAGGCCCCAGCGAGATCTGCGTGACACCCAAGAACCCCGAAGGACCCCTTGGAGGTACGTTTGTTTGTGTGAGTCTTGTATGTTGTCTGTTGTCTAAGTGTGTAAGTGTGAAACCGCTGAACTTGTGTCTTGGTTTTTCAATTCTGAGATTGTGGGTTTGAGTCCCACCTGTGTTACCAGTTCTGGTTTTCTGTATTCTGGCAGCTGCCACTGAGGACTGTAAGGACCCTAGTGGCTGTGGGAAGACGACGGTCTATTTCCCCACGGGCTGCAACCTTGGAAGACGTTCCGAGGGAGACCCTGGAGTGCCCAGGGTACGGAACAGTCAGGAGGACCTGGCTGTTGCCCGGCAGAGTGAAGAAGAGTGAGTGCTCTTCCTGCCAGAGGAGTGGACGCGGAATCCCACTCCGTCAGAGGTAGCGTTTGGCTGGTTGTATAAGTCCAGACGCGGACGAGTGTGTTTGGATGTCTTAGTGTTTTCCGTCTCTGTCATTGTGTTGTGTTTATTCTTATTCTTCACTATGGGACAGACCGTGTCTACTCCTTTATCTTTGACTAAGGACCATTGGACGGACGTTAGGGCTAGAGGACGAAATTTGTCAGTAACAGTGAAAAAAAAGCCATGGATGACTTTCTGTTCCTCAGAATGGCCTGTTTTTGGAGTAGGTTGGCCAGCAGAAGGAACTTTTTACTTACCCACCATAAGGGCTGTGAAGGCCATTGTTTTTCAGGAGGGGCCAGGATCGTATCCAGAGCAGCAACCGTACATCACGGTATGGGAGGACTTGGCACGCTACCCACCCCCGTGGGTTCGCCCATTCCTCCCGCCTCTCCGCCCTGGCACCAAGATTCTAGCCATCCGAGAAAATGGTGAGAAAGAGAAACCGAAACCACCGCTCGGGGGAGATGATGACCGCAGCACACCAGTAACGAAACCCCCCAAGATCTATCCAGAGATTGAAGAACCCCCTGAATGGCCCGACACCCCTCAACCCCCACCATATGCTTCCCAGCCCCAACCTTCAGCTCCCTCCGGACCCCTGCCTCAGGCCCCGGCCGGAGGAGGGGGTCCCTCCACAGGAACAAGGAGCCGGCGAGGAGTCACCCCTGAGGGGCCTGCGGATTCAACCGTGGCGCTCCCCCTCAGGGCTATTGGGGCTCCCCCTGCCGATCCGAACAGTCTACAGCCCCTACAGTATTGGCCTTTTTCCTCTTCTGACCTCTATAACTGGAAAGCTAATCACCCCCCTTTTTCAGAGAACCCTGCAGGACTCACTGGGTTGGTTGAATCATTAATGTATTCACACCAGCCGACCTGGGATGACTGCCAGCAGCTTCTGCAGACTCTATTCACAACCGAGGAGAGGGAGAGAATTCTCCTTGAGGCTCGGAAAAACGTCCGAGACGAGGCTGGGCGCCCTGTCCAAACTCCAGCTGAAATAGATGAAGGATTCCCGCTAACCCGGCCCCGATGGGATTATAATACGGCACCAGGTAGGGAACGACTGTCCAATTATCGCCGGGTCCTAGTGGCGGGTCTCAGAGGTGCTGCCCGGCAGCCCACGAATCTGGCCAAGGTAAGAGAGGTTATGCAGGGAGCAACTGAGCCCCCCTCAGTCTTCCTCGAAAGGCTCATGGAGGCTTATAGGAGATATACCCCATTCGACCCCACGTCTGAGGGTCAAAGGGCCTCAGTAATTATGGCCTTCATTGGCCAGTCGGCTCCTGACATTAGGAAGAAGTTACAGCGAATTGAGGGCTTGCAGGATTACACCATAAGAGATGTAGTTAGAGAGGCAGAGAAAGTGTATCATAGGAGAGAAACAGAAGATGAAAAGTTAGAGAGAGAGAAAAGAGAGAAAAGAGAGGATGAGGATAGGAGAGACAGGAGGCAAGAAAAGGTTTTGACTAGGATCCTGGCCGCAGTAGGAGAAAGAGATAACGGAAGAAAAGGTAGACAGTCAGGGTACCTGGGAGACAAAAGACAGCAGGGACCAAGGAGACCCCGAGAAGGCAGGCAGCGCCTGGAGAGGAACCAATGCGCATATTGCAAGGAAATGGGCCACTGGAAGAGCGACTGTCCGAAAAAAAAACAAGAGGTAAAGGTACTTTCTCTTGGAGAAGATGAAGACTAGGGGGAACGGGGCTCGGACCCCCTCCCCGAGCCTAGGGTAACCTTAGAAGTGGAGGGGACCCCTGTGGACTTTCTAGTTGACACGGGAGCCGAATTTTCAGTACTCAAAACACCTCTAGGAAAAGTGAAAAAAAATGAAAAAACCTTGGTGATTGGGGCCACGGGACAAAAGTTGTATCCATGGACCACATCCCGAGTAGTAGACATAGGGCGAAATCGAGTAACTCATTCATTTCTAGTCATTCCAGAGTGTCCTATGCCTTTATTGGGGAGAGACTTACTAACCAAGTTAAAAGCACAAATAACTTTCACCTCTCATCGACCGGAGGTTTTCTGGGGAATAAAAGTGCCCCAGACTCTAGAGCTGTCTTTACAACTAGGAGAGGAATATCGACTTTACCAAAATAAAGTAAAGCCCCATGAGGGATTACAGGACTGGTTGAATCGATACCCTCAGGCATGGGCAGAGACGGGAGGAGTGGGGATGGCAAAACTGGTCCCCCCCGTGGTGATTGAACTTAAGTCCGGGGCCACCCCTATAGGGGTCCGACAATATCCCATGAGCAGAGAAGCTCGAGAGGGTATACGCCCCCAAATCAACAAACTGCTCCAACAAGGGATTTTGGTTCCATACAAATCCCCTTGGAACACTCCTCTACTTCCAGTAAAAAAACCAGGGACCAGTGACTACCGTCCAGTCCAGGACCTTAGAGAAGTCAATAAGAGAGTTCAGGACATACACCCCACGGTGCCAAATCCTTATAACCTCCTCAGCACCTTGCCACCTGGTCGGACATGGTACACAGTCCTGGATCTCAAAGACGCTTTTTTCTGTTTGAGGTTACACCCCAACAGCCAGCCCTTGTTCGCTTTCGAATGGCGAGACTCCGAGAGTGGACAAGCCGGACAGCTCACATGGACGAGGCTGCCTCAGGGATTCAAGAACTCGCCCACTTTGTTTGATGAAGCCCTACACCGAGATCTTGCTCTTTTCCGAGCCAATAACCCACAGGTGACTCTTTTGCAATACGTAGATGACCTGCTCCTAGCTGCAGAAACACGCGAGGACTGTGAAATTGGGACCCATAACCTCCTGGGCGAGTTAGGTAAGCTGGGGTATCGGGCCTCTGCTAAAAAGGCTCAGTTATGCCAGATAGAAGTGACCTACCTAGGATATGTCCTGAGAGATGGACAACGGTGGCTCACAGAAGCCAGAAAACAAGCTGTTATGCAGATCCCGGCCCCTACTACTGCTCGCCAGGTAAGAGAGTTCCTGGGGACTGCCGGGTTTTGCAGACTCTGGATTCCCGGATTTGCCTCACTGGCAGCTCCCTTGTATCCACTAACCAAAGAGAAAGGGGAATTCACCTGGACCAGGGAACATCAGCTAGCCTTTGAAACGCTCAAAAAGGCACTGCTGCAGGCTCCAGCATTGGCCCTGCCAGATTTAAACAAACCTTTCACCCTATACATTGATGAAAGAAATGGAGTGGCAAGGGGAGTTCTTACCCAGGTTTTGGGACCATGGAAGCGCCCGGTAGCCTACTTATCAAAGAAACTGGACTCTGTGGCCAGTGGATGGCCCTCCTGCCTGCGAGCGATAGCAGCCACGGCTGTGCTAGTAAGAGATGCTGACAAACTGACTATGGGCCAGAATGTTACCATAGTGGCCCCACACTCTCTTGAGAGCATCGTCAGGCAACCACCGGACCGCTGGTTGACCAACGCCCGAATGACGCATTACCAGAGCCTATTGCTGACAGAGCGAGTAAGTTTCGCACCCCCAGCCATTCTCAACCCTGCCTCCTTACTACCTGAGGCTGACGAGGCCCCTGCACATAAGTGTGAAGAGATACTGGCAGAAGAGACTGGAATCCGGCCAGACCTCACAGACCAACCTTGGCCAGGGGCGATGACTTGGTTCACAGACGGAAGCAGCTTTGTGGTAGAAGGTAAGCGGAGGGCTGGGGCAGCAGTAGTAGATGGAAAGTCTGTCATATGGGCCAGCAGCCTGCCAGAGGGTACATCAGCTCAAAAAGCAGAACTAATCGCACTAATTCAAGCCTTAAGGCTGGCAGAAGGAAGGACTCTTAATGTCTATACTGACAGCCGGTACGCTTTTGCCACGGCTCATGTTCACGGAGCAATATACCGACACCGTGGACTGCTGACGTCTGCCGGCAAAGATATCAAAAATAAAGAAGAAATTCTCAGCTTATTAGAAGCTGTTCATCTGCCCCGTAGGGTGGCAATTATCCATTGCCCAGGACACCAGAAGGGAACTGGGCCCGTTGAAAAAGGAAATCAAATGGCAGACCAAGAAGCTAAAAAAAGCAGCCCAAGGGCCAATGACTCTGGTGGTGAGAACCCAACAGCCCACTGCTGAGGAAATTAATAAAAGAACCCTCACAGAAGAAGAGGGGCGAGATTACTTAGCTAACATACACCATCTGACTCATTTAGGAACTAAAAAAATACTAAAATTGGTTAGTAAGTCCCCCTATTACATTCCTGGATTAAAGAGAATTGTGCAGGAGATAGTAAAAAACTGCCGTGCTTGTGCACTTACCAATGCTGGGTCTAGCAGGCTCCAGGAAGGAAAACGACTGCGAGGAGACAGGCCTGGAGCCTACTGGGAAACTGACTTCACTGAGGTGAAACCGGCTAGGTATGGAAATAAATATCTCCTAGTTTTTATAGACACCTTCTCAGGATGGGTCGAAGCGTTCCCCACCAAGAAAGAAACAGCTAATGTAGTGGTCAAGAAGATACTTGAAGAAATCCTTCCCCGCTTTGGGATACCTAAGGTAATGGGGTCAGACAACGGACCTGCCTTTGTCTCCCAGGTAAGTCAGGGATTGGCCAGGCAACTGGGGACAAATTGGAAATTACATTGTGCATACAGACCCCAGAGTTCAGGACAGGTAGAGAGGATGAACAGGACGCTAAAGGAGACTCTGACTAAAATAGCCTTAGAATCCGGTGGAAGCGATTGGACAGCCGTTCTCCCTTATGCCTTGTTCAGGGTTCGGAATACACCTGGACCCCTTGGCCTAACTCCATTTGAATTAATGTATGGGGCACCCCCACCCATTTTTATGACTGTAGGGGATAGGAATCACCCGGATGTGTCTTTCTCTCCTTCTTCTAGTCTTTTGGCTCGATTAAAAGCTCTCGAAATAGTAAGAAAAGAGGTCTGGGAACAGCTAAAAGAAACCTATGTTGCTGGTGACACACAGGTGCCGCACCAGTTTGAAGTAGGAGACGCAGTCCTGGTGAGGAGACACCGAGCGGGAAACCTAGAACCGAGGTGGAAGGGACCCTACTTGGTGCTACTGACAACGCCCACCGCGGTCAAAGTGGAAGGAATCCCCACTTGGGTCCACGCATCCCACGTCAAGAGAGCACCCCCTGGAGTCAGCCATGATGAGTGGACTTTGGAGAAGACTACTAACCCTTTTAAGTTGCGCCTGCTTCGTAAGAGCGATCCCAAAGGACTTCAACCCCCACAGTCCTGTTCAACAAACGTGGGAGGTACTCAATGAGGGGGGTAGGGCTGTATGGACAATCGCCGAGGTACACCCTCTGTGGACTTGGTGGCCTGATCTTTTCCCTGACATCTGTAAGTTGGCTATAGGAGCCCCTCCTGGATGGGACTTGGAGGGGTACTCTGACATTCAGAGGGCACCTTTAACACCCCCTCCGTACGTAGAAAAACATTCGAGAGACCCATGGGGTGGTTGCTCTAACCAAAGGGATAGAAGTATGCTTCGAACCCATCCCTTCTATGTCTGTCCCGGGCCCCACCGAAGTCAATCCCTTAATCCAACATGTGGAGGTAAGGCTGACTTCTATTGCAAGAGCTGGGGTTGCGAGACTTCAGGTACAGCCCACTGGAAGCCCTCCTCAAGCTGGGACTATATTAGAGTAACAGCCAACTATTCCCTAGCGTCTTATGTACCTGGAGGATTCGACCTAGACGAGTGTACTGACTGGTGCCATCCGCTCCGTGTCACCTTTACTGAACCAGGGAAAAGAGCTCTGGGATGGACAAAAGGGTATACCTGGGGTCTTAGGATTTACAAGGAAAGATATGATGAGGGATTATTGTTCACCATCAGACTAAAAGTAGAGACCCCCTACAATCCTTTAGGCCCCCCAACCAAGTCCACACCCCTCACCCATACTATTCCTCAGCCTACTCCGGTGATTGCGGACCCTCTTAGTATGGCTGCTACCACCCAACCTCCCACTCCTCAGGTACCTCTAATTATTACCCCTGAGATTCCTTCAACAAGACAGAGGATGTTTAACCTAGTGAGGGGAGCCTTTTATGCCCTTAATAGAACTGATCCAAGGGCTACTGAGGACTGCTGGCTATGCCTGACCTCGGGTCCGCCTTATTATGAAGGAATTGCTTTCAATGGAGATTTCAACAGAACCAGCAGCCATACTTCCTGCTCTTGGGGAACAGGACAAAAACTGACCCTGACTGAAGTATCTGCGAGGAGTCCAGGTCTCTGTATAGGCACCCCACCTTCCACTCACAAACACCTATGCGGACAAATTCAGTCCGTGTCCAGAACGGAAGCTAATTACTATCTTGTACCTTCCCCGGTTGGATGGTGGGCTTGCAATACAGGACTTACTCCCTGTGTATCAACTAAGGTTTTTAATTCATCTCATGATTTTTGTGTCATGATCCAGCTGTTACCCCGCGTATATTATCACCCTGCATCCAGTTTAGAAGAAAGCTATGCTGGCCGGCGGTCGAAAAGAGAACCAATTACTTTAACCCTGGCTGCATTCTTGGGAATAGGTATGGCAGTAGGAGTGGGGACAGGAGTGTCAGCTTTGATAGAAGGAAGACAGGGAATTCAGTCTTTGAGGGATGCTGTCAATGAAGACCTAGCGGCAATAGAGAAGTCCATTGACGCTTTAGAAAAATCTTTGACCTCCCTGTCTGAGGTAGTTTTGCAGAACAGGAGAGGTCTTGATTTGTTGTTCCTAAAGGAAGGAGGACTGTGTGCTGCCCTTAAAGAAGAGTGCTGCTTCTATGCAGATCATACAGGAATAGTTAGAGACTCTATGCAGAAACTGAGAGAAAGATTAGAGCGAAGGAAACGGGAACGGGATGCTCAACGGGGGTGGTTTGAGTCGTGGTTTGAATCACGACCATCTTGGATAACTTCTTTGATTTCCGCTGTAGCTGGACCAATCCTTATGATATGCTTAGCTTTAGTTTTCGGCCCCTGTATAATAAATAGAGGAATGGCTTTTATCCAGAGTAGAATTGATACAGTAAAACTCATGGTTCTTCAAAGGCAATATCAACCTATAGTTCAGGTAGATGAAGAGTTAGGGGACACCAATCTCTAAAATTCTATGATTAGAATTAGTCTAAACAGAAGAAGAGGGGAATGAAAGGAAATAAAACTTGAGACCTGTGATTCATGTAATGTATGTCAAATAGCCCAAAGAGTTGTTTGTGAGCTTTGAAACCTGGGGCTGAGAACATAGCAGAACAGACCAGGACATGCCCGGGCAGGCCCATCGCTTCCCTATCTCCCACCCCTCTGACCTCAGGCTGCTGATGTTTAAATGGACCAATCATGTGAAACCGCGCCAATTCCTCCCCCAGCCCCACTCCTTTTCTATAAAAACCCCTAGCTTCCAAGCCTCGTGGTCGAATCCACTGTCTCCTGTGTGAGATACGTTTCGACCCGGAGCTCCGCCATTAAAATACCTCGTGTTGTTACATCAAGGTGTTGTGTTCTATTCGTGATTCTTGGGTGCACGCTGAATCGGGAGTTGGGTGGGGGTTTCCCCACTAGGTTCTTTCAATACTTCACAAAGGCACACAATCACCCAGGCTTCTCCATTTTGTTTGCACACATCTTTTGGAAGATGACAAGCTTAAAGCTTGGACGATTTGTAGATGGCAGCAGGGACACCACCATAGTTATACAGAAATCCAGTATTTTTCCTTGATGTAGTTCCTAATGTATGAGCTGGTGTAACTCTGGTGCCACTACCTAGCCCCCACAGTCTCCAAATGCCTTCTACATCTGTGTTTAATCTCACAACACTCTGGAGCACAGGTTCAGACAGATTCTGCTACTCTTTCATATGCAAATGTAGAAGAGTAGGCAGAAGTACTTTTCTAAAGACACAGATTCTATAAGAAACCAGAGAAACCTGGGTCACTGCTTTGAGAACTGCAACTAAGAGGGTGTGCGGAAACAACAATCAAGGCTTTTGTGACAACATACTGAGATTATACTCAAGAGGCGGGGCCAGTGAGCAGCTATAGGAGCCAAGTTACAGTACTTGAAATGAACAGGAATGGCATAGTGGGCAAGAAATTACATCTGACCCAGGAAAGCAAGATTAGATGACTCTAAGGGGCAAGGATGTATGGAAGGAAAAATCAGGGGCAATCCTAATATTTTGTGCCTGCAGGAGAGAAAAGATGGTGGTCTTCTCAGAGTATGGTGGTGGAAAAGCGTTGGGCAGAAGCACTGCTCTGCAGACCCACTTCAGAGATGAGAGCATGCATTCATTCAACTATGTGAAACAATGGTGAATTCTGGAAATAGGAGCCTCCGTAGTTTGGGGGCAAGAGCAAGAAAATAAGTCTTGAGGAGAATATGTACTCACTCATTAGAACATGAACATATACAAGGAAAGGAAAAAAGTAAGCAATGCTTGTTATCCTGGGAGAACTTACAAAGTATAAAAGAGAAAAGTTTGACATCATCCACTAATTTTACTCAGAGATAACAATTTAATGTTTAATGATATTTTCTAAACAAATATATATTTTAAAATTTTAGGGGGCAATGGTGAGGAAAGAGTTTGATCCAATACATCGCTTCAGAGTTGGTGATGAACTGTTGATGCAGGCTCACCAATCTCTACTGCTACTGCTAAAGGTAAAAATGCCTTTTTAATAATATCTGTCTGGGGAGGGAGGGCAGGCAGCTCACTGAGCTTAAGAGCTAGGATGAGAGGTATATTATAAACTCAGAAAGACAAAGTACACATTTTCTCTCATATGTGGAACTAGATTTAGTATGTTGTATTTGTATATGTATACCGATGGGTCATGAGACTGGAAAGGTGGTCATAAGTGGGAGGAGAGGTTAGGGAGGGAGAGTAAAATAGTGTGGTGGCACTTCCTGATGTGTAACATGAGAACAGGAAAGGGAGTTGGGCAGCCAGCAGGGCAGGAAGGTGCCACAGTGGGGATGGCTTTGCATGAGGGAAGGAATTAGAACAAAGAACAATGACATGGTAACGCCATAATGAAAACCACTCCTCTGTAAAACATCAGAGCCACAAGTAGACTAGACTGCCCCATGGAAAACACATTTTGAATATTTCCCAGTATCAGTAAGTAGCCATCTAAGGCATGACTTACAATGATCGCACATAACATCATAAGAATGTTGTGTATTTTATTTAACCACGGGGGTAGCTGGTTTCGGTTTTCTTCACTTTGGCTTTGCTATTGGAACGTTACTCAGCAATGAATCAGTTCTTGGTTCACGGTCCTCATAAGTCACTTGGGAGAAACTCCACATTATGAAATTTCTGGACTAGGGAGGATTGGCATTTCTAGAGCTATCAATAAATACTGCCAATTTTTTGTTCAGAAAGACTAAATTTACCCATCCACAGTAAACCTTAGAAGCAGCCTCTCACTGAGTCCTTCTCAGCATCAGATACAATGTAATAAGATCTTAATATATTCTTTTTTGTTTGTTTGTTTTTGGTTTTTGGTTTTTTGAGACAGAGTTTCTCTGTATAGCCCTGGCTGTCCTGGAACTCACTCTGTAGACCAGGCTGGCCTCGAACTCAGAAATCCGCCTGCCTCTGCCTCCCGAGTGCTGGGATCAAAGGCGTGCGCCACCACACCCGGCTAATATATTCATTTTTAATAAGTCTGTATTCAATAAGATTTAGCATTTTCATGTATCTAATGGCCAAAACTGTTTCTAGTTTTTGTTGGTTATCCACGTAGTCTAAGGTATGGATTTGTTTTTATATTCCATGAATACATTAATATCTACCTACTCTTTGTCCTTTATTCTTGCTTGCAAGAATTCCTCTTGAGAGAGCAAATCCATAATATATGTTAATTTATATATCTGCATACCAATATTATCATTATAACTTCTTTCTGTCCTTACAGATGGAAGAGGACCTTTCCACAGCCTAAGAGTAATTATACATTTACTTAAATATTTCTTGTAAAGAAAAAGAGTCCTCCAGGGCCTTTATTTTATAAAAGGTAACCTTATAGAAGGTTCTGTATGTTGAGGCAATGTACCACACCGCAGCAATCCAAAGACATCTTTCCAACAGTCTGACGGCGTTTTGCTGATAAATTTTCTAGTAAAGACAAAGATGGAATGCACCCAGCTATGTAGCTGTTCTCTTGGTCTGGTTTGCTTCTGCCCTCTGGTGGCCTCTGCACAAATTGTAACTCTATAAAATAGGAACTAGGTGATTGTTTTTGTCTGTGTGGGGAAGAGGCTTTGAAAGCCTGCAGCTGCCCTAGTTCATAGGCTTTCCCTTGTGACCTCTCCTAATCTTCCCCCATCTAACTATGATGTCTTCTGATCCTTAAATGCCTTCCCAACATGGAAGCAACCTTTTTTTTTTTTTTTAACATCACCCAGGGAAACATCATACTTCTTTAGTTATCTAAGGTTTCTTAAATATTTCACACTTTAATTGGCTTACAATTTACTTTTGTGTATAGTATGAAGTAATATTACACTCCTCATTCAAATAGTTTTAGTACCCAGTGGTTAGAGATACTACCATATTCTAAACTGTTGGTTAGAGACGCCACTGTGTCTAAACTGACACAAATTGTTTACTTTGCTGCTTTAAAATTTTTTATTTATATAAGTTAAATTATAACTTCTAACATGCTTTAGTAAATAATGCATATTCTTCATCCTAATTAGTTTTTATTCTGAAGTTATTGGTTATTTTCACTCTTATTTATCCAGATTAATTTAGACAGGGACTATGCTTCAGGATTGAAAAACAATGACAGTCAAGTGAAGTGCCTAGCAGCAGCTAGACAGGAAGTTTGGTTCATTTAGTACTAATCAGAAGTTGCCTGATATTTCTAAGATTCCATGTTTTAAAACAAAACCTGTACTGCAGAGCATGGTGGTGCATGCCTTTAATCCCAGCACTCCGGAGGCAGAGGCAGGAGGATCTCTGTGTTCCAGGCCAGCCTAGCCTACAAAGTGAGTTCCAGGACAGCCAGAGGTACACCTAGAAACCTTGCTTCAAAAAATTCAAAATAAAAATAAAGAGCAGGGTCTGGAGAGGTAACTCAGCAGTTAAGAGTACCGTCTGCTCTTCCAGAAGACCAGAGTGCTAGTCCCAGCAATCACATGGTGGCTCACAGTTTTCTGTAACTCCAGTTCCAGGGGATTTGACACAGACACACATGCAGCCAAACACCAAAGCACATAAAATTATAATGGAAAGAAATCAAACATACAAAAATCATCTGTATTAACACATTTTTTTTAATGCAAGATACTGATCTTGGGCGTGATCTTGGCGGAGGGCCCCAAGGTCCCCAGAGGACTCTTCTCGCTGCAGGCACCCGAGCACACCCGGGATCTTGAGATCACTTGTGAGTGGAATGCAACATCAGTTCCAAAAAACCCAAAGGGTCTTGTGCTAGCAGGAACAGTGTCAAAGGACAAAGGCAGACCCTAGCATACCCAGAATCTTGGGCTCACTGAGAACAGTCTACGCAGGGGAGCACGTGGGCCACAGAAGAAACAGAGCTTCTTAGACAGGGTCCCTCAGGGCCTTCGTCCTCAGACAGGAGACAGAGCTGAGACCCAGACCCTTGGATACCTTCCCTGCCAGAGAAGAGTCAGCCTCCAGGGAGGGCTCTGACCCCAGGACTCAGGTGGTAGATCTGAGATCCAGACTTCTGTGCACCTTCCCTGCAAGAGGAGAGATTGCCTGCAGAGAGTGCTCTGACCACTGGGACACAGGAGAGAGTTGGTCTCCCAGGAGTACTGACAGAGGCTAAAGAATCACAGGAGGAACAAGCTCAAGCCAGAGACAGCTAGAACATCTAACACCAGAGATTACCAGATGGTGAAAGGCAAATGAAAGAATTTTACTAACAGAAACCAAGACCACTGGGCATCATCAGAACCCAGTACACCCACCACAGCAAGTCATGGATATCCCAACACACCGGAAAAGCAAGATTCAGATCTAAAATCATATCTCATAATGCTGGTAGAGTATTTTAAGAAAGTCATTAATAACTCACTTAAAGAAATAAGGAGAACACTGCTAAACAGGTAGAAGCCCTCAAAGAGGAAGCACAAAAATCCCTCAAGGAATTACAGGAAAATACTGCTAAACAGGTAGAAGGCCATTAAGAGGAAACACAAACATTTCTTAAACACAACCAAACATGTGATGGAATTGAACAAAACCATCCAAGATATAAAAATGGAAGTAGAAACAATGAAGAAAACACAAAGGGAGACAACTCTGGAGATAGAAACCCTAGGAAAGAAATAAGGAACCATAGATGCGAGAATCAGCAACAGAATACAAGAGATGGAAAGAGAGAATCTCAGGTGCAGAAGATTCCTTAGAGAACATAGACACAACAATCAAAGAAAATGCAAAATGCAAAAAGATCCTAACCCAAAACATCCAGGAAATCCAGGACACAATGAGAAGACCAAACCTACAGATAATAGGAGTAGATGAGAATGAAGATTTTCAACTTAAAGGGCCAGCAAATATCTTCAACAAAATTATAGAAGAAAACTTCCCTAACCTAAAGAAAGAGATGTCCATGAACATACAAGAAGCCTACAGAACTCCAAATAGACTGGACCAGAAAAGAAATTCTTCCAGACAAATAGTAATCAGAACAACAAATGCACTAAATAAAGATAGAATATTAAAAGCAATAAGGGAAAAAGGTCAAGTAACATATAAAGGCAGGCCTATCAGAATTACACCAGACTTCTCACCAGAGACTATGAAAGCCAGAAGATCCTGGATAGACATTATACAGACACTAAGAGAACACAAATGCCAGCCCCAGGCTACTATACCCACCAAACTTTCAATTACCATAGATGGAGTATTCCATGACAAAACCAATGTACACACTATCTTTCCACGAATCCAGCCCTCCAGAGGATAATAATAGGAAAACACCAACACAAGGATGGAAACGACGCCCTAGAAAAAGCAAGAAAGTAATCCTTAAACAAACCTAAAAGTAGACAGCCACAAGAACAGAATCCCACTCTAACAACAAAAGTAATAGGAAGCAAAAATTACTTTTCCTTAATATCTCTTAACATCAATGGACTAAATTTTCAAATAAAAAGACATAGACTAACAGACTGGCTACATAAAAAGGACCCAACTTTTTGCTGCTTTCAGGAAACCAACCTCAAGGAAAAAGACAGACACTACCTCCGAGTGAAAGGCTGGAAAACAATTTTCCAAGCAATTGGTCCAAAGAAACAAGCTGGAGTAGCCATTCTAATATCGAATAAAATCCACTTCCAACCCAAAGTTATCAAAAAGACAAGGAGGGGCCCTGCATACTCATCAAAGGTAAAATCTACCAAGTTGAACTCTCAATTCTGAATATCTATGCTCCAAATGCAAGGGCATCTACATTCATTAAAGAAACTATAGTAAAGCTCAAAGCACATATTGCACCTCACACAATAATAGTGGGAGACTTCAACACTCCACTTCATCAATGGACAGATCCTGGAAACAGAAACTAAACAGAAACACATAGAAACTAACAGAAGTTATGAAACAAATAGATTTAACAGACATCTACAAAACATTTTATCATAAAACAAAAGGATATACTTTCTTCTCAGCACCACA
Organism: Mus caroli; assembly: GCF_978045245.1. Taxonomy (NCBI): domain Eukaryota; kingdom Metazoa; phylum Chordata; class Mammalia; order Rodentia; family Muridae; genus Mus; species Mus caroli. The sequence goes on along the minus strand of NW_028227268.1, from coordinate 93,405,161 downwards.
TGGTACTTCCTCCAAAACTGACCATATAATTGGTCACAAAACAGGCCTCCACAAATACAAAAATATTGAAATTATCCCTTGCATCCTATCAGATCACCTCAGACTAAGGCTGATCTTCAATAACAACATAAATAATAGAAAGCCAACCTTCACGTGGAAACTGAACAAAACTCTACTCAATGGTACTGGTACAGTGATGTACAGGTAGATCAATGGAATAAAATTGAAGACCCAGAAATGGACCCACACACCTATGGTCACTTGATCTTTGACAAGGGAGCTAAAACCCTCCAGTGGAAAAAAGACAGCATTTTCAACAAATGATGCTGGCATAACTGGCGGTTATCATGTAGAATAATGCTAATTGATCCATTCTAATCTCCTTGTACTAAGGTCAAGTCTACATGGATCAAGAAACTCCACATAAAACCAGGGACAGTGAAACTTATAGAGGAGAAAGTGGGGAAAAGTCTTGAAGATATGGGCATAGAGGAAAATTTCCTGAACAAAACAGCAATGGCTTGTGCTGATCGAGAATTAACAAATGGTACCTCATAAAATTGCAAAGCTTCTGTAAGGCAAAAGACACTGTCAATAAGACAAAAAAGTCACCAACAGATTCGGAAAGGATCTTTACCAATCCTAAATCAGATAGGGGACTAATATTCAGTATATATAAAGAACTCAAGAAAATGGACTCCAGAAAATCAAATAACCTTATTTAAAAATGGGGTACAGAGCTAAACAAAGAATTCTCAACTGAGGAATACCGAATGGCTGAGAAGCACCTGAAAAAATGTTCAACATCCTTAATCACCAGGGAAATACAAATAAAACAACCCTGAGATTCTACCTCACACCAGTCAGAATGGCTAAGAACAAAAATTAAGGTGACAGCAGATGCTGGCCAGGATGTGGAGAAAGAGGAACACTCCTTCATTGTTGGTGGGATTGCAAGCTGGTACAACCACTCTGGAAATCAGTCTGGCGGTTCCTCAGAAAATTGGACATAGTACTACTTGAAGATCTAGCAATTCTTCTCCTGGGCATATACCCAGAAGATGTTCCAACTTGTAATAAGGTCACATGCTCCACTATGTTCATAGCAGCCTTATTTATAATATCCAGAAGCTGGAAAGAACCCAGATGTCCCTCAATAGAGGAATGGATACAGAAAATGTGGTACATTTACACAATGTAGTACTACTCAGCTATTAAAAACAATGAATTCATGAAATTCTTAGGCAAATGGATACATCTGGAGGATATTATCCTGAGTGAGGTAACCCAATCACAAAAGAACACACATGGTATGCACTCACTGATAAGCGGATATTAGCCCAGAAACTTAGAATATACAATATAAAATTTGCAAAACACATGAAACTCAAGAAGAAGGAAGACCAAAGTGTGGATACTTAGTTCCTTCTTAGAATGGGGAACAAAATACCCATGGAAGGAGTTACAGAGACAAAGTTCAAAGCTAAGACAGAAGGAAAGACTGCCTGACCCAGGGATCCATCCCATATACAACCACCAAACCCAGACACTATTGCATATGCCAGAAAGATTTTGCTGACAGGACCCTGACATAGCTTTCTCTTGTGAGTCTATTCCAATGCCTGGCAAATACAGAAATGGATGCTCACAGTCATCTATTGGATGGAACACAGGGCCCCTAATGAAGGAGCTAGAGAAAGTACCCAAGGAGCTAAAGGGGTTTGCAACCCTATAGGTGGAACAACGATATGAACTAACCAGTACCCCCGGAGCTCATGTCTCTAGTTGCATATGAAGCAGAGGATGGTCTAGTCGGCCATGAATGGGAGTAGAGGCCCTTGGTATTGCAAAGATCATATGCCCCAGTACAGGGGAATGGCAGGGCCAGGAAGCAGGTGGGGTAGGTGGGTTAGGGAGCAGGGCCGGGGAGGGGGGAGTGTATAGGTGGCTTTGGGTATAGCATTTGAACTGTAAATGAAGAAAATATCTAATAAAAAAAAAAAAGAAGAACAACGCAAGATACCAAACGAAAAGCTACCGTACCTTTATATGCTTCACTCCGCAGCTAACCATTCTGTTTGGCTGATATGGATCCCAGGAAATATCAAAAATCTGCCAAGAAATTAAATGTTCTTCAGAGACCAATGCAATTACAAAACTCTACCCTTGCTAATGTGGGCTGCAGGGGATGAAAATGGAGGACCAAGCTCTAACAAACAGTCAGGACAGGCCCTCTGCCCGCCAGGTTACTTACCTTCAGCCCAGGCAGACAAGTAATTCCCCTTTATCTCTGAGTACAACTGATGCATCCATTAAAAATTTCCACTTGTGGAAAACAACTTTGACAATTAGGATAATTTTTAAATCAAATTTTCTGGAAGTCTTCACATTGTTGACAAAAGAACTTTGGAGCTAGCTTTTCAATAAAAATTAGAATTATAAAACTTAGGAGTGTATTTAATGGCTAGTTATATATCAGTGTGGACAAATTCCCTGAGAAGTAACAGGAAGTATGAAAGAAGCCATTTACCTGGACCAGATCATCCCCAACCTTTAAATCATTTAAAATGCTCCCAAAACTCTTAGACTTTCAATTTTCCAAAGAACTGAAATCATACCAGCTAGCACTATTTTTTATTCTCTATGAAGAACTATGAGACATTTTACAGGGAGTTTTAGTTCCATTTCGAAGACAGAAAATACCTGCTTGCCAACCTTGAAAGCTAAGTCGCCTATTGTGAGTATTGACAACACACATGTCCAAGGTCCATCTCAGCTATTGCTTTAGAATAAGTTTTGTTTGGGGCATTAAAAAGCAGATTCCAGGATGAGCCACATTCTGTAAAGTGTTGATAGAAAGGAATGGGAAGTAAGTGTGATTGGGATGCATTGTATAAAATTCCCAAATTAAAAACACTATGTTGGGGGAAAAAAGAAACTATCAAGTAACAGAGAGAGAAGAGAGAGGAGGGAGGGAGAGGGAGGGAAGGAGAAGGGGAAGATTAAGGAGAAGGAGAAGGAGAAAAGAAGGAGGAGGAGAGAAGGAGAAGGGGAAGGAGAAGGGGAAGGAAAAACAAGGAGTAGAGAAGGGGAAGGGGGGAGGAGGAGGAGAAGGAGGGGAGGGAGGGAGGGAGGGAGGGAGGGAGGGAGGGAGGGAGGGAGGGAGGGAGGGAGGGAGGGAGGGAAGAGCCAATTGTCAGGACCAGAAAGAGAAAGAACCCAGCCATCACTTCCTATCACCCAGGAAGAAGATACAATGAACTCCAGAGAGCTCTGAAGAGCAGAGATTCAGTCCACATGTCCATTTTAGCATCTGAGTTCAGCCAGGTTTCAGTACTTCTGTTATCTCATCTTTTCTAAAATTAGCAGCACAGCCTTGGTTTTGTTGTGAAGTCAGTTAAGACAATGTAGGTGAAATGATTTTCGAAGACTATAAAACCCTGTTAAACACATGTAGATAAGTCTTTAGACACTAAAATAATCTCTTGAAGTTAATCATAAAAAACCAATTATTCCTGCTGGCACCAAGACACTGTAATGAAGAATAAACTATGTGACACTGATTAAGGAGCCTCTCTCAAAACATTCTAGATTCACATTGTAACTGAGTTCTAAGCGTTTAGAAATATTTCTGAAGGTTGTCTTTTTCACCTCCAGCTCCCTACAGAAATACCATGCTGGAGTAAAAGCAGTCACCCTGACTCCCGGCATGTGAGAACCAGTCCAGTGATATGCATAAGTCCAGGCTTCTGATCTTTCCATAGAAACAGTACTACAGTGAAAAGCAGAGGTAGATTGAGAATTATTCCCTATTTGGGGCAAAACTGGAAATAGATTCCTTTTTACACACACACACACACACACACATGCATGCGAATGCAAACGCATACATACATGCACACACACACATACACACACATATATATGAACACACAAATGCATGCACACATACATGCATGCATGTAGCCATTCTCTCTTAATTTTAATTTTGCAAGTGTTTGGACCTGGAGCCAAGCTTTATGACTAGGTCACCAGTAACAAATTCTCACTAAACCTTAACTATTAAGTATGACAGACCAAAGGGGCACAGTCACTGAAATCAGATAGGTATACCATGTGACATTCAGTAGTGCTAAAAGAGAATGGTTAGACAAGTTAAACTTAACAGCATTTAATTGAGCAGAGGACTGTTTTGTAGAGTGGATAGCCCTCAAAAGTAGCAGCAGTCTACCACATGCACAAGCAGGATGTTCAGACCAGCAAGGGACCCAACACTGCTTCGTGCTAGGGCTTGGCATGTGCCTTGTTTAGGCATGTCTCCCTGACTGCAATTGTTATGAAAACATCCTCTAAAGCTTGGTTTGTTTACTTTCCAAAGTACTAGTCCCTCGATACTCAGAGACTCATGACATAAAGGCGACTTAGCTAAATTTCCTTTAATAGGAATTCCAAAACCTGACCAAACACTTTATACATAAGCCAAGGTGTGTTAGTCTTTCTAAGAAGGCAACAACAATGAAGAATATTTTCAACTTTAATCTACTATTTTCCCCCAAGGGAACAGGTCAACAAGTCTGACAAAAAAATATATTAATTCAGGTTAGATCAGAAACACAAGTAGCTAATTACAAAATCAGTTGGATGTAAAACTTCCCTCTCAACAGAAACTAATATTACATCGCAACCTTGTATACTGGATCTCAAGTCCACCTTTTGTGATCACAGGAAACTAGTGTACCAATCCAATCCAACTCACCTCACCTCAGCTGGAGTGAAAATGGAGACATCTAGAACTACTAACCTAAGCACTTCACAAAGTACAGTTCCTGCTTACACATGAAGTATTACCTCAGAAGGGTGGTCCCCAGTGGGACCACTCTTGAAAAGTGGCTGCATCACAGGGTGCTAATTTCATTATATATTGATGAGTTCACTGGAGCAGAGTTGAAGAGATAGAGGCTGGTTGGAGGAATTGGGTCAGTATGTGGAGGGTGTGTTTGAAGAGTATGTGATCTGTTCCAGGTTGTCTGGTTCTCAGATGAGAGGCTTGTCACTGCCAAGGTGTTTTGCCAAAAATGTGCTGCCTCACTACAGGCCCAGCAGGAAGCAGCTAAATAAGCCTGGACCAACATCACTGACACCATGAGCCCAAATCAATCCTTCCTCTTTTATTTTCTTAGGCATTTTGTCACAGCAATAGAAAACAGTTTCAGTAAAATTCAAATTCCTGAGAGCAGAGCCCTCATCACTAGGCTGCAAAGCTCTTTATGGGTGTTACACATGGAGCTACAGTTAGGAGCCAGTTGATCAAAGGAATCCTGACCCTTTTCCAACACTTGGTTTGAGTTCTACTAATGGTCAGTCAGGGGGTTTCTGAAGACTTGATTCTGGAAGGGAACTTGCAACCAGTGTGAGGTTCCTTTATCTTGTAATCACACCATTAGAAACAATTTTCAGAACTAATATTAAGTAAGATGATGACTTTGGTGTTTAACTAGGGCCTCATTAGACAAGGACAATTACAAACAATACCAAAAAGGAAGGTAAGAAACTAGAGAGCAAGGCAATAAAGAAATCAAGTTATACAATTATGTAGTCCATAAAGAAAGTAGTGTCTGATAAGGTATAGGCTGTGCCCACATAATCCCTGATCTTGCCAGGCATGCCTGCATGAGGTTACCATTTTAGATCACACTAAATTCAGTATTAATGACAATCAGACCATAGCTTACATTCAGAATTAGGAAATCACAAATCAAATACAAACACTTTTAGTAATATTTTTGTGAATATTTTCTAACAACCATTTCCAGGAGTCAAACTACTATGATTTCAAATTCTGTTCTATTTTTGAGTTTATAATAAATCAAACTCCAGCACTGAACATCTGCTTTGCTCCTGAATAACAATCGTTAACCACTAATCATAAGTAAATCATATTAATCAGTTAAACACGCAGGAGAAAATTCATATATGGCAAATTTACGTTTAAAGACATAAAATGACATACTCTACAGTTCCGCAAAGGTCTTACCCGGTCAGAATGGCCAGTAGCTGAGGCCAGAAGTTTTCCCTTTCTCCAGTCCCAAATGCAGACTGTGTTTTTGGCATCTAATCCCACAGAGGCTAAATGCTGAAGGAAAAAAAGGAAAAGAAAAAAAAGAAAAAGAAAAAAGAAAGGAACGAGGGAAGGAGAGAAAAAAAGGAAAAAGAACAAAAGAAAGAATAATTCAAATAATTTAATATCTGAAAGTAATGAGATGATTTCTTGTTATTCACACCAACTTTCTTTTTTTTTTTTTTTTTTTTTTTTTTTTTTGGTTTTTCGAGACAAGGTTTCTCTGTGTAGCCCTGGCTGTCCTGGAACTCACTCTGTAGACCAGGCTGGCCTCGAACTCAGAAATCCACCTGCCTCTGCCTCCCAAGTGCTGGGATTAAAGGCGTGCGCCACCACGCCCGGCCACACCAACTTTCAATGAATAGTTACTGATTATCTACCAGGGACTAGACATTGAACACAAACTCATCCTAATCCCCACACTAGATGGCTTCCAGTAGGTCACACGGACACTGCAGTCCTACAATATCACACTCATTCGTTCTTTTTGACCACAGGATCCAAACATGCAAAGTCTGTAAAGTTTCTGACAGGCAAGCAAAACCCTTGAGAAGATAGCTTGAAGGCAGGAATTAATAATCATTTAAATTTTACTATGGAAGATCAGTATGATGACTCACACCTATAAACTCAGACCCCAGGAGGCTGAGACGGAGGATTTATAACTCCACAGTCAGCCTGGGATCCTTAGTGAATTGCATTATAAAATCCTGTCTAAAAAAAATTTGACATATGATCTCACTCTAACTCAGGCTGACCTAGAACTCACTCTGTAGACCAGGCTGGCCTCAAATTCATGGCCATCCTCTTGCCTTAGTCACCTGACTGCTGAGATTATAGACGTGTGCCTCCATACTTAGATTTTTTTTTTTTTTTTACTGCAAGATTTAGGGAAGTATGAATTCTACACTAAGCATCTTCATCACACTGTATAATTTGAAGAGTCTGACAAACACATACAGAAAAAAAAATCCAATAAATGAGCTTGATTTTGTCCTTAATTTATATAGTTTCACAAACAGCTCAACTGCATAAGGACATATAATCCTAATAAAAGGAACATGTTATATGCTACTCATCCTTTGAGGTCACATCAATTTCTTGTCCTCACAGTCAAACCCAACTTTTAATTACAGGCAAAATGAACAGCACCAAAGGCAGATAGGTGTAAGTAACACTGATATAGGGGTTCTTGCAGGATGCCTCTTAGGAGGCAGAACCACGTTAGAGGTCTTGGCTCTCAGTAAGTAAACTTGGCTTACTTGTTTTCTAATTAGCTAGATGGCAGGCCTTGGAAATGTAAGATAATTTATTATCTCTTGAGAATTTCATCTGTGTATTTTGATTATATCTTCTTCTCCTTTCCCTATTCATCCAACTTTGCATCTTTTGAATTTCCCCAGCCATCAAGAGTGACTTATGCTGTCCAAATATTCCCCGATGTGTTCCCATCTATTGGAGCACAGTTGACTTACCAGGGGCTACACTCTTAAAGAAAACTGATTTTTTTTTCTCTCTCAACAGCTATCAATTGCCAACAATGTAGAAAGGAGTAGAATTTTGTGTTCAACTACCCTCTCTACACTGGGTTTGTCTAGCTCGGCCTTGTACAGGTCTTATGTGTGCTATCACTGCTACTATGAGTTCACATGTGTAGCTGCCCTGCTGTGTCCAGAGGATTTCCTTGTATTTTTTCACTGCATCTGACCCTTACAATATTTCTGCCCCCTCATCTAAAATGATGCTCAAGCCAGGAATGTATCAAATATGTTCCATTTAGGGCTGAGCAATCTTCAAGTCTCCTATTTTCTGTGTCTTGGACAGTTGTGATCTCTTTGTTAACCACCATTTACTGAAAAAAGCAACTTCTCTGATGAGCGTTTAAAGATGCATAAATAATTGGGTAAAACAAAAAATACTTTGGAAGATTAATCAACATCCATAAATTTTAGTTTTCTCATTTTTGAAGTGAGTATAAAATTAGCATTTATCTTGTCAAACTGCATGAGTTAGGTGAAATCAGAGAAATCCAGTGATTCTGACTATGGCAATACAGAGATATGTGGGTTCACATTTCTCACTGAATACATTTCAGAGTTTTTACCTACTTGTCATGTTGCTGTGATAAAATGACTGATTAAAGCAACTTCAGGAAGGGAGGCTTTGTTTTGGCTCACAGATCTAGGGATACAGTTTACTGTGGCAGGGAAGGGGGTGGCAGGAGCAGGTCTCACTGCATCCAAAGTCAGGAAACAGAAAGCAGAGAATGCTCATTGCTGCCTCTCTATTCAGTCCAGGGCACCAGCCCACAGAATGGCACTACCCACAGTTCAGGAGAGTTGTTCCATCGCAATTAACCTAATTTAGATAAGCACTCACAGGCACACCAGAGGCTCATCTCTTTAAGTGGTTTAAAATTCTGTCTAGCTGACAGTATTAACCATTACTGCTCTACCCCTCATCAACTTACTCCCAAACAAACTACTGTTCAGCCATAATCTTCTCCTTGGCCTCACAGGCTCACAGTCATCTATCTATACAAGTGTATTCGGTTCAACATCAAAAATTCCTACCATAGTCATTTACACTTCTAACACTATTAATAGGTATAGTGGCTGAGTTTCTCCAGAGAGTCAAGCAATCTCTTAACGATGAAGCCCTGTACATTTTTTTTAAGTTGCACACTTTTAATTGTGCAAAGGCACAGTGTAAACACTTAACATTCCAAAGGGAAGAAACCAAGCACCACAAGGAAAGGCTGAACCAGTGAAGTTCAAGACCACATCCTGAAGTTCATGTCTGATATCAGGGGCTGGTGCTGGAACTATCTGAGTCCTAAAAGTCTTGTGTATCTCTACCCTCCAGCTCTGTTGCCTGCAGCACACATATTCTCTCTCTTGGCCTGCCTCTACTTTGTGTCTGAAGTTGTCCTCAACAGATGTCCCATGGTTGTGACATCTTCAATATTCTGGGATCTCCACTGTAACCGAGCTTCAACTGCACAAATGACCTTTTCAGGGCCTCCTTGCAGGACATGACATGATGCCTGGGCTCAGTGTTTCTCTCTTGAAGATTTTATGACTAGCTCAAACTTGCATTTCCCATGTTTGCAAAAATATTACCATGCACACAACACTATTAAATTCTGTGAGTCCTGGCTTCCTCAATGACAGCCTCTGTTTTTTCACTCTGGGAAAACACTCTCCTGGCATTTGCTTTCAAGGAATAGAAAAACACTTCAGATGCCTTCAAGGCACAGGCTCCCCAGTTTCAAATTACTTTGCATTTTCACGGTTGGGGCCTTTAATGAGTGGAGTCTTGCTGTGGAGTTAGTGGGGCAAGTTCTCAGTGTCCTGTGCAGAGCAGCGGGTTCTCTGTAACAGTTTGCTCTCAATGTCCCAGTGCAGAACGGTGGGTTCTCATGAACAGTCTCAGCCTCTTTTCTTCAGCACATACCTTGGCAGCAATTTTGAACTTGATTAAGGTCTTTTTCTCATCAAATTATGCATTTTTAAAATTCTTTCTGTTTTATTTGTTCCTCTTTTGCACCGACCTGGATAAAGCTGGTGAGGGTTAATCACACCACAACCTGAATGCTATCCTGTCTTCAACTTTGCTTCACCAGACAAATTACTCATTACTCTAGTATTCAGCTTCACCGAAGGTCAGGACACAGGTGGATGCAGCCAAATTCATTGCTGGAGTATCACATCAATGACCTCTCATCCAGTTCCCAGTAGAATTCTTACTCCTGTCTCAAGTCCTATGAGCCAAAATTCTATTGTCCAGGGTTCTCTTAGCAGTCTTGTGTTCCAAGGTCCAATCATACGGACATAGTAAGTTCTGCTTACAATACTCAATGGTTTTTCTAGTACAAACTTTCAAGCTCTTAAAAATTAACTAAATTATAAAACATCATTTATATTTTCATCAATACAAGAATATTGGAATGGGTGAATTTTATTCAGCTTATTTTTAATGGAAAATCAGTTTATAAACATTAGCAGTTACATTCACTTTTCCTGAGTTTAAAAAACAAAACAAAAGAAACCTGTTTTGTTCATTTATTTGTTCAGTTACCGGGGATAGCATTTCTATTGCTTTTGTCAATTATGAGGTAATGATGAATTTGTCATTTCCTTGGTATTATTGGAGTTCAGTGGATTCTGCCCAAAGAATACAGCAGGCCTGAAGAAATAAGCATCAGCAAGCCAAAATATTCATCATGGCTAATAGATACTTTTCTCCATTAACAGTTAAAAACCACAGAGTCCACACAGCTCCCCACCTGTAAAAATAGAACCTCAAGAGAAATAACCAAGAATCCAAAAGGAAATGGATGAATAAAATGGAAAAGAGAAGGATAATTAAAAAGAGCAAAGAACTCGTAGTTACAGCTGGATTTCCCTCCAGTGCAAAGCATGTTTGTGATACTGTAAAACAAAATTTGGTATAGGTGTTTGCTAAAATAGATTAAAAAGTGAGAGAATATGCACGTGAGTGGGCATGTCAGCCTACATCTGTGGCCATTCTCACTGTCCATAAACTCATCCAGTTCAGCCATTCATATCAATGCCTGTTCTCTCTCACAACATGCCCTCTCACAACAGCAGAAGATGGCACAATATTAGTTACCTTAAAATGATTCAAGTCAGGTCAACTCATCATCACATAGAGTTTTTCTTCTACTCTTAGTTTGAATGTCCAGGTTAAATTTCACTGGTTTTTCTATGACACTGACTTACAGAATGAATATTGGAATTAGCTAAACACTGATTGAATAAAATAATTGCTATACAAAGGATGAAAGCTACAGCAGAAGGGATGCTATGTAGGGAAAGGTGAAGGCTGGAGTGGAAAACTGTAAGCGTAGCAACATGTGAATGAAGCTAGAGCCAGAAAGAAGCCCTCTGTGCTCCCATTTACTTTTTAAAGATACATTTATCTCCTTTCTGCCAGTGTTGCTGTATGTCCAAGGAAGGAGACATAACTTGTGGGGACTGAGAATGTTTCATGCCTTTGTGGCATTTTCAAAGAGGACAAAGCAGGCAAATAGCAAACTTCAGATGAGGATTGGAACATGACCCAGGATATGCAATTACAAAGGTACAGTCCACCCTAACTTACCTGACTATGTGGAGAATATGGGTAGAAAAAGCTGGTTAACAGAAAATGCTCACCTCAAGTGTTTGTACTTCGTTCAATGCTATTTTAAGCTCTGTTGGCTTTAAGATACTTGGACATTTTCAGCTAGTGAAATTAATTACTAAGGAACTGTGCAGAAGAAGCTGGAGAGATGGCTAAGTGGCCTAGAGCACTGTTTTGTGCTCTAGGACCTCAGGTTGTTTCCCAGCACCCATGTAGTGGTTCACAACCATCTGTAACTCTAGTCCTAGGGGATATGATGCCTTCTTCTAAACTCCAGGCATGAATGTGATACAACATGCACACGTATACATGAAATAGTAATATGTGATAAATAATTAAATAAATAAGAATTGTGAGGATATTAATTTGGACAATGTTTAAATAACATTATACATCGCTCTGACTTGGAGTATAAAGGAATGGGCCTGAAAGTGAGGGAAGGGTGGAATACATGTGAGAATTATTAAAAAGTATAAACACACAGGAATTGCTGACTGCTTGAATTAGAAGGGAACTGGTGGGTGGAAAGAAGAAGGAATAAGAAGTAACCTCAAAGTAGAATCAAAAGGAGTATAGAATAGATCCCTAGGAGGTCCAGTGACCACCTGAAGCCCAGAACAGCATTTGACCAGGATGTGAGGGCTGTGCAAATGGCTTGGTTCAGCCTGGGCCGCAGGTGAGATGCTAATAACAGGTGAGAAGATCGGGTTGCTGAACCCTATTGGACTTAACTTTATGAATTCCTTTATGGAGCTTTTTAACCAGATAGTAAAGTGGGAATAGGAAAACCAAAACTGGAGCCTGCTGAGAGTGATGAACCAACACCACTAGCCTGACAAGGAACCAACAATGAGAAATTCTAGGAGGCTGCTATGGGTAAGCAGCAAATATTGGTAGCTGTTTATATTGTAATTTTAGGTCAATTTAAGGACTAATCAAAGAAAAACATAAATTAGAAAGATACGTACCTGTCCATCCGAGTCAAAAGCCAGGCATGCAACTCCGTGTGTATGGACATCTTTAAGAATAGACACAGTATGGACATTATAGGAATTCCATATGCATATATATGGCTCCTTCCCAACCTGGCCAGTTGCAATCAGAGTTTTATCTGGGTGTAAGGCAAGGCTGAAAAAGAAAAAGGCCTTTTTTCCACATTCTCTATTTGAACAAAAGCCAATATCTATTGAGTATCCTTTTCCCCAATTTGTTTATTTTAAATCATCAAACCAGATGATCGCAGAACAAAGAGTCTATCTGTTCCCAAAGCAGCCAACTGCCTGATTATCATAAAATCAAGTGCTCAGCTTTGGCAAGATAAGCTTAGTAAAACTTTATCTAATTTTTACCTATTTAGTTACCTTAAAAGTCTATATTAACCATGGTCTCAATTCTCTAATAACATATTTTATCTGGTCCTATCAATTTAGTTAAGACATATTTATTTACTGATTTTCAAAATATTATTAAACATTCAATCTAGCTTTTGACTTTAATTTTTTAAAAAAATGCTGCTGATGGAGTGGGTGAGCCAGCCCTGAGTTGTTTGAGTGAGGAAAATTATTGGAAGAAAAGGCTGTGAACAACCTTTAAAGAGGCTATTATGGCTTAGATATGAAGTATTCTCCAATGTGCATTGAAGGATTGGTTCCCAATACAGCAAGGTTTTGGAAGGTGAGTTGTGAGGGCTTTGACTTAATCAGTGGATTAAACCATTAATGGCCTCAAACTTAGACAGCATTATTTAGAAGTGGCTCCCAAAACCTGGGACTGGGGGGTAGTTGGAGGAAGGTCACTGGAGGCTTGTCTTTTCTCTGGTATTTTCCTCTACTTCCTGGCCACCATTACTCCACAATACCCTAACATTGGGCCTAGTAAGCATGGACTGAAATCTTCAAAACCATAGTCAAAATAAGTTTTCTCCTTTTCTTTCCTCAGCTGTTTTGTTATAGTGACAAACAAGCCAAACCAAACAAAGATGGCAGAGAGATTTTCATGATTTAGACTTATCAGTCAAAAGTACTCAGTATTTCTATCAAACACTCCTGTTTGAATATATGGTGCCTTTACTGTGGGGTTAACTATCTCAGATGTTCTCTTATACCCACACATTTACTAGATGGATTTAAAATCTCCCATTGCAATTAGGTTTTAAAATCAAAGTTATTTTATGCTTTTCTTGAAACTACCTTTTCCCAGCCCATGATTCTCATTTCTCCAGGTTCCTCCTTTACCACTTAAGTACAACAAAAAAAAATAAGCTATTTCTCCTTTTCTAAGCCCTAGGTCTCAGGCCTCCTTCCCCAGCTTGCACACAACATGTGCTTCTTAGAACAAGGGCTGGGTATTCTGAATGTACTTCTGGGCTAATATCCATTTATCAGTGAGTGCATACCATGTATATTATTTTGTGATTGGGCTACCTCACTCTGGATGATATTTTATAGTTCCATCCATTTGCCTAAGAATTTCATGAAGTCATTGTGTTTAATAGATGAGTAATACTCCATTGTGTAAATGTACCACATTTTCTGTATTCATTCCTCTGTTGAGGGACATCTGGGTTCTTTTCAGCTTCTGGCTATTATAAATAAGGCTGCTATGAACATAGTGGAGCATGTGTCCTTACTACATGTTGAAGCATCTTCTAGATATATGCCCAGGAGTGGTATAGCTGGGCCTTCAGGTAGAACTATTTCCAATTTTCTCAGGAACTACCAGACTTATTTCCAAAGTGTTTTTACCAGCTTGCAAAAAGAACTTCATGATGTCACCAACTGGGTTATTAAGAATATAACATCAGCATGCTGTTTAGAGCAGCACAATTCTTAATTTTGTTTAGGCTATCACAGGTGTTCAGCTCCCTTTCCTCATACATTGAATACATTTAAGAACTCCAAGGAGAACCATTTCCAGTGGCTGTGGGGAACCCAGCCACAACAGATATATCTATGGCACAGCATTTGCACCTAAGGGTCAGAGAACATCTCAGAAGAGGGGACAGAAAGGTTGTCAGAGGCAGAAGACTAGGAAGTCTGCTGTGAGACTGTCTCCTAGAAATGGCTGCCTAACAGACTTGAACAATAGCAATATAAATAGGCATGCTAACGCAAAGGAGGGTGGGGATTTCATTGGGTCCAACCCCTTAACAAAGAACAGGGAGCAACTAATGACTGATGAGGGAGAATTAGCCTTTCCCAAGGATATGTTCCCTAACTGTTTATCCAGTACAAAAGGTCAGCCCTAAAATCATATACATAAATCACAAACATGGATTCAGTATATATTTGTGCATCAACACATGCTTTCTTGCATGTGTGTATGTATCTGTGTCTATGTGTGTATAAAACAATACTAAAAGAAAAATGTTCATCAATTCGAGAGAATTTGGGTACAGAATATGAGATGGGCTGGAGGGAGGGGATATAAGAGGGATTAGATGTAGCAAAGGAAACAGGGAAAGTGGTGTAATATATTGTAATTAAAACATTTTTAAATAAAAAAATACATTTTAAAATAAGTGATAGTTTTAAAAGAATCTTTTAAAACTATCAAAACAACAGGATCTTCCTTCTTAATCTCAAAATACCTTAATGTTAGTTCAGAAGCATTTTAAAGAATGGGCATATTTCTATGAATGGATTCTTCTCATATAAAACCAAGCCTATCCCTTTAAAAATCATAAAGGCTCTTTGCTCCTTCTATAGAGTGTTCCATGCCTAAGCACGTACCCCACAGTTATGCCTATAAACCAACCATTAGACTAAGACACAGATGTCTGCATACTGTGTAATGACCCACTGTGATGAAAGGTACTATCTCCTGCATTTGGTAAAGCAATTCCTGTGTCTTCACACAAGGAAATCATCCCAACATCAAGTACTGGCACCCTGCAAAGTGTTTCGAGCCACAGCTTGTCTCCTCACTCACCACAGCTCTCCTGGGATTCACTCTGAGATAGGCAGCATACCTAGTCTAACCTACATTTCAAGCCTATCTGACAGCACAAAGTCCATAAATCTAATTCTTTGCAGTTTTAAGACAACTTGGACTTCTTTACCAATCTTGCAAAATGTAACAATGGCTTTGTTTTACTACTAAAATATTTTAAATTGACTCCTGTCATCAGAGGTCTTAATCAAAAGGAAGGCTCATCCCACACCCACACTGAACAGTTTGGTGTGGTTCTCCTTTCCTTTCCCTGCTTGGCTTATTGCATGTACTGTATTATACACATAGCAACAAGAAACAGACCAAGCTTCAAGAGACTGATTGTCTCTGTGAGTATATAAATTGAGTTCCCATGGGAAATCCCATCTTCTGTTACTATGGCAATAGAAAGCTCTGCGGATGAAAACTTCCACCAACATATCCAGGAGGAGAAATTGATTTGTTTCTGTCGCAGGCCAGGAGGGCAGAGTCTATCTTCCTGATGTCAGACAGTCTCATAATAATTTCCAAATATGTTGAGGAGGGGAAATGAGAATTAACAGGGCCATGGAAAAAGAAGCCTTGCTTATCAGGTTGGACAAAGCCCCCTAATTAGCAATAATCAGTCTTGATCATCTGATGTAAAATACATTTTGAAAATCCAATTATTTAAAATAAATAGTTTGAGTACTTGTTCTAAATGCAGCAATTAAAAATGTTCTTGATTCTAATGTACCTTTGAAACCTCATTTTCCCGTTACCCAGAGTGCTTGGTGCTTCTCTCAGTGATGCCTCAATGGTGGTCAAGGTCATTGGGCTGGAACAAGGAGACTGTAGTTATGTGGACTCAATGGGGAGTTGCCAAGGCCCAGTGGAGGCACATTTAGAAGATGGAAAACCCAACGCTGGCTTGATTTGAACACCATGACCCCCCATTAACACTACCTAAGACAGGGAAAGGTATGCTCTAATTTCAGTTTCTGGAGACATGTTTGGCATTAGGGAACAGCACCATTGCCAGGACAGTGATCTCTTTTAACACCATGAAGAGGGGCTCTCCTTCCAGGTGGAACTGGATGGGCAAATGGGAGTGAGAATCACTCAGAGAGACTGTAAAAATTCATTCCAGCCTTCCAGTTCCTGTCTGTTCCCTGAACTGACCCTGTGCCACAGCTCTCCATACCCAAATTCCACCTGGAGAGAACTGGTCTCCCAGGAGTACTGACACATGGGCTTGTAGGAGGGACAAGCCACAGTCAGAAACAGCAAGACCAGCTAACACCACAGATAACCAGACGGCTAGGGCAAAAACATAAGCAACAGAAACCAAGACTTCTTGACATCATCAGAACCCAGCTCTCCCACCACTGAAAGTCCTGGATACCCCAACACATTGGAAAAGCAAAACTCTGATTTAAAATCACATCTCATGATGATGATACAGGACTTTAAGAAGGACACAAATAACTCCTGTGAAGAAATACAGGAGACACAGGTAAACAGTTTGAAGCCCCTAAAGAGGAAACACATACATCCCTTAAACAATTATAGGAAAACACAATCAAACAAGTGAAGGAATTGAACAAAACCATCCAGGATCTAAAAATGGAAATAGGAAAAATAAAGAAATCACAAAGGGAGACAACACTGGAGATAGAAAACCTAGGAAAGAGATCAGGAGTCATAGATGCAAGCATCACCAACAGAATACAAGAGATATGTGGGAACTAAAGTGGGGAGAGGAAGGAGGGGAAGGGAGAATAGTCCATGTCTGGCCAGAGTTCCTCCTATGCTCTGGGCAGGGGGATTCAGGAGGGCTGCCAGATGCTCTCCACTTGGCCCTGGGTGGGCATCTAAGCCACTAACCCCACTCGACAGGGGGTGGACAAGAGGCAGCCCCAGACCGGGGCCCCCGGGGTGGCACCCTGTAGCCCAGGGGTTATGAGAGGGAGGGCTGAGGGAGAGGTTCCCACACAGGCGAGAGTCCTTTGTCCAGGCCTTGCCTAGAGAACAGGAAGGCCTTCCATCGGGAGATAGAAATGGCAATTAGAGGAAAGCCTATCCCATCATCCAAGCCCAAGGAGCCTTGATGAACAGACAGTCTATGGTTTTAGAACTTTATTGTAGAAAGGTAGGGGAAAGAGAGAAGGTAAAAGAGAGAGAGAGAGACTGGCCATGGCCAAGAGGAGAGAAGGGGGAAAGAGAGAGAAAGAGGAAAGGCTAGAGAGTAAGAGAGCAAGGAGAGAGAGAGCAAGAGAGTGAGAGGGGAGAGGAGAGTAAGAGAGTGAGGTGGGGCTAAGTAGCCCCTCTTATGGTAGGCCAGAAGCTTGGGACATTGTCTACATGACTACTAGCCATGCTTCTCCTGTGGGGGCTATGGGGGCAGTAACTTCGATAGGAGCCAGAGTTCCAGGAAACATGAGGGAACACCTCATGCCATGTAGGTGAATTATCACCATTCCTGGGTTCAGACCTCAGCTTGACTGGAGACCAGACTGTCTGTATATAGCCCAATGCCCAACAGAGATAGAAGAGAGAATCTCAGGTGCAGAAGATAACATAGAAAACATTGACACAACAGTCAAAGAAAATGCAGAATGCAAAAAGCTCCTAACCCAAAACACCCAGGAAATCCAGGACACAATGAGAAGACCAAACCTAAGGATAATAGGTATAGAAGAGAGCAAAGATTCCCAACTTAAAGGGCCAGTAAATGTCTTTAACAAAATTACAGAAGAAAACTTCCCTAACCTAAAGAGATATCCATAAACATACAAGAAGCCAACAGAACTCCAAATAGATTGAACCAGAAAAAAAATTCTTCCTGCCACATAATGTGGGGCGCCATGTGTGGGGGGAAATAAAGGGGTGGGTGACCCGTGTCCCACCAGAGCTCGACTAGACTGCTGCGGGACCCCATGGAACTTCCAGGGATGGGCCACACAACCCCACTCCGGGGGATGGGGTGGTGGGTGGGGAAGGAGCAGTCTCAGCTCAGACTTTTGGGCACCACAGACCTCTGGGTACTGCAGGAGAGCTGGTTTTGGCGTCCCTGTGCCTCATAATAGCCCAGGACAACTGGTTCTCGCTCTTGGAATCCCAGACCACTGTTACTCATGGAAGAGCTGAAAATAGGCCCTCAAACAGACTCTGGCCCCCAGGGCAGAAGGTGAAGGTAGGGGGAGAGCTCTAGCAGGTTATTGCAGGGCTGAGAGAGTCTGTCTAGCTCAGGCTGCTAGCTCAGTGGGTGGTCTGGATTGGCTAGCAGCCATGGCTGGAGTGCAGGAAGGCCCTCCAGTGGGAGGTCAGATGTAGCTAGGTAGAAGGAGACCTGCTCCATTGCTCTAACACAGCGGATCTCAATGAGCAGAGATGGTCCATGGTTTGAAGGTGTTTATTGTAGAAAGGCAGAGAGAGAGAGAGAGAGAGAGAGAGAGAGAAGACAAGAGAAGACAAGAGAAGACAAGAGAAGACAAGAGAAGACAAGAGAAGACAAGAGAAGAGAAGACAAGAGAAGTAGAGGGCAGCTGTGACCATGTGGAAAGAGGGGGAAAACAGAAGGGGAGAAGGAGAGCGAGAGGTAAGAGACAAGGAGAGAAGAAGAGCTTAAGAGAGAGAGGAGAGGCCCAGTAGCCCTTTTTATAGTGGGTGGGCTACCTTTCTGTTGCCAGGTAACTGTGGGGAGGAGCTTACCTGGTTGTAGCCAGAATACCAGGAGTTTGGGACATTGTCTATGTGTTTGATAGTCACAGGATTATGGAGTTGAGGAGTGGATGTGGTGTCAGGAGCTTGTGTCTGGGAGCATAGCTTACGGTTCGGTCCCTTGTAGATTTTTCTATTGGGTCTCCTGAGTAAGCCTCACTTGACCAGAACACAGACTGCCTTTAACGGTCAAACAACATAATAGTCAAAATACCAAATCACAAAACAAAGAAAGAATATTAAAAGCAGTAAGAGTAAAAGGTCAAGTAACACATAAAGGCAGACCTATCAGAATTACACCAGACTTCTCACCAGAGACTATGAAAGGTAGAGGATCCTGGGCAGATGTCATACAGACCCTAAGAGAACTTAAACACCAGTCCAGGCTACTATACCCAGCAAGACTCTCAATTACCATAGGTGGAGAAGCCAAGATATTCCATGACAAAACCAAATGTACACACTACATTTTCACAAATCCAGCCCTACAAAGGATAACAGTTGAAAAATGCCAACACAAGGAGGGAAAGAATCTATTCCATTTTCCTGAACTGCATAAGTTCATGTACTCCCTAATCCACAATAGAGCGGAGTCTCACAAACCAAACTCCACTACACGTATGATAAATGCCTTAAAAATAAATATAATACTCAGTATTGCTAGACCTGTATGCCATACTCATATCTCTGTAGAACTATATTCCAGGAACACCATCATACTATATTAAGGAGTAATTAAGACTGTGGTGATTTGGTAGCCTGGGATCAGAGCATGCAATGGCTTTGATGAAGCCAAATTAGACAGGCTATCACAGCAGGTCTAAACCCGTGGATCCTGATTGTGGAGGTCAAAGGATCCTTCACAGAGGTCACATAAGACCACTTAAAAAACATAGATATTTACATTAGAGTTCACAACAGCAGCAAAATTACAGTTATGAAGTAGCAACTAAAATAATTTTATGACTGAAGGGTCACTATACCACGAGAACTGTATTACAAGGTCATAGTATTAGGAAAGTTGAGAAACCACTAGGCTAGTAGTAACTGACAGTTAAGCTTCAACAACTTTGTGAACCAATTATTAAAGAGCCACTGTTAAAAGTTCTATAAATATAATTAAATAAATCACATTAAAAACAAAGATAATATGCTAAAACCTCACAAATATCTGTGGTCACTAGCTTCTATCTTGTCAGGATGACAGAAATACTACAGCATGCTGCACATTTCTTCCCATATCCACTTAATTACCACATTGGTAGCTTACATTTAGACATGGCAGGAGGCTATGCATTGTAGAAACAAATAAATATTATAAATCAGGACTTTATTATTTTGGTGATTATCTTAAGACATTAAAATAATGAGCACTGTAGAAACTATTATGTAGTTCAGCAAGAAGGTAGTAATATCATTAGCAAATGACTAATGTTCCCAAATACATCTTGTTTCATCAATAATAAATAGATTATAAACTAACATTCATAGTAGAACTACATTTATTGACAGTGTGTGTGGATGTGTGGCTGTAGCTGGAATAGAACCCAGGACCTTGCACATGCAGACAAAACATATGGCCAGTTCAAGACTTTTCTGAATCATGTGGTAACAAAGTATCAATTCCTTCATAAACAATAGTTCAATGTGACCACAAGGTGACCACAATCACACAAGCTCAACAACAATCAATGAAATTATTCTTTGAGAGAATTGATTTGCTATACTGAATTTGTAATAGAGTTACATATTTTATTACTTATAAAGTGGGTGACATAAACACACACACATATATATGTAATATAGTATATATATATATATATTTGATATACATATATAATATTACACACACACACAACTTATAGGGGACTCCTGAACATATATGCAGGCTTGTTTTCTCAGTGTGCTGGCTGTTAAACAGAGGCTACTATATATAGCATTTTTCTTCCATGCATGTTCTTGGCCTTTTCTTCAAGACCTGAACATCAGGTTGGATGGAAATTTGATTTACAATCAACCTAATGACAAAGCTCTAACATTGGATATAAAGTCAAAGTCCTCTCCTTTCTTTATAAAGTCAATGTAGCTTTCATTTTACAGTTTTTAAGCAAAAGTATCTTTTGTAAAGATTATTCTCATGTAGCTCTAAGTAGATCAGGCTCTGCTGTGGGGTCTCTGCAGTCATAATTGTTTATTTTTAGATGAACTATTTCAGGTTTGGGGTACTTCAAGCTTTAGAGAGAGAATCATATCTTCAGTTGTGTCAGTTCTCTATATAACCGAGTTATGAGAGATTTAAAGAAAAAGACAGCAACCAGTGCATTGCTGAGGTATGACCTGGGCCCTTACTAGGAAAAAGTGCTTCTTCAAAAAGCATCTATGAATTACTCTGTGCCTCAATTTCCTTTCTATAACATAGTAATAACAGTATCTACCTCACAGGAGGAACCCTGAGTTCTAAGAGGTAAAAAGGGCAGTGCCTAAAACAGCAGATACAGGTTACTATTTGGATGGCATGTTGCAGACACACTGAAACTTCCCCTTCTTTTTAAGCTGAGGACACAAGTGTAGATGGTACTCAGTCTCACAAATCCAACAACAACACTATCTTCTCAAAATTAGACTATTTAAGAAAATAGAAAAGGAAACATATAGGATGCAGATGCCTCACTAAGAACAAAGTGTCCAAAACAAAAGGACAGGGAAAGATGGGGCTTAGCAATCTCATCCAAACACAAAGGACATGAAAAACTCTGTCTCAGCTACTGAAATCAATAAAACTTAAAGAAAGGATTAATAAAAATAAAAGTTAGGTTGGAAGCCTTCACAGAAGGAGCCAGAATTAGCAGAGTATTTAATCTAGAACTACACGCACATTAATTCTACAGTGCCAATATATTTCTAGCACTGCTGAGGGATTAACTCAGAGGTCAAAGGGCAATTTTCAACCAACAGTCTTGAAACTAAACAGTACACAATGTATTCACATGTCAGACATGGCATGATGTAGCAAGCACAGGGTCTGGGTCCCATCCTTGGGGAGGAAAGAAGATTCTGAGGGTGGGGGGAACATGCCTGTAACTCCAGCACTCTAGAGCCTAAGACAAGATCCTCGCCTTTAAAAGTCACATCAGGGCCAGCCAGGGGGCTCAGCAGGTATAGGCATCTGCTGCCAAGCCAAGTGACCTTAATTTTATTCCCAGAATACATGTGGTGCAAGAAGAAAATGGACTTCCACAGATTATCCTCTGACTTCAACATGCACACTATGGCATGTGTATTCCCCCACACAATAAGAAATATAATAAATTAACTACATGTTATTCCCTTTAGTATGCATATTTTATGCTCTGTGTACTCGCTAGTAACTAAAAGGTAAATAATAGTGTTTCAATGACTGAATATTTATAAAAGAACACAACAACCTTAACTCTCAACTCAGCTCTCACCATAAACAATAAGTTTTTCAAGTAGACCAAGCAGTAAGAAAAACAGTATACATATTAAAACACGGGGGAAAAATGTAAGAGAAACGCTTTGCAACATTTGAAAGATACTGGCTTCTAACAAGAAATAAGAATGAACCATAAAGAAAATGAAAAACTGCACCTCAAAATAAAAACTTCTGGTCATTGATATGTAGCATTATAAAAATGTAAACAGAAGTCACAGATTGGGAGGAAAAATCATGAAGAACGTGTACCTAGAACATATAAAGAATATCTACAAATCAATAATATGAAAGCAACACAATTTAAAATATGGGTAAGTGACTCGAACATTATCAAGAACAATTAAAATTAAAAGGTGTATTTTCAGGCAAGAGACAACTGGGATGTGTCTACATTGATAATGGAAAGATATTATGATAAATCATTTTGGAGGTACTTTGGCAGTTTCATATAAACTATATTCACTTATTTAAGATCAATTCCACTCCCAAGTATTTATATAAAAGAAATAAAGGGGATTTACTAAACAAATACTTATCTAAATAATTTTGTCTTACTTACAATAACTAGAAATTAGAAATAAATACCCATCAACAGGCAAATAAATAGTCAATTATATATTCACACAGTGGACTTGTTCTTTGCAATAAAAAGAAGTGAACCATAGACATATACAGCATGGATAAATCTTAAAGAAGTTACTGATTAAACGACCACCAAAGCATTCAGGAGGATTCTCAAGTCACTAGTATATGAACTGGGAAGCCAAGGAATGTTGCTAACTCTCAAAATAAAGGTTAAAAAAAAAAAGCAAGAGACTTCTAAGTAAACCTGTCTACAAGAAGCTGCCTCTGTGTGCTCTGTATGACATAGCTAAGAAAAAGTACAGGAAAAGAAAAACTAAGGACTATTGTAATGAGAGGAGATAATTGAATCTATGGAACTGCTCCTCTCTCTAGACTGTGTTCCCAAAGACCCATTCTACCACCCTCCACCCCCCTACATCACTGCCTACTGTGCTCTGGGCTCCTGCCTCCAACTCCACAGGATTCTGCCTGCTCAGGTGCAGGCCACACAAGTCAGAAGAGCAGAGACACCCCTGCAACCCTCCCCTATAAAACGTAATTATCAAGCAAGATTCAGATCTAAATTCTCATTTCATGAAGATGATAGAGGACTTTAAGAAGGACATAAATAACTTCATTAAAGAAATACAGAGTAACACAAGTAAACAAGTAGAAGCTCTTAAAGAGGATACACACAAATCTCTTAGAGAAATATAGGAGAACACAATCAAACAGGTGAAGGAATTGAACAAAACCATCCAGGTTCTAAAAATAGAAATAGAAACATTAAAGAAAACTCAAAGGGAGACAGCCCTGGAGAGGAAAGAGCACAAGAGTCATAGATGCAAGCATTAGCAACAGAATACAAGAGATAGAAGAGAGAATCACAGTGGTAGAAGATACCATAGAAGACATCAACAATCAAGAAAAATACAAAAAGCAAACGGCTCCTATCTTAAAACATTCAAGAAACCCATGACACAATGAAAAGATAGAACCTGAGAATAATAGATATAGAAGAGAGTAAAGATTCCCAACTCAAAGGGCCAGCAAACATTTTCAACAAAACTATAGAAGAAAACTTCCCTAACCTAAAGAAAGAGATGCCCATAAACATACAAGAAGCCTACAGAACACCAAACAGATGGGACTAGGAGAGAAATTATAATTTATAATTATATGAGAATTATAATTTATAATTATATGAGAATTATAATTTATAATTATATAAGAATATAATTAAAATTATATTCTTATCAGTCATATAATAATTAAAACGCCAAATGCACAGAACAAAGAAAGAATACTGAAAGCAGTAAGGAAAAATGTCAAGTAACATATAAAAGCAGACCTATCAGAATTATACCAGACTTCTCAACAGAGACTCTAAAAGCCAGAAGATCATAGGCATATGTCATACAGACACGAAGAGAACAAAAGGCAAGCCCAGGCTACTATACCCAGCAAAACTCACAATTACCATAGAATACCAAAGTATTCAAGACAAAACAAAATTTAAACAATATCTTCCTACTATTCCAGCCCTACAGAGGATAATGGAAGGAAAAGTCCAACACAAGGACAGAAACTACACCCTAGAAAAAGCAAGAAAGTAATCCTTCAACAAACCTAAAAGAAGATAGCCACAAGAACAGAATCCCAACTTTAAAAACAAAAATAACAGGAAGCAACAATTACTTTTCTTTAATATCTCTTAATATCAATGGAGTCAATTCCCCAATAAGTAGGCATAGAATAACAGACTGGCTACACAAACAGGACCCAACATTTTCCTGCTTACAGGAAACCCACCTCAGGGGAAAAGACAGACACTACCTCAGAGTGAAAGGCTGGAAAACAATTTTCCAAGCAAATGGTCCAAAGAAACAAGCTGGAGTAGCCATTCTAGTATCGAATAAAATTGACTTCCAACTCAAAGTTATCAAAAAAGACAAGGAGGGGCACTTCATACTCAAAGGTAAAATCTTCCAAGAGGAACTCTCAATTCTGAATATCTATGCTCCAAATGCAAGGGCAGCCACATTCATTAAAGACACTTTAGTAAAGCTCAAAGAACACATTGCACCCCACACAATAATAGTGGGAGACTTCAACACCCCACTCTCATCAATGGACAGATCCTGGAAACAGAAACCAAACAGAAGCACAGTGAAACTAACAGAAGTTACGAAACAAATGGATTTAACAGACATCTACAGAACATTTTATCCTAAAACAAAAGGATATACCTTCTTAGGACCTTATGGTACTACCTCCAAAACTGACCATATAATTGGTCACAAAACAGGCCTCCACAGATACAAAAATATTGAAATTATCCCATGCATCCTATCAGATCACCATGGACTAAGGCTGATCTTCAGTAACAGCATAAATAATAGAAAGCCAACATTTATGTGGAAACTGAACAAAAATCTACTTAATGATACCTTGGTCAAAGAAGAAATAAAGAAAGAAATTAAAGATTTTTTAAAGTTTAATGAAAATGAAGGCACAACATACCTAAACTTATGGGACACAATGAAAACAGTCCTAGGAGGAAAACTCAAAGCCCTGAGTACCTCCAAAAAGAAACTAGAGAGAGCATACACTAGCAGCCTGACAGCACACCTAGAAGCTCTAGAACGAAAGGAAGCAAATTCACCCAAGAGGAGTAGACAGCAGGAAATAATCAAACTTAGGGCTAAAATCAACCAAGTAGAAACAAAAACAACTATTCAAAAAAAAAATCAACAATATCTTACGACAAAAGGCTTTACTCAATAAAACTGGAAAACCTGGATGAAATGGACAATTTCCTAGACAGATACCAGGTATCAAAGTTAAATCAAGCTCAGATGAATGATCTAAATAGCCCCATATCCCCTAAAGGAATAGAGGCAGTCATTAATAGTCTCCCAACCAAAAAAAAAAAAAAAAAAAAAAAAAAGGCCAGGACCAGATGGGTTTAGTGCAGAGTTCTATCAGACCTTCAAAGAAGACCTAATTCCAACTCTCCTCAAACTATTTCACAAAATAGAAACAGAAGGTACTCTACCAAATTCATCCTATGAAGCCACAATTACTCTGATACCTAAACTACATGAAGACCCAACAAAGATAGAGAACTTCAGACCAATTTCCCTTATGAATATCGATGCAAAAATACTCAATAAAATCCTCACAAACCAAACCAAAAACACATCAAAATAATCATCCATCATGATCAAGTAGGCTTCATCCCAAAGATGCAGGGATGGTTTAATATATGGAAATCCATCAACGTAATCCGCTATATAAACAAATCAAAAACAAAAACCACATGATCATTTTGTTAGACGCTGAGCGTTAGATGCTGAGAAAGCATTTGACAAAATCCAACACCCCTTCATGATAAAAGTCCTGGAAAGATCAGAAATTCAAGGCCCATACCTAAACATAATTATAATATACAGCAAACCAGTAGCCAACATCAAAGTAAATGGAGAGAAGCTTGTAGCAATCCTGCTAAAATCAGGGACTAGACAAGGCTGCCAACTTTCTCCCTACCTATTCAATATAGTACTTGAAATCCTAGCCAGTAATTTGACAACAAAAGGAGATCAATGGGGATACAAATTGGAAAAGAAGAAGTCAAAACATCACTGTTTGCAAATGACATGATTGTATATGTAAGTGACCCTAAAAATTCCACCAGAAAACTCCTAAACCTGATAAACATCTTCAGTGCAGAGCTGGATATAAAATTAACTCACACAAATCAGTGGTCTTTCTCTACACAAAGGATAAACAGGCTGAGAAAGAAATTAGGGAAACAACACCCTTCACAATAGTCACAAATAATATAAAATACCTTGGTGTGACTCTAAGGAAGTGAAAGATCTGTATGATAAGAAGTTCAAGTCTCAGAAGAAAGAAATTGAAGAAGATCTCAGAAGATGGAAAGATCTCCCATGCTCATTGATTGGCAGAATTGATATAAGCAAAATGGCTATCCTGGTGAAGCAATCTACAGATTCAATGCAATCCCCATCAAAATTCCAACTCAATTCTTCAATGAGTTAGAAAGGGCAATTTGCAAATTCATCTGGAATAACAAAAAAACCTAGGATAGCAAAAACTCTTCTCAAGGATAAAAGAACCTCTGGTAAAATCACCATGCCTGACCTCAATCTGTAGTACAGAGCAATTTTGATAAAAACTGCATGGTACTGGTAGAGCAACAGACAGGTAGATCAATGGAATAGAATTGAAGACCCAGAAATGAACCCACACAACTATGGTCCCTTGATCTTTTACAAGGGAGCTAAAACCCTCCAGTGGAAAAAAGACAGCATCTTCAACAAATGGTGCTGGCACAACTGACAGTTATCATGTAGAAGAATGTGAATTGATCCATTCTTATCTCCTTGTACAAAGCTCAAGTCTAAGTGGATCAAGGAACTCCACATAAAGCCAGAGACACTGAAACTTATAGAGGAGAAAGTGGGAAAAAGCCTCAAAGATATGGGCACAGGGGAAAAATTCCTGAACAGAACAGCAATGGCTTGTGCTGTAAGATCAAGAATTGACAAATGGGACCTCATAAAATTGCAAAGCTTCTGTAAGACAAAAGACACTGTCAATAAGACAAAAAGACCATCAACAGATTGGGAAAGGATTTTTACCAAACCTAAATCTGATAGAGGACTAATATATAATATATACAAAGAGCTCAAGAAGCTGGACTCCAGAAATTCAAATAACCCCATTAAAAATGGGGTACAGAGCTAAACAAAGTATTCTTAACTGAGGAATACCAAAGGGCTGAGAAACACCTGAAAAAATGTTCAAGATTCTTAATCATCAGGGAAATGCAAGTCAAAACAACCCTGAGATTCCACCTCATTCCAGTCAGATTGGCTAAGATCAAAAATTCAGGTGACAGCGGATGCTGGCAAGGATGTGGAGAAAGAGGAACACTCCTCCACTGTTGGTGGAATTGAAAGCTGGTATAACCACTCTGGAAATCAGTCTGGCGGTTCCTCAGAAAATTGGACATAGTATTACCAGAAGATCCAGCAATACCTCTCCTGGGCATATACCCAGAAGATGTTTCTACTGGTAATAAGGAGACATGCTCCCCTATGTTCATAGCAGCCTTATTTATAATAGCCAGAAGCTGGAAAGAACCCAGATGTCCCTCAACAGAGGAATGGATACAGAAAATGTGATACATTTATATAATGGAGTACTACTCAGCTATTAAAAACAATGAATTTATGAAGTTCTTAGGCAAATGGATGCATCTGGAGGATATCATTCTGAGTGAGGTAACCCAATCACAAAAGAACTCACTTGATACACACTCACTGATAAGTAAATATTAGCCCAGAAACTTAGAATACCCAAGATACAATTTGGAAAACACCAGAAAATCAAGAAGGAAGAACTAATTGTGGATACTTCATTCCTTTTTAGAATAGGGAACAAAATACCCATGGAAGGAGTTACAAAGACAGTTTGGAGCTGAGACGAAAGGATGGACCATCCAGAGACTGCCCCACCTGGGGATCCATCCCATAATCAGCCACCAAACCCAGTTACTATTGCATATGCCAGCAAGATTTTGCTGAAAGGACCCTGATATAGCTGTCTCTGGTGAGGCTATGCCAGTGCTTGACAAATACAAAAGTGGATGCTCATAGTCTTCTATTGGATGGAACACAGGGCCCCCAATGGAGAAGCTAGAGAAAGTACCCAAGGAGCTGAAGGGGTCTGCAACCCTATAGGTGGAACAACAATATGACCTCACCAGTACCCCCAGAGCTCGTGTCTTTAGCTGCATACGTAGCAGAAGATGGCCTAGTCTGCCATCACTGGGAAGAGAGGCCCCTTGGTCTTGCAATCTTTATATGCCCCAGTTTAGGGGAATGCCAGGGGAGCAGGGCGGGGTGGGGAGGGTATAGGGGACTTTTGGGATAGCATTTGAAAAGTAAATGAAGAAAATATCTAATAAAAATTGAAAAAAAAAACCCAAAAAACAAAAAGCAGGAAGCCAGCTATGTCTAAGGCAATCAGAAGCTGTATTAAGCAGATGGTTTGGAGGCTTGGAGGTAAGAGGCAGAGAGAACAACCACAATAAACGAGTTTCTTTGGAATGGTGGATTAATGATAGAAAGGGTAATGTGGGATTCTGTGTCTATACTACTTTGATTCAAGTAAAATTAAATGACTAAATGTGCAGAACAAAAATCAGCATGCATATGTCACAGGAAGGCATATGGTGGTTTAGAAGTCATCCAGTGGCAGGAAGTAGGAAGGGAGGTCTGAGGCCAGCCCCAGATGTTCTCATCAGTATAATTGTTACTGATAAAATGAATGTGATCAACATGGCTAGTCTTACCGGAGTACTTCCAAAGACTGCAACCCAACAATTTACTAATGAGAAGTTTCACTAATGAGGGGTCTATGCAAAACCCAGCTTTCTGGTGCTATTCATCTTTTCTCTCCTCTTTAAGCAAAAGCATGACTCAAGCACGCAGGGTTCTATCTGGCACAAGTCCTGTTAACTTGGGATAATTAAATATGCCAGTCATGTTTTTCAGTAAGGTCTGTTTAAATACTTTAGAGAAGTCATTAGTGAGTCCATCTGGACCAACAGCTTTGCCAGATGGCATAATGTTACTACCTCTATCTGTTCTGTTTCTGGAATATTCTACCTCATTGGTAGTGTAACATACAGTTATTTTCAGGGTCTTGTTCTGATTCTTTGCAGAGTGTAGGGTTTGGGAAGGAGAAAGGGAGCTGAGCAACTACATTATACATTCCCAACTGAGCATGAGATCATGAGTGTCCAGGAATCCAAAGAGACCTCAACATTTCTGTCTCTAAAGAAAGTCTGCTAGATGTCAGTGTTACAGGGTAAGGTGACCACTGATATTCCCACAGGAGACTGTAAGACTCCTAGATGAGAAACCTGGAAGAACTTTCCTCCTGGCAAGTAGACACTCCAAAGCAGGCTTGATTTTTCTATAATCACATAGAAGCATCACCTGTGTAGATACATAAGAATGGCAATCATGCCGGGCAGTGGTGGTGCACACCTTTAATCCCAGCACTTGGGAGGCAGAGGCAGGCAGATTTCTGAGTTCAAGGCCAGCCTGATCTACAGAGTGAGTTCCAGGACACCCAGGGCTACATAGAGAAACCCTGACTCGAAAAAACAAAAACAAAACAAAACAAAAAACAAAACAAAACAAAACAAAAGGTAATCACAATAGTTCCAGTTACCTTTGAGTTAACTCCCTAATTAGGGGTGAAAATACAGGATACTTGCCAAATCAAGGACACTGGTGACTTTAGCATGACCCTCTGTCTTAGTCAGGGTTTCTATTCCTGCACAAACATCATGACCAAAAAGCAAGTTGGGGAGGAAATTGTTAATTCTGCTTACACTTCCATACTGCTGTTCATCATCAAGGAAGTCAGGACTGGAACTCAAGCACATCAGGAAGCAGGAGCTGATGAAGAGGCCATGGAGGGATGTTCTTTACTGGCTTGCCTCCCCTGGCTTGCTCAGCCTGCTCTCTTATAGAACCAAGATTACCAGCCCAGAGATGGTTCCACCCACAAGGGACCTTTCCCCCTTGATCACTAATTGAGAAAATGCCTTACAGTTGGATCTCATGGAGGCATTTCCTCAACTGAAGCTCCTTTTTCTGTGATAACTCCAGCTGTGTCAAGTTGACACAAAACTAGCCAGTACACTATCTCATTAAGTGGTAACGAAATTAGATCCTAAAGGGCAGGAGGAACTGTGGTGTTTCTGTGAACTCTGAGCTGGCTTGATCATCGTATGTGGCAAGACTCAGTATTGCTCCAACACTGAACTACATTGAGTTTTTCAGATGAGAACAAGATGAACTTGCAGCCCTACCTTTTCCTAGTCAGGCTAGGTTTAGTTAGAAAATATGGGGCCCTGTGAATTAAAATGTTATGCTGTTTGGTGTAACAGCTGCCTGGCATTTTTAACTGTGATCAGGCAATAACAGCCAGGGAACTGATTTTAAGGGTGCTCTCTGTCCTGGGAATTAAGCTAACACATTAAGGCTGCCTGCTCCCCAGCTTTGTGGTTTGCAATGGGTTTTGTTCCATTTTTGTTGTTGTTGTTGGGGTTTTTGTTATTTTTTTTTTCCTTGGTTACCAGCAGACCAGCACTTCCCACCTCTCATCCTGCTCCTTGGCCCCTCCCTGGTTTTCCTCTACTCCTTGTTTCTCTCTTTTTACACTCAGAAGTTCCAAGATCTGGAGAAGAGTATAAAGAGTGAGGGTGAGTCTGTTCCCTCGCCCCAGGCTTCCAACTGGAAGTTCATGCTTGAACCCCTCCACCACCCACATTTCCAACAGGCTGAGCTCAATCACAGTTGATCTATCACTGTGAACCTGGCGTATGCAACTATTAAAATGTAAGATTCCCCGTGTGCAAGACAGCATTTGTTCCACTGCAGAGAGAAGCAGTTATTAGTTTTCTGTGAAATGGGGTCCACGGCAGAGAATGACCCTCTGTAAATAGCAAATTAGTAAATAATAAGCAGTAGTTACATAAGACCCTTCTTCAAAACAACTAAAATTATCTTTTGACAAGTGAAAAGAATTCAAAAGTTTAGAAATAGCAGATGAGGTGCTATTATTTCTAGACATGAATAATGTCTGCAGTGTCTTTTAGCCGACCTCACCCTAGTGGAGGTTTTCACTCTAACTCAGCCACTATCCAGAAATCTTTAAATGTCAGGTTAGAATTTTACTCTCTTCCATGACACCTGGAACAATACAGCACCTGACATCAAGTGAATGCCCTGAAAATACATGTTGAATGAGGAAAAAGCCAGCACACACAGCTCTAGATGCTGAATGAGAAAAACAGCTGAAATCATAATGAGTAATATAAGCCTGCTCATGTACAGAATTCTTGTCAGGAACTCTACAAGCAAGAAAAAAAGTTGTAAAACACCATTTATGCTTGGTACTAATAATTCCCTGAAATATTTAAAATTATGCAGGAAATCAAAATCTAATTTTTAAGTGTCATTCAGAGAAGTAACAGCATAACACTTTAGTTTACAGGCCCTCATACTTTTCTAACTAAATTAGATCCAAAACAAGGCATAACTAGATTTGAAATATTAGAGTTGAACACTTGAATATTAGATTCCTTTTAATGATTTGCTTGGGGAAACGTTATATGTAAATGAAGACTCCTTGACACCCAAACACACTACAAAGAAGAATAATTCAAGGTCACTGATTTCCTTTTGTATTTTGGTTCAGCACAAGTAATTTCTTGAGGAAACAAAACTCACCTATATTTTATTAACATGCAAGAAAGGAAAGCAGGCTGCAGTCTTCAGAGCTGGGGGCAGTGAGGTCTACAACTGGCGGGGAGGGGCACAGTGTGGTCCTTTTCAGTTCCCAGTATCCAAAAAGACAAGGGGCAGTAAGAGGCATCTAACAGGCAAATCCAGGTATTTGGCTTGATAATTTTAAGTCATGCTGTCTATATCAAATTTTAAGACCAACCCTCATAAAGCACAATTGTCTATGAATATGAGTAAACTGGGCCTAGGTCACAGTACAGGGAAGGAGTGAACTTCAGTTGAAATCATGTACTATCTTCACTTAAGCATAGTACCAATATGTGACTCAACCTATGCATACTTTTGATTGGTTGTTTTCTGAGACAGGGTTTCATATAGCTTAGGTTGTCCTCAAATTCCCTATGTGGCCAAGAATGACCATGAACCTGATCCTTCTGTGTCTACCTCCCAAGCAGTAAAATTACAATCCTATATTATCATGCCCAGCTTTTAAATTTTTCTTCTTATTCATTCAACAAACATTTACTGAATGCCACTGGGATAGATGTTCAATAGACAGTAATGAGTAGGTCACTATAATACACAGAGAATTAAAATACTCTTGAAGAGACAGATAATGAATATCAAGCAAAAGATACAAGAACATAAATTCAAGAGAAGGAATACCAAGAATGTTCTGAAGCTACCGGGTAAAAAACAGTAGCTGGAGCAGAGGAGTGGCTCCCAGTAGAGCTGCATGTCTTAGGGTTTCCATTGCTATGAATAAATACCCTGACCATGGAAATTCTTATAAGGAAACATTTAATTGGGGACTGACCTACAGTTCAGAGGTTTAATTCATTATTGTCGTGGCAGGAAGGCAGACAGTGCTGGAGAAGAAGCTGAGAGTTCTATATCTGGATCCACAGGTAGTAGGAACATACAGTGACACTGGACCTGGCTTAACATTTGAAACCTCAAAGCTCACCCTCAGTGACACACTTCCTCCAAGAAGACCACACTTCCTAATAGTGCCACTCCTTATGAGCCTATGGGGGTCATTTTCATTCAAACCATCACAGACTGTAAGGTCACTGAGGGTGGTAACCTTGTCTCTCATGTGTAGAATATGATGCAGTCAATGAATAAGAAGTTTGTGGCATTCTGGGTCATTAAGTTTGGGGCAGCCTCACAAGGACAGTAAGAGGCTGTAGATGTGACCTGGAAGAGAGGTCTGAAGACAGATTTTAAAGTTACACAAAGAAGGCCATATGACATGACAGTCAAAGTTTCATCTTTATTTTCACCTGTTTGTCTTCTTGGTTTTGAAACCTGCCTCTGAATTCTTGGGCTTCTTTTTCCCCTTCATGGTCATCTCTTAAAATATTCTTTTTTTTTTTTTAATTTTATTTTAATTAGGTATTTTCTTCATTTACAATCTTAAAATATTCTTAAGCTATTCCTTATCAAATGTTCTTGCCTATTCTCAAATGCCCCGGAGCACTGTCTTAGCCCACACACTCAAATGCCCTGGAGCACTGTCTTAGCCCACACAGTCAAATGCCCTGGAGCACTGTCTTAGCCCACACACTTAAATGCCCTGGAGCACTGTCTTAGCCCACACCCTCTCACACTGAGGTACTGAGCTCTACACTTAATCCAGAAAGGTGATGCTGTTGTTATATGAATTTTCTGTCCAACAATTAATTTATGTGGATTAGCCAAGTATTATCTATTAAATCAGTATTACCTGAAAGATACAAGCTTGTATTTGCTAAAATGGTGGCTTTGAAAAGGCTTGCAAATTAAGTGTTAATACTTGGCCTATATTTTAACAAAAACTTTGTAAAACAACTTTTATGAAAAATCACGTATCTAATACAAATCCCTGAGAGAGTTCTATCTGCCATATTAAAAAAAACTAGAATAAACAAAATTTATTCTGTATCTCTCCTAGGTACATACACCCATAAATATATTCAGATTTAATTAAAATATGCACAGTAATTGGAGTGATACTTTTAAATAGTTGACATATTTTAATTCCACAGAGTACTATTAAAATTCAAAATTCAAAAGTTAAAACAACAGTTTGGAATAATCATTTCTCAGGATGTGGCTAAACAGTTTCATTTACCTGAAGTGAAGAAAAGCTGCAGGTAAGTGTGGGAGACACTGCCTGCAGGAGCTAGGCAGACACTGCTGAGGTTCATAGTAGGTGCCAGACAAATAGGCAAGAGAAGGAGATCAGGTTCTCTGAAAACTCCCATCTGGCAGGTGGGGAAGTAGATACAAAATGTAAGGATGCTGCTCAGATTCAAGGCATGTAAGCAGGGTTAAAGAGAAAGAAACTGCCTTTTGCAAGGCTCCAGACTCCAGGTGAAACCCGGAAGCAAGCCCCTGTTGAAGCCAGTGGCTGTACTGAGCACAAGAAGTACCAGTTATCTAGAGACCTCAGGAAACCTTAAAGAAACTTAAAAATCAACTGCACTATAGCAACCATGAGTCACATGCCTAGAAGAGGAGAAGGATGAAAGAGCCTACTAGTACAGGGATGGATCTGGAAAAGGGGCTAGATCCCAGAGGATCTAACATGATTTTTGAGGTAGCTAGATAGTAGACTTGAAGATCATCAGCAGTAGATGATGCCTCATAATCACTAGTGTCCTAGTTAGGGTTTTACTGCTGTGACCAGACACCATGACCAAAGCAACTCTTATAAGGACAACATTCAATTAGGGCTGGCTTATAGGTTCAGAGGTTCAGTCCATTATCAAGACAGGAACATGACAGAGTCCAGACAGATGTGGTGGTACAGGAAAAGCTTAGAGTTCTACATCTTCAACCAAAGGAAGACAGAAGACTAACTTCCAAGCAGCTAGGATGAGGGTCTTAAAGTCCACACCCACAGTGACACACATTCCCCAATAAGGCCACATTTACTCTAACAAGTCCACATCTACAAATAGTGCCACTACCTGGGTCAAGCATATTCAAAACACTACAACTAGACTGTAAAATCAAGAACTGGTCAAAAGGATTGGATTTGAATTCTATCTCTAGCTTGAGTAGACACATGCCATACTATCGTCCCCTCCCTTAAGAGTTAAAATGAGCCTGTTTATAACCCAGACAGCAAAACACTCTACAGGAAAGCTGGCTGCTCAAGAGATGTTTTTGTTTTATTTGTTTGTTTTTTGTTTGTTTGTTTGTTTGTTTTGGAGACAGGGTATCTTTGTGTAGTGCTTTGTAGCAAAAAGTTACAGGGACTTCCTGCAGTAGGCCGGATGGAGACAACTCAGAAACCAGCAGCTGCTCCTTGTAAAAAAGGATGGTGTCTGGGACCCTGAGAAGCAGGAGACATATTCCTCCAGGGGATTGGCCATCTGAAATAAGGGACTGTCTGCAGTAGGCCAGGATGGAGACATCTCAATCGCCTGTGGCAGTTCTTTGTAAAAAACAGTTGTTCTCATTTCTCCTAACCTTAGTCCTGGACAACAGCTGTATAGATTTCATTTGTGCATGACTGATTTTCAGTGGCCTTGGTGTGCATATTTATTCTATTGTATCTAAGTTTCTTACTTCTTTCTCCTTCTGCTCTGGCAAATTCTGTGAAACTAGATGTTCCCTGCTGTAATAATTCTTAAACAATTAAAAATTGAGGCATGGGGCACAGCACAGCACTGTCCTAATGGCTAAGGTGCATGCTGTGTGTTCTCATCTTGGAAACAATGTAATAACTACAATGGTAGTTTCAGAGTAATGATTGACTTGTAAAGAAAATTTGAAGAAATTATTAGAAAATGAAATAGAGCCAACATTGGAACCCCAAGGGGAAAAGAAAAACTATTGAAGTTATAAAATAAGTTTTGCACAACATTTGAGAGTGGTTCCTGGATAAGCAAGTATAGAATATATAAAATCTTATATTAGTATAATTAAGTTAAAACACTGAGACTCTTAGGAGAGTCATTGGGTGCAATGTGCAGAAGCAGAAAGCTAGCGGAACTGTTGAGTTAAGGGTTAACGTGATTCTTTCTGGCCACTGCCTGGCAGCTTTGCCCATGTCATTTATCATTAGAGCTTCACAGGAAAATGCAAGTAGCTGGCATCAGAGCTCTGAGCTCTGAAGTATAATAAGTTAAAAGTTAAAGTTTAAATAATGGTAAGTTTGCAATTATTATTATTATTTTGACTATAGGCCTGGGAATAGGGAAACTTGAAACTTTGGGGAACAATTGTAATTCTTGATTTTTGTGGGACATGGTCATTCTTTTGAATTTGATTTGGCAAGGTTATACAATGTCTTTTTTTCTACCTGCTTTTGGAGTATCAATAAAAGTCTGAGGCAAGAAAAAGGCGAGAGAACGAGTGAGAGCGAGTATGAGCATGTGAAGGGCAACTAGGAGAGCAAATGCGGAGAGCATGTGAAGAGAATGAGAAGAGTGAGTGAAGAGTGAATGAAGAGAGAATGTGAAGAGTGAGTGAGGAGAGAATGTGAAGAGTGAGTGAGGAGAGAATGTGAGGTTTGTATGGAGTGTGTGTATGTGAGTGAAATGAGTGCATGTGGTGTGTGTGTGAGATGTGTGTGAGATGTGTGTGAAGAGTGTGTGTGAGAGTGAAAAGGGAAGGCACAGAGGTGTTTTTGAGTGTGGGAGTTCAAGCAAAGCAGAGTGCACAGGAGAATGCAGGGTGTGTGCAGCCTCAAGCTGTGATCGAATGGGCAAGCGAGGGATGGGCGAGCAAGAAAGAGAGTAGAGAATGAGAGAGAAGAGGGAGAAACTTTAAGCCTTGAAAAGTTGCCTGTCAGCTTGTACCCAAAAAAGTAGTCTGTGTATATTTATTAAGTGCCTTCCAGATATCCCTGCTTACAGTTGAGAGCTCCAACATTCCTGTGTCGAGGCTGGGCCCCAACAGTGTAGCCCAGGCTGTCTTGGAACCAGCTCTGTAGACCAGACTGGCCTCAAATTCAGACACACACCTGAAAGTACACAGGATTCAAAATGTGCAGCACCACTGCCCAGCTAAGAGACTTCTGAAAATAGTACAAAGCCAACCTCAACATGTAGGTTGTTACAATGATCCATCCACATGCCACTTTCCACTTTTACCCCACAAGAGTGTGCCCTACATGATGGTCTCTCTGGTCACCGTCTACTCTTTTCTTCTACAATGGCCCCTCTGCTCACTGCCCATTCTTATCCTTTGATATATCTAGTATTATGCTGTAATATATTTTACCTATCTTCTATGCTACACTCTGTGCCTCTCCTGAATTCACTGGATGGGGACAACAAGGACCATATGACTTTCCATATGACTCAGATTAGGTAGGGTCCGCTAATATCTTCACCAGAGTTGTCTGGGGAAATGAGCCAGAACAAAGCCTACAAGTAGACGACATAAAAGACTTAGATTAAGTCTGAGATATGTGTACAACAGAGGCTCATAGAGTGATTGTTTCTAGATTGTTGCTTTAGCTCAGATAATGAATATTCACTAAAACATACTAAATATTTGCAGTTTTGAAATTCCACACATACAAATGCAAACTAGGTGAATTATTCATGTTGAGAATGTATTTAGGCTTTTCTTTTTTGAGACAAGGTCATGTCTGGCTTGGAACTCACTTTGTAGGACAGGCTGGAATTGAATTCACAGGGGTTTTCCTGCCTCTGCCTCCCAATCACTGGGATTAAAGATGTGCACCACCACACCCAGTTCTTGACATTTTTGTTTTATTATCATCTGAAGAGGACAGTAACAATCCATGTAAATTTTGCTTTAAAATAGTAAGGGGAGCTAGCTTAAAGCAGTGTCCCCAGAAAGCACAGAACTTACTAAGACAAGAAAAGCAAAAGACTCTTAGTGTCCATACAGGATGTGGTCATTGCTACATCACTGCCACTCCTCTGAAATCCCCATCCCCATTAGAGAGAAGCAGTCCCATTTCATCCATATTACCCTCAACAAGTGTTGTCCCAGCTTGTAAAGTGTTACCCAGGAAAAATGCCAAGGGTACTATTTAAATCAATTTCCTTGACAGAATGGGAAGCAGTCATCAGCTTGAATGCACTCCACATACAGTAAGGAATAGCCCTCCACTTCTGGGCCTACCCTCTGTGCCAATGGAATATCATGCTTGATAGAAATATCTTTGCTTGCATTATAGGTCTTGAGTAATAACCTTTCCATATGACTCAG
This sequence comes from Mus caroli, assembly GCF_978045245.1. Lineage (NCBI taxonomy): Eukaryota > Metazoa > Chordata > Mammalia > Rodentia > Muridae > Mus > Mus caroli. The sequence continues at coordinate 93,366,706 of NW_028227268.1, read as the reverse complement.
GAAGGGAGCTGACCATATTCCTCATGAATTCAGGATTGGGGTGGATACACTAGAGAAATCAATAACAAGACTTCGATCCATACAGTATCAGTGGACTCCCAAAACCAAGGCTATACATCTGTACTATCAATCACAGAGCCACAGTGCAAACCCAGAAGATGAACTGCTGTAAGCTTCAAGTTGGCAATTAAATCCTGATGCTGGGAGAGTGACACACCCTGGTGCAAGACAGTGGAAGCCTCTTGAATGTTGCATAGATGGTAATCTGGACCTTCAGCTGCAGTAAACCATCACTTTGTGGATAATGCCTTCTAGTGAGTTCTGTGACACTGTCTAGCTAATAATCAGAACAGGATAACATGAGAAACCTTTGTCCTTGCAGCTGGTGTGAATCAAGACTGCACCCTCCTTCCTATAGTATAGATGCTCATAAAACCCTGCACACTCTCTGAAAGCAACAATGCTTAATGATTTAATAAGAAGGGCGTATGAACAAGAATCCTGTGACAGCCACCAGGAAATTTAAGCACACTGACTGACTACAGTCTCTAAAAACACTCTAGAAAACTCTAAGTCATGATGTCTATAAATTTAAAGACCCAAATTCTCTGATCCTACTATAGGCTTGTATTATATAAATGACAATATAGATTTAAATGGACTGACAAAAACATATTTTCAAAAATATGGGATTTGGGAATGACAAGATGGCTCAGTGGATAAAAGCACATTCTGCTAAGCCTGATGTCCTGAGTTTTATCTCCTGGACCAATATGGTGGAAGAAGAAAAACCCATCCTGCACACACACTCACTTACACAGGGATATGAGTGAGGCACATAAACAAATATGGAGAACAAAAAGCCATTGTTGTTTAGAAAATTAACTCAGAATATGAGATTCCTTTGAATTACACCCATCATAAACCTGTGGGAAGAGATAATACTAACTTTTCAACAATATTCTGCAGAGATGGTCTCCAAAAATCCCATTTATAGTAGTTCTGTTTATCCATGATTTCACTTTCCACAGCTTGTCAATTTTGGGTCAGTTTTGATCCAAAAACAGTAAGTGGAAAGTTCCAGAAATAAACAATGCCTAAGTTTTATAGTGTGAAGAATTTTGAGTAACGTTAGGAAATCTCATGGTAAGATAAACAGTTGATAGTCCTGTTGCCCCGGTTGTCCACATAGTACCAACCCATGTCAATCACTTAGCAGCCTTACATGGCACTCTCAAAAGTTTGTTGCTATAAAATTCAATAGATTAGATTTTTTTTTCTAAGAAGGGGCTGGAATAAACATTAGTTTATAAAACTTTTAATAGAACCCTCATATGCTAAAGCCTATTAAAGTCTTTTGACACTAAGACAAGGACTGCTGTTTAAAAGTGTGGGCTACCAGGCACAGTGGCACACAACTGCAATTCCAGAATGCAGGAGGCTGAAGCAAAAGGATCATAAGTTCTCAGCCATCTTTGTCTGTACAGAATAGTTTGTACCAGTCTGAGCATCAGAGGAAGATCCTGTGTCAACAAAACAAGCAAGGAAAAAAAAAAAAAAAGTATGTGCATGAGCGCATAATATATTCAATTTCTATTACTATACAAAATCTTATAAAATAATGGACTTCCCAAGCATATTTAACATGAATTAAACAAAACAAAATAAAACCTCTCCATTCACTCAGTGTTCTGCAAAAAGATATAACATAAATTACATAATTATGAAGTGGGAATATTTCATTTTTCTTTCTTTCTTTCTTTCTTTTTCTCTTTTCTTCTCTTCTCTTTTCTTTTCTTTCTTTCTTTCTTTTTTTTGGTTTTCCTTTTTTTGTTTGTTTTTGTTTTTTTGAGACAGAATTTCTCTGTGTAGCCCTGGCTATCCTGGAACTCACTCTGTAGACCAGGCTGGCCTTGAACTCAGAAATCCGCCTGCTTCTACCTCTCAAATGCTGGGATTAAAGGTGTGCACCACCACACCCGGCTTTTTTTTTTTTTTTTTTTTTTTTTTTTTTTTTTTTTTGTCATTTTTCTTTAAGGAATTGGTTCTTCAAATAATTAGGTCATTTTTGCTTCTTTATGCTGCAATGGTGTTATTTTGGGTATGATGCATAAAGATTGAACAGAATGGGGAATTTTAGGAGAACACTTCCTTAACTAGATTGATTTTCTCAGAGATTTTATTGGGTAAAATTAGAAATGTAGACAGAAAGCTGGATATGATATCCCAGGGTTTTATTTATAGAGTAGAAAGGTTTAAATCATCCCTGCCTTTCATTTTATTCAGAACCCCTTTGTAATCTTTGTCTCAAACATTCTCATATAGAAAGATTATAGTTTTGACCACTTATATAATTTTATCTCATACTCAATGTTTTTAATAAATGTGGCTTTATTGTAATCCTGGTAAGTATGCTCATGAAGCAGAAATTATGCATGCACTGAAGAAACAGCTTCATCGAGAGCCAAATGAGTATCAGTTACCTTAAATTCTCAAGGCATATCTGCGCAAAATACACCTCTACATGCATCAGTGTTCCAAGGTCTAGATAGTCATATGCACTCAATTACCAAGTGGCAAACATCAGGGAGCAGAATTGTATACTAGGGACTAGATTCTAAACTTATTGCCAGGTCCTCAGCTCACCCTCAGGCACAGCATCGTACCTATGGTTTGTACATGAAACTGGACAGAACTAAGTAAGGTGCCCAGGTACATACACTTTTTGCAGGAGTGGAAGAGTGTAGAACCGTGCTTTTTAAATTAGTCATGCTCTGCCTTTCTCTTAGATTCATGAGGTAGAGCTGTGTTTAACAGCATTTTCTATACTTCTTTGTAACTCAAGAAGTTTGCAATCTAGTTCAAGAAAGAAAATCAATCTAGCAAAATAACTGACAACAGTACTTCTTAGTAGAGGATGGCAGAGCAGAGAGGGAGGAACAGCTACTTGTGAGAAAGAAACGGTGTCAATGTCAGCTGGTACAATGACTTCTCCAGACAACATCAGCGTCCTGAGAATAGTTAGTTGATATGATACAGCTGAGACCAAGTCCTGGCTTCTCAATATAATGAAGCTAGCTAAAAGCTCCTGCCCTCTCCAACTCCTTTAGGCATTTAAAAAAATGAGGATTATACTTGTCATGTAAGAATGTTTAGAATTATTTACTATTAAAGTCAATCCTCGAGCTCACTTCACATTGACCTAGAGGAAAGGGGGCATTTTCCAGGAGCCACTGAACACACAGACAAGATCCTAGAGGAAGTGTCAGAGCTAGACACTTTAGGGAATTCACAAGTATAGTAGGAAGGATCTGAAGCAAGGAACCTTGGATCAGTGTTGCCTTCCTCTCCACCCAAATATTCAACATACTTCAGTATTTGTGTGTTCCACATCCATGGAGTTAATCAAGCACAGAAATAATTGGGGGCAAAATTGTATCTGTAGTGAGCATGTATAGACTTTAAGAAAGTTATTATTCCCTAAACAAAATAATGAAGCTATATCACATGAACATGGTGTTTGGTATGGCAAATAATACACAAATAATTGAAAGTACTTAGAAAGACTAGAAAGTATTGTCCCTATGTGTAAGGAACTTTAACAGCTGCAGATGTTGGGAAACTTAGGAGGTCCAATTATTCCTCTGTTGAATACTGGAGGTGACTGAATACACTCGAAATATTTCTGCCATAAGAAGACTGGGAATTGATACTTTTAATAATGAAATTGTATAGTCAACAATTCAAATTAAACCAAGTGCTATGAAAAAATATGGAGCTAAAGGGATCTGCAACCCTATTGTTGGAACAACATGATGTACTAACCAGAACCCCGGAGCTCTTGTCTCTAGCTACATATGTATCGAAAGATGGCCTAGTCGGCCATCAATGGAAAGAGAGTCCCATTGGACTTGCAAACTTTATATGCCCCAATATAGGGGAATGCCAGGGCCAAAAGAATGGAAATGGGTGGGTAGGGAAGTGGGGGGCGCTATGGGGGACTTTTGGGATAGCATTGGAAATGTAATTGAGGAAAATATGTAATAAAAATATTAAAAATTAAAAAAAAGAAAAAATATGTATTAGAGGAAAATTATATTCAAAAATAAATTAAAAGATTGTGGCTGCATAATAAAAAGGTCCATGATGCTGAATTCAACACATGAACAATTTGTAGCAACGTGGTTTTGGATGGGGACAAATGGGAAGCGTAATCAATGGCACAGCCCAAAGCCAAAAGGCTTCACTTAGCTTCTTTGTGTCACCAAGCACCATGGCCAGCTACCTGATCTTTCCTAGCTTGGTCACACTTCATCTGTTAAGTGTAGGTAGAGTGGTCTTCACAGACACACGGAGTGTTTGTGATGGATGTGGGAAGCACTTAGTGGACTGCCCATGAGGGGTGCAGTGAACTATTCTTAGTGGCTGCAGAAATGTTTCATTGCTGAGGAAGTGGTAATGAAGAAAAAAGGCCCAAGACTGTAGCTGCAGACACCGTGACTGCATACCCAGTTCAGTGGAGGTAAGGGACACCACCACTTCTACTGCACATGAGCCAGCTATGTCCAGTACTACAGAGTGATCCACATCTGACCCCAAAGAGTCAGAAAAGAACGGGGTCCTGTTGGTAAGGGAAAGAAAATTTTACTATACTCTGAAATGTATATACCTCTATAGCCCTTAGAATGGCAATTCTCAGTGTGGGGGGTGGGGGAAAGTTCATCAGAATTTAATGATCACAATAATCTTTTGCCTTCCTTGAACTACACAGAAGAATTAAATACATAGACATGTTTGCCTAGTGTATATGTCTTTTGAGATGGGGATTGTCAAAAATAGCTATATACTGGGACTAAAAATCAACTCATACATATTTACCTCGTATTTTCTCAGGAAAACAAGATTGTTTTGACATGCCTTCTGGTTCCCACCTGTGCCTGCCAGGAGCAGAGACCTGATCCCACACACCCCACACTCCAGTTGCAGTTCAACTCCCCAGGTATTCAGACACATGCAGCTACACATGTGAGACTTTAAACCCTGCCCAGAGACCCTGCAACCCAGGGAAGGAGATTCCCTACTCACCCAGACACTCAGGCACCTTCCAGTTCCCACCTGGCTCTCTGGGAGCTGGGACCTGATTCTACACAGCACACACACCAATGGCAGCTCCACTCCCCAGGTATTCTGACACATCCAGAATCACGGGATCATAGGAAGGACAGGCTCTAGCCAGAAACAAGGAGGCCAGATAACACCAGAGATAACCAGATGACTAGAGGAAAGCATAAGAACATAAGGAACAGAAACCAATTTGGCTTAGCAACATCAGAACCCAGTTCTCCCACCATAGCAAGTCCTAGATACCCCCAAACAAACCCTTAAAACAAGATTCAGATCTAAACTTTCATTTCATGAAAATGATAGAGGACTTTAAGAAGGACTTAAATAACTCCTTTAAAGAAATACAGGAGAACACAAATAAACAAGTAGAAGCTCTTAAAGAAGAAACAAGTAAATCCCTTAAAGAAACACAGGAGAACACAATCAAACAGGTGAAGGAATTGAACAAAACCATCCAGGTTCTAAAAAATAGAAATAGAAAAACATTAAAGAAAACCCAAAGGGAGACAGCCCTGGAGATGGAAAGAGAACAAGAGTCATAGATGCAAGCATTAGCAACAGAATACAAGAGATAGAAGAGAGAATCACAGTGGTAGAAGATACCATAGAAGACATCAACAATCAAGAAAAATACAAAAAGCAAACGGCTCCTATCTTAAAACATTCAAGAAACCCATGACACAATGAAAAATGGAACCTGGGAATAGTAGATATAGAAGAGAGTAAAGATTCCCAACTCAAAGGGCCAGCAAACATTTTCAACAAAACTATAGAAGAAAACTTCCCTAACCTAAAGAAAGAGATGCCCATAAACATACAAGAAGCCTACAGAACACCAAACAGATGGGACCAGGAAAGAAATTATTCTCATCAGTCATATAATAATTAAAACGCCAAATGCACAGAAGAAAGAAGGAATATTGAAAGTAGTAAGGAAAAATGTCAAGTAACATATAAAAGCAGACCTATCAGAATTACACCAGACTTCTCTACAAAGACTCTAAAAGCCAGAAGATCATGGGCACATGTCATACAGATACGAAGAGAACAAAAAGGCAAGCCCAGGCTACTATACCCAGCAAAACTCACAATTATCATAGATGGAGAAACCGAAGTATTCCAAGATAAAACAAAATTTAAACAATATTTTTCTACTAATCCAGCCCTACAGAGGATAATGGAAGGAAAAGTCCAACACAAGGAGAGAAACAACACCCAAGAAAAAGCAAGAAATTGATCTTTTCACAACAAACCCAAAAGAAGAGAAACACAGAAACATAATTCCACCTCTAAATAAAAAAGTAACAGGAAACTACAATCATTGGTCCCTAATATCTCTGAACATCACTGGACTCAATTCCCCAATAAAAAGACATAGGCTAACAGACTGGATACATAAATAGACTCAAGCATTTTTCTGCACACAGGAAACACACCTCAGAGTCAAAGACAGACTCAAAGTAAAAGGATGGGAAAATTTTTTTCCAAGAAAATCTTCCAAAGAAACAGGATGGAGTAGCAATTCTAATATACAACAAAATAAATTTTTAACCAAAGGTTATCAAAAAAGATTGATAATCTGAGAACAAACTCAAAAAAAAAAAAGATGCAGAAGGTCCCTACATACTTATGAAAGGAAAAATCCACTAGGATGAACTGTCAATTTCTCAACATCTATGCTCCAAATGCAAGGGCATCCTCATTTGTAAAAGAAACACTACTAAAGCTCAATACACACATTTAACCTCATTCAATAATAGTAGGAGATTTCAACACCCCATTCTCACCAAAGGACAGATAATGGAAACAGAAACTAAACAGAGACACAGTGAAACTACAAGAAGTTATGAACCAAATGGAGTTAACAGATATCTACAGAACATTTCACCCTAAAACAAGAATATACCGGCCGGGCGTGGTGGTGCACGCCTTTAATCCCAGCACTCGGGAGGCAGAGGCAGGCGGATTTCTGAGTTCCAGGCCAGCCTGGTCTACAAAGTGAGTTCCAGGACAGCCAGGGCTATACAGAGAAACCCTGTCTCGAAAAACCAAAAAAAAAAAAAAAAAGAATATACCTTCTTTGCAGCACATCATGGAACCTTCTCAAAAATTGACCATATACTTGGACATGGACTATGGCTGGTCTTCAATACAACAAAAGAACAGAAAGTCCACATACACTTGGAAGCTGAACTACTACTCAATAATAACTTGGTCAGGGATGAAATAAAAAAAGAAATTAAAGACTTTTTAGAATTTGATGAAATGAAGGCACAACATACTCAAACTTATGGGACACAAAGAAAGCATTGCTAAGAGGAAAACTCATAGCTCTGAGTGACTCCATAAAAGAAACTGGAGAAAGCATATACTAGCAGCTTAACAGCTCATCTGAAAGCTCTAGAAGAAAAAGAAGGAAATGCACCCAAGAGAAGTAGAAGGCAGGAAATAATCAAACTCAGGGCTGAAATCAGCCAAGTATAAACAAAAAGAACTATACAAAAAAATCAACAAAACTAGGAGCTGGTTCTTTGAGAAAATCAACAAGATAAACAAACCCTTAGCCAGACTAACCAGAGGGCACAGAGACAGTACCCAAATTAGCAAAATCAGAAATGAAAAGGGAGACAACAACAGAAACTGAGGAAATTCAAAAAATAACCAGAGCCTAATACAAAAGTCTATACTCAAGAAAACTAGAAAACCTGGATGAAATGGATGCTTTTCTAGACAGATACCAGGTACCAAAGTTAAATCAGGATCAGATAAACTATCTAAAAAGCCCCATAACCCCCAAGGAAACAAATTCAATCATTAAAAGTCTCCCAACCCAAAAAGCCCAGGGCCAGATGGTTTTAGTGCAGAATTCTATCAGACCTTCAAAGAAGAGCTAATATCAATACTCCTCAAACTAGTCCATAAAATAAAAACAGAAGGAACACTACCCAGTTTTTTTCTATGAAGCCACAGTTACACTGATACCTAAACCACAAAAAGACCTAAAAAAGAAAGAGAACTTAAGACCAATTTTCCTTATTGATATCGATGCAAAAATACTCAATAAAATTCTTGCAAACTGAATCCAAGAACACAGCAAAAGGATCATCCACCATGATCAAGTAGGCTTAATCCAAGGATGCAAGGATGGTTCAGTATACAGATATCCATCAATGTAATCCAATATGTAAACAAGCTCAAAGGAAAAAAAACCATATGATCATCTCATTAATTGTGGGAAAAGTCTTTGACAAAATACAACACCCATTCATGTAAAAGTATTGGAGGGAACAGGAATTCAAGGCCCATACCTAAATATAATAAAAGCAATATAAAGCAAGCCAATAGCTAATCTCAAACTAAATTGGGAGAAACTCAAAGCAATCCCATTAAAATCAGGGACTAGATAAGGCTGCCCACTCTCTCCCTACCTATTCAACATAGTACTCAAAGTTCTAGCCAGAGCAATCAGACAACAAAAAGAGATCAAAGGGATACAAATTGGGAAGGAGGAAGTCAAATTATCACTATTTGCAGATGATATGATATGATATGGTATGATACATAAGCCACCCCAATAATTCTACCAGAGAGCTCATAAGCAACTTCAGCAAAGTGGCTGGGTATAAAATTAACTCAAACAAATAAATCAGTTGCTTTCCTATACTCAAAGGATAAAAGGGCTGAGAAAGAAATTAGGGAAACAACGCCTTTCATAATAGTCACAAATAATATAAAATATCTTGGTGTGACTAACAAACCAAGAAAAAGATCTTGTATGACAAGAACTTCACATCTCTGAAGAAAGAAATTGAAGAAAATCTCAGAAGATAGAAAGAACTCCCATGCTCATGGATTGGTAGAATTAATATAGTAAAAATGACCATCTTACCAAAAGCAATCTACAGATTCAATGCAATACCCATCAAAATTCCAACTCAATTCTTCATCGAGTTAGAAAGAGACATTTGCAAATTCATTTGGAACAACAAATGGCCCTTGGTCAAGGGATGGGGCCATCTCAAAGTTTTTTTTTTAACCCAGAAATGTTGCTATACAAAGGAAGAACAGGGACAAAAAATGGAACAGAGACTGCAGGAAGGGCCAACCAGGGAATGGCCCCACCTGGGGATATATCATGCCAGCAGACACCAAACTCAACACTGTTGCCATGGTCAAGAGGCACTTGAGGATAGGAGTGGCAGTTCCTGGGGAGGTCTGGCCAGCAACTGACCATTGCAGATGTGGATGCTTGGAGCCAACCATCAGGTTGAACTCAGGGAACCTGGTGGGGGAGCTGGCAGAAGGACTGGAGAAGCAGAGGGGGGTTGCAACCCCATTGGCAGAACAACATAGGCTGGCCTGACCACCCAGTTCTCCCAGAGACTAGACCACCAAGCAAGGAGTGTACCTGGAGGGATCTATGGCTTCAGATACATATGTAGCAGAGGATGGCCTTGCCTGACAGCAATGGGAGGAGAGGCCCTTGGTCCCAGGGAGGTTTGATGCCCTAGCATAGGGGGATGATGGAGTGGTGGGGCGGGAGAGTGTGGGTGGGCAGGGGAACACTCTCATACAGGCAAAAGGGAGAGGAGAGGACAGAGTGGGATGGGGGCATGGCAGAGGGGTAACTGGGAAGTGGGATATTATGGGATGGGGGTTGGTGGAGGGGTAACTGGGAAGTGAGATATCATTTGAGATGTAAACGAATGAAATGATCAATAACAATAAAAGAGGGTGGGGGAACACCCTTATAGAAGCAGGGGGAGGAGGAATGGGATTTTTGGGTTGGGTGTCGGGACTGGGAAAGGGGATAACATTTGAAATGTAAATAAAGAAAATAACTAATTAAAAAATAATTCTTGTAGGACTCATGAAATAAAATAATAATAATAAAAATAAAAGAAAACAAAATTTTTAAAGATTTTTTTAATACTTAGGTTTCCTCCTCTCTCCTGTCCCAAATGTTGGAAGAATATATGTATATATGTATATATGTGTATATGTGTATATGTGTATATGTGTATATGTGTATATGTGTATATGCATATGTATATATGTGTGTATATATATGTATATATGTATATATGTGTATATGTGTATATGTGTATATGTGTATATATGTGTATATGTGTATATGTGTATATGTATATATGTGTATGTGTGTATATATGTGTATATGTGTATATATGTATATATGTGTATATGTGTATGTATGTGTGTTTGTGTGTTTACAGATAGGCAGAAGTGTGTGTGTCATACCTGGAACCTCACAGATGAAGGCAGAGCACCTACCACCAAGAAATATTCACAACCCAAAACCAATATTTTTTGTCTAAATCAGTGTTTTAATTAGATTACTATTGCTATGATGAAACACCTCAGCCAAAAGCAACCTGGAGAGCAAAGGGTTTATTTCACTTACAGTTCCACATCAAAAGCAGTAATGGCAGGAACTCAGTGTGACATAGCTAAGCCTTCGGGAATCTGAAGGCAGGAGCTGATTCAGAGGCTATGGAGCACTGCTGCTTACTGGCTTGTTCCTCATGGCTTGCTCTACCTGCTTTCTTGTAGAAACTAGAATCACCAGCCCAGGGATAGTCCCACCCACAATGGACTGGACCAGTCCATATTAATCACTAATGAAGAAAACACAAGATTGCCTCCAGCCTGATCTTATGAAGGCATTTTCTCAATTGAGCATGTCTCTTCTCAGATGATTATAGTTTATGTCAAGTTGACACAAAACTAGCCAGCACAGCCAGATACTATAACAAATTGTTTGGATATTTTTTTTCCTTTTTATCACTTCTATATTTACTTCAGTTTTCTAATTGGCTGCCTCTGACAATCTGTCTGTTCCAGTCATGTAGTTTTGTTTGATTTTGGTTTACAGTTTGCTCTTTTGTCTTGCTTTTGAGGAAGGACCCTGACTCACTATGTAACAATGGCTGGCCTGAAACTTGCTATGTAGATCAGGGTAGCCTCAAACTCACAGAAAGATCTGTCTGCCTCTGTTTCTAAAGTTCTGGAATTAAATGTTTGTGCCACCAAGCCCAGCTAATGTGTCCCTTTAAAACTCTTAAATATCATGGTTAACACAGTAATACTCTTGCAGAGGACATGAGTTTGATTCCTAACACCCACATGGGCACTTAACTACCACCAGCAAATTCAGGTACAGGGAACTTAGTGGCCTTTTCTGGCCTCTGTGGGCCCTGCACCCATGTGCAGGAACCCACACTCAGACACAATATATACAAATAGTTGAAAAAATTAAGAGAAAATTTAGTCCTGCTGAGCCTGGGTCTGTGTTGAGGCAGCAAATACAGGTAAGGACTCATAATGAATTCACCTTGTAGTCAGGACCTCAAAGGGAGAGGAAGGGACTAGAGTTCTACTGTCTCTTTAACAGGGTCAACTCCAATGACTAAAAGAATTCCTGTAGGCTCTCCCTCTTAAATCTCCATTACCTTCCAATAGGATCACACTAAAGAAACCAAGCTTTTGCCATCTGGACCGTTCATGGACACTAAAGATACAAACTGTAGCATAACAAATACCTTTAATTTTAGAAGTAATGTTATTTACATACTGGAAAATTGACTTTCTGAATTGTCCAGTTTTATGAGTTTTGACAAATACCTATAATCATGTGACCATAGTATACTTCACCTCCAAAAGTTCCTACATGCCCTTTGTAGTTATAAACACAGCTGTTATGATTTGCGTAGCCTTGTCTGAGAATGTAGGTTCTAACTCACTGGGGTAAGGGTCTGAAAGCAAGACTGCTAGGTCAGAGTGCAGAGTCACAGCTCCAAGCAGGAGTTAGTTTAGCTATCAAGTTTCTATTAAGAATCTTGGCAATCATCCCCAAAGATCTTTATAATGACTTACTAAAAAGAGAAACTAGAACCAATACAGCTGGAGACAGCCCAAGGGCATTAACAAAGTAGGCTAAAACTAGAGAGACACAGTATATCGAGTTCCAGTCTTCATTCTTCCCAAAATGAATGACAAAAGAAAATGGGTATTTAGAAGGGCTAAGAAGGGGAAGGATGGATGGGGGGAGAGAGAGAACAGTCAGAGTAAATATGAACAAGTACAGTGATTTTACTTAAACAAGAATGCCATTATGGCCCTTTCCCCTGGCTGGCAGCGCGGAGGCCGCACGATGCCTGGAGTTACTGTAAAAGACGTTAACCAGCAGGAGTTCGTCAGAGCTCGGGCAGCCTTCCTCAAAAAGTCCGGGAAGCTGAAAGTCCCCGAATGGGTGGACACAGTCAAGCTGGCCAAACATAAAGAGCTTGCCCCATATGATGAGAACTGGTTCTACACACGAGCTGCTTCCACAGCACGGCACCTGTACCTCCGAGGTGGTGCTGGGGTTGGTTCCATGACCAAGATCTATGGAGGACGGCAGAGAAATGGTGTCAGACCCAGCCACTTCAGCAGAGGCTCTAAGAGTGTGGCCCGCCGGGTCCTCCAAGCCCTGGAGGGGCTGAAAATGGTGGAAAAGGACCAAGATGGGGGCCGTAAGCTAACACCTCAGGGACAGAGAGATCTGGACAGGATCGCTGGACAGGTGGCAGCTGCCAACAAGAAGCATTAGAACAAAGGATGCTGGGTTAATAAATTGCCTCATTCATAAAAAAAAAAAAAAGAATGCCATTATGAAATCTGTTAATTTTGTATAAAAATAATTAAAAATAAATAAGGAACAAAGAAATATAGCCTTCAGATGAATATATGACTGTTTTCTCTTTCCTGCTGTAATTTATACTCCCTTCTATTCCTACACATTACACTTCTGAATTCTTCACGTTTGCTGTGGGCAATAGTGTAGATGTTAGAAGTTCTTGAACATCCCAGTGTCTGAGAATGGCTGTAACAAATGCTACAAGAAACTTTTAGAGACCAAATGGGATGTTTTGTGTCAAACAAGACATGTTATTTTCCTACAGTGAAATCAAGAAAAAGATATTTCTATGTAATTTCATCCTACACTCTCAGCTCACAGATTTAAATAAAACCAAAAACAAAGATAAGAAATGAATGGTTTTGTCAGGAGCCATAATGGGACAAGCTAATAACTAGCAGGTGATCATCCTGAAGTGGCCTGCCTCAGATTATTATATAATCTGCGACGGGTGAGCTCTCATTAAGCAAGGCTGTGAGGGACTAATTTTAGGAAAGATTCCTGTTATTAATATGCTTTTCCTGTTATTATTAAAAATAGATAACAATCACTAAGTAAGAGCACACCCCCTTTGAAGCAGATCTCTGCAGATCCACGAAGATGTACTATCTTGTAGTGATGCTATATAGACAAATAGATGACTTAAGTCTTAATGATGATCCTATGATTATATCTGTGATTATTAAGCTCTTTTATAATGGGACTGCCATTAGGTCCTTTTTTGATAGTCAAAGCTGCAATGAGAACTCTGTCAGTCTCCCAAGTGTCACCAGTTGCTCCTAGATCATAACCAGACTTTCTCCTACCCAGAGCACATTCCAAGAGGTTGTAAAACAATTAACCAAAGGTCATTAAAAGGGAACTAATGATTTATTATAGGTGTTAGGACAGAAGATAAAATATCGACTGGGTTTATCTACACAAAACTTCACTAATAACTTAGTTATGGTTTTAAACCTTCAGTGAACCTGTTGAACTGAGAGAGATGATGGATGTTTAGCCAGATAATTACCCCTAGTGGATATGCATGTAAACATTCTCTGTTGTAAATAAACTTCTATTTCAATTTGTGATTTGATTATTTGTGTGAACTTGTAATGAACTTTGTAACACGTGATCATGTATTCTGAAAGATGTCTAAGTACTGAGAACAAAGAGATGAGCGTGCTAAGATCAATAGAGAAGACTTTTTGCCTTTCCCCACTTAGGATCTTTCTGCTTTTCCCCTTAGATAGCTTGCATAGGAAACTTTTTTACAACTTGGTAATAAACTCTATAATCCCTTATCTAAGTGTCTTCTCTTCCTGCGACTTCAACTTTGGACTAGCAGGCTGAAAGTTAGAGCCCAGCAGTTCCTGCTGAGATAGACAAGGCTATTTATTTAATCCTTTGTGGCTTGAAGAAGAGGTGCTAGGTGCCAGAAACTGCAGTTTCTGGCCTCAGAGGATCTCAGAAGGCAGGTCAGCTACAACGCATAGTAATTTAGGCTTAGATAAGTAAACGTTTTATTATACAGCAACCCTAAATCTCTCAAAAAAGTCCTACACTCCACCTAAGCTCTTCCCCAATGCTGCCTCAAGAAGAACCGACAAGAAAGAAGAACATCCCACCCTGGGGCTGGCCCCCTGCATGGTTTAAAAGCAGGAGCTGCTCCGTGGCGCGTCCAGAGCAAGACTCTGGAAATGTAAATTGAAAGGTAGACATCACTAGAGTTTCAGAACAGGTCCCCTGTGAAAAATGTCTGCTCTCAGTGACCGCAGCACACAGAGAGGATGTTAGTATGAGATGCTGAGAGAACATCAGGGGCTCTGCCACTTTGCTGAATGCCAAGAAGTTGTGTTTTAAATCATGCACCTCATATAATCCTTCCTTGTCCTTATGGAATATGCCTTCTGAAATCTGAAGGGTTTGAACTGTTGAGCTCTCTTCAATTATAAAATACCTGTTACAGTACAGGAGAGGCTAACACTTGTAGATCTGTTTTCTTTGAGGAGGTATGTAAGCTGCAGTAAAAATCAGGATTCATTCCCATCATGGCAGCACCTCTCCAGGACATTATCTTAAGACGGAAAGGAGAGAGACAGACTTGCACTGAGCATCCCAAGGGGCTTCCCTGTGTTGTCATCCTGACTGTCTATTTATTTCTCATATCAGCTGAACTCCCAAGCACAGCTCAGGGGAGCAGGAACCACACATGACCTAGTTCATTTCACCTCTAGACCTATGTTGTTTTTATAATTTTTTCCTTTTATTGAAAACATATTTCCTCCCACATAATATGTACTGATTATGATTTTTCCTCCTCTCCTCTCTGTTTCTCCCCTTACTCCAAATCTGGATCTATCCCATTCTGTCCCTCATAAGACAACACACTTCTTGAAAAAACAAAATTTAAAAAGAAAACAAGAAAACAGATTTCTAAGAAATAATAATAAAATGAAATATAATAAGTTAAAACAAAAGCTAACAGAATTGGACAAGACAAACAGAAAGAAAAGAGCCCAAAAGAAGGCATAAAAATCAGAGACCCATAGCACACACTCAGGAATCACACAAAAATACTAAAAACTAGAAGGCACAATAGCAGTGCAGAGGCCCTGTACATACCACCCCAGTCTCTGTGAGTTCATATGAGTTTAGCTCATGTTGATTCAGAGGGCCTTGTTTTCTTGGAGTGCTCCATCCCCTCTGGCTCTTACCCTCTTTCTTCAGTCTCTTCTGTAGAGCCCTAAGGGGAGGGATTTCACTTAGGGCTGAATGTTTCGAGGTCACTCACTCTGCTTAGTGTCTGCTGTGGGCCTCTGCATTTGTTACCAGAGAAGGAGGAAAGTTCTCTCTTGATGGCTGAGCAAAGCACTGATCTATGAGTACAGAGAATGCTTGCCCAAAGCTTAGAAATTAAACTACAAATGTGCATTTACTTTATGAGGCTCTGATCTTAACATGGATATGATGTATCACCAAAACCAAACAAAAACAAAAAACAAAAAAAAACAAAATAAAAAACCAAAAAGAACAAACAAACAAAGCTTTGCACAGTTTTAAAAATGCAATGAATTTTGAGTCTCATGTCCCCACTGTCAGTGGGAAGATAATGAACATCAAGAGACAGACAGACTTGAGGCCTTAAAGTGTAGTAACTGTGAAGAGCATGTGTGGCCATGTTCTCAGGTTGAGAGCCTACGTCACATAATACTTTCTGTGTTTCCTCATTTATCCTACAATCCAGAGTACAGTTCACAATGAAGATGCTTCCTCGGAACAAATCTGCTTAGAGTATTCTGAATGAGCTCAGCAATATGTCACTGATATGATGCACTTGAGAAACAACTATCTGTGGAAACTGTGGCTGACACAGCAGTATGATACACTGAGAGGTAGTAGAAACTAGCCAAATAACCAGTGTTTTAAAACTAGTGAAAATTATGTTTGTTTATTTCATTAGCATTCACACTATTGTATCTTCTACTACACAACGTCTGGGCAGCAGCTGTCCACTCCAGCCCTTCCATGTCTAGTCTCAAGAGGCAAACATGGATGTTCACTTGTGCCTTTCATGGCATACTTCTTTATCCTACTAGACAACCTAGTGCCTCGGGACCTGACATGTGGCCAGGTGACCCTCATAGGAAACAGGCAGATGCCTTCTAACTCCTATCTGCATTCTGCTTTCACTGAGAGAGAGGCCAGATCCAAGTGTGTGGGTTAGGTGAGATATGTGGAGGTCAAACACTGAAGGAACATCAAATAGCAGAAGATGCACGCTGTTCACAGATCTCACAGATCTCACAGAACCTCACATGAGCTCCAGAGGGAGGAGAGCCAGGCCAGGTACCCTCAACCAGAAGCAGGAGATGAAGAAATTCAAGAAATTGTTAAGGCCTATGATGAAGAACCCCTGGGCTTTCTGGTGTCATTGTGAATTGGCTAATTTGAGCACAACATACACAAGAGAAGACTTACTTTATTTGACTCTAGCGTTGACCATGGAGTTAATCATGGCCAACAGCTATGTTGTGTGTTGAATTTGGTGAGGATAAAAAACAAGTAGGCCATCACATGCACAAGCCACCACACAGGTGTTGGGAAGTTTCAGCCTGGCCAAGGGGATGTGGCAAAAACTACTTTTGTCAGTCCTAAAATTAAACGTAGAGGAAGTTGTTACATAAACCAAATGTAAACAACATTTGTATACATTCATTTACACTCAGGCTACCTTGAGTAAAGCAAATATCCTATAAAGTCTGATTTGAGAGACCTAAAGAATACACATGGCTTTTTGTTACTAGTCCACTCCACTTTATCATTAAAGTCCATAGCATTCATTAATGCTTAGATGACTGTCACCATCTGCTTAAAGGTAGACTGCTATGTACTACGTTACATGTTGTCTCAACTCTCAAGAGCTTGAGAGTAAGTAGAATAAGTAAGAGTACTTATTAGAGTAAGCAGACTTCTCATCACAGGAAAGGACTCTGAGATTCCAAGACTCTGTGAGGACAAGAACTGGGGAAGCCACAGAGCCAGGACTCAGATCCAGGTGTACAAGTACAGAGTCTTTATCACAATTCTACCTTCCTCTGGTCAGTTTTCAAATACACTTAGAAACTTCCATTGTTTATCCCATGCCCAGTGACTCCCACTCTTGGTGCATGACAGAGCCAAGTTTTTTTTCATGAAAATTAAGATAGACTGGAAAGAGAAAGCACTGACATCTACATATATCAACTCCTTCTTCCCTGCATGTGGTTTCACTCTTTAGAACCCAGCTGGGGCTGGGGAACAGGAGGGGATTGGCTGGCTTACCTGCGGCTCATCTTTTTTTGTTGTTTTTGTTTTTTTTTGTTTTGTTTTGTTTTTGTTTTTTGTTTGTTTGTTTGTTTTTTTGAGACAGGGTTTCTCTGTGTAGCCCTGGCTGTCCTGGAACTCATTTTGTAGACCAGGCTGGCCTCAAACTCAGAAATCAGCCTGCCTCTGCCTCCTGAGTGCTGGAATTAAAGGTGTGCGCCACCACGCCTGGCATGGCTCATCTTTATAGAGTAAGCCAAACCTCCTCCTGCTCACCTCTACAAACTTTTTTTCTTTCTGGATCCAAAATCAGAGTCAGATGCTAGCTGACCTAGGGGTCTGTGGTGATTTGAATATGCTTGGCTCAAGAAGTGGCACTATTTGGAGGTTTGGCCTTGTTGGAGGAACTGTTACTGTGGGTGTGGCCTTAAAACCTTCCTCCTAACCATGTGGAAGCCAGTCTTCTCCCAATTCTCCAGGTAGAGGTTGTTAGCCTAACGACCTTTAAAAGATATTTTCATTTTGTAATAAAACAGCACACTTCTCTCAATTATTTGACTAACCTGTACAGGGCCTGTGGTTCAATCCATAGCAAGTGCCCTGTCTTCCTCCAATTCTCCATTCTCACACATATTCCCCAGACTTCTGCTTGAATGAATTAGCAAACTCATTGAGCTCCTTAGTAGCATAGCACATTTCCTCATGGGCTACACTTTCTGTCTCCCCTCTACGGGCCTGCTTTGCCTTGAGGGTTTTACTGCTATGAACAGACACCGTGACCAAGGCAACTCCTATAAGGACAACATTTAATTGGGGCTGGCTTACAGGTTCAGAGGCTCAGTCCATTATCATCAAGGTAGGAGCAGGGCATTATCTAGGCAGTGAAGGGACTGAGGTATCAGAATAAACTCCATTTTGCTTTTAAGACTACATTCTAAGTTAACTTGCCCTTAGAGGGGCATGGCCCCCACCCTTAAGATCTAAGAAAAAACACAAAATGTCCCTGGCAGTTGCAAAATAAACCCAGCAGCTGCAGCTAGATGATAACAACAGAGTGTGCTAAGAAAACCAGATCTTTTCCAGGTCAAGATGCTCCTTTTTGATGTATGCTTGCTCCTTGTGGTTTAATCAGGTGTTGTAAAACAACTGGCTTAAAGGCTAACATTTCTTTACCCTCTCAAGTAATGCCAAGGCTTGGAAACTCCAACTTGTGATCTTTTCCTTTATAAACTCTCTTCCCCTAGACCATGGGGCTGTTCTCCTATCCTGTTGCATCAGGAAGGTTTGTGGCCCAAGCTCAAGCTTGAATAAAGACTCTCATGTGCTTGCATTGGAGTTGTGGTTCCTGGTGGTCTCTTTGGGGTTTTCTCAATCTGGCACAACATAGGCATGGTACAGAAGGAGCTGAGAGTTCTACATCTTCATCTGAAAGCTGCTAGAAGACTTGCTCCCACACTGTTAGGAGGAGGGTCTTAAAGCCATGCCCACAGTGACACACTTCCTCTAACAAGGCCACACCTCCAAATAGTACCACTTCCTAGGTCAAGTATACTCAAACCACCACAGGCTCAAATACTTAGAGAAACTCAGAATGGGATTATTTTTCAAATTTATAAAAAGCCAACTTTAACAAATTTCACTTGGTCTGTGTTTTTAAAATTTGGAAGAATTTGTATAGGAAGGGATCTAAAAGGAAGGAAGGCAGGAAGGAAGGAAGGAAGAAAGGAAGGAAGGAAGGAAGGAAGGAAGGAAGGAAGGAAGGAAGGAAGGAAGGAAGAAAGGAAGGAAAGAAGGAAAGAAGGAAAGAAGGAAAGAAGGAAAGAAGGAAAGAAGGAAAGAAGGAAAGAAGGAAAGAAGGAAGTAAGGGAGAGATTTTAGCCTGGGCTTTAGAGAACAGCATCTTAGGGAGTCTGGATTCAGTGTGGAAATTCAAAAACTGAAAAGAATTCCAATTCTTTGTTCACTGAAATCTGAACTCAATGGCATCCTCAGCAATTGTCAGAAACTCCTTAGTATACTAGAAAGGTGTGTGTGTGTGTGTGTGTGTGTGTGTGTGTGTGTGTGATTGTGGGTATGAACGTGTATGAGTGTGTATGTGTGTGAGAGAGTATATGAGTATGTGTGTGTGAATATGTGTGTGTTTGTATGTGAATATGTGTATGTTTGTGAGTATGTGTGTTGTGAGTATGTGTATGTGAGTGTGTGTGTAAGTGTGTGTGAGTGTATGTGTGTTGTAACTATGTGTATTGTGAATATGTGAGAGTGAGTATGGGTATTGAGAAAGTGTGTATGTGCATTTGTGTGTGAATGTATGTGTGAGTGTATATATGTGTGTGTTATGAGTATGTGAGTGTGAATGTGAGAGTGTAAGAGAAAGTGTGAGTATGTGTGTCAGAGTATGTGTATGTGTTTGAATGTGTGTGTTCTACCATGTGAAAACTATTTACCTTCCAGCCATGCTCCCTAAGAAAGGTACAACCACTTCCTTCTCCACAGCACACTGGGAAAGGTAAGAAAGGAGCACACACGGGAACATCTGAGGGTGAACTAGAGTCTAGTGTGGCTACACTGTCTGGTCTCTGGCTCACCTACAGATCTGCAAATGTGCCCACTGTCCCTTGGAAAAACACTTTTATGTCTGTGTTGTCAACAGCAAGACTGGCCAAGATCTCTGAGACCCCAGTCCAATACATCCCAAGCTACCTTACATGCTGAAGACAAGAATATCTATGAAAGGCTGGAACCAGAGTCTAAAGGGAGGAATGATTCTCTTGGTGATGGAGCAGAATGAAATGCAAGCAATGGGGTCTCTCCAGGAATAAGCAGAGATCATAAAGGTCAGCCATTCTGTCGTTCTCTTCATTGTCAATTTCCTAACCCCCAGACTGATTAAAGTCATGAAGGCAAAAAGCTCTATACAAATCCCAGCTAGCTTCTTAAGCACAGCATTCCTGATGGCCATTCCACCTCTTCCTTCCATAGCCATACCCTAAATGGCAGGAAGATAACCAACTGTGACACTAAGGGCTGAGATGGCTCACTGGGTAAAGCACTTGCCATATCTGTCTGACAACTAGAGATGGAAATGTGGAGGAAAAGAATCAAATCCACAAAGTTGTCCTTGCCCTCCATATATATGCCATGGAGCACTCACATGCATGCACACATTCACATGGACATGCACACACACACACAGTGTAGCAAAGTGGGTTATACACATTCACTATTGGTATTACAGTAAAATATTCCAACCTTGGAAACATGGAACTATGTAGAAATGGTTGTGTTAGTAGTTATACTGTTTTTATAACCTGGTAATTATGCTCATGCATAATTTACAACTACAACAAAAACATAAAGATCTATCCTTATTGAGACAATCTGATATAGGTTGTGAAATGTGAACAGAATACCCTTGTTTGAATTACTTAAAATAAATTGGCTGTTATGTGGGTTTACTTTACTAATACTATATCCAATAGTATCCAAAATAGTATATGTGATGTCAGCACAACTATATTACAATGCACCCTCCACATATCATCTGTATTGGTCAAGGGAATGTCAACTCTCAGTTTTGTAAAACATGAGTTATTTTAATCTCACCTTTAAAACTCTTTTATGTTTTGTTAAATCCTTCCCTCCTCCCCGAAAAGTTGAGAGTCTTGCCTGCTTTTATTGGTTGGTTGGTTGATTTGAGACAGAGCCTGGGATGGCTCATAATGTAAGATTCCTCTTCCCTATAGTTCATAAGCATGGAAATCATAGGTTTTCAACCATGGTGGCCTCAATTTTTCAGTGCATATTGAAGTCACAGTTGAGTCAAGCTAGCTTTCAATTAAGCATAAACTGGAGCAGTTTATATGAGCAGTTTATATATATGGATTATGTTTCCTTCTATGCACACAGACAGACACTTGATTACTTACTACATCTTAAAACTTGAAAAAACCCACAACCTCTTTTCCCCTTCTTATCCAGTTAGATGAACTCCTAAAAGTAAACATAATTTTGCCCCAGATGTGCAAGGGGCTTTAAAGAATATAAAAAATTGATTATATTTGTAATATTTGTAATGCTATGAGAATTATTTAAAACATTAACTAAAGGGGAGACTTTAAAATGTAAATTAAAAATTTAAACTTAAGCTTGGTGCTTTCTTGCAATTAAATACAGGATTTTGTTATATACTTAGATGGCATCTGTAACAATAAAACAGAAATAAGCATAGACCTCAATTGTGGTAGGATACATCTCATTTTATAAGATGAGTGATACGGTCAGAGAAGGGCATTTCCCAGAAACTGCAATAGAGAAATTTCCAAGTGACATAATATGATGTGACTTTTACTCATCATTATTTACTAGTTGATATAAAACATGTGTGCATATATTAACTTTCCTACCATGCACAGTAACTACAGGACAAAGCTAATGGTCACTGATAGCAATAAAAAGCTCTAATATACTGGGCTCTTGCTATGCTCTGGGCAGGACACTAACCCTTTACACAAATTGTTCATTACATTTAATCATCCCAACAGGCCTAATGAGATGTGACATCATCTGTTCACTAACCAGACACCTGAAGCTTCCCACAAGGTGATGGACAAGTGGTAGTGTAGGTCTGAAACCCAACCTTCTCATTAGTGGGGGTTGAAGAATCAAGAGAGCTATGAAGTAGATAGGCAGTAAATGAGGGGTAGGGGCACTGAAGCATTTTAGGCAACAAGGAAGATAGAACTCAACACAAAGGAAAACTTCAGCTGATCCTGAGAGCTCTTTACAATCTCTTAAGATTCCCTAGCATCAATAATGTATCTACACTGTCTAGGTTCCCATCATATCTTAAAGTTCCCAGCACATAAAGGGGCTGACAGAATTTGGATTTCAGGCACTCAGTTTAAGAATAGTAGTGATATTTTATTATTTATATTTTATAGAAGACTTTCTTTGCCTTGTGTTTAAAGTGATTAAAGGTAATCATGGTAGAGATCCCATTATTGAATTAATAGTGGCTTTAAAAGAGAGGGGGAGAGAGTACAAGGTACACACAGACACATATTGGGTAGTTCCTATCTCTTGCTGTATGGTGCCTTATGCCATGCCAGGATTTTTTTCCAGCAAGAAAGCCATCAACAGATGTGTCCCTCTACCATAGACCTCCAGAATCACAAGCCAAAATAAAGCCCTTTTCTTTTTAAAGTAATCTGTCCCCAGTATTTCATTATAACACTACAAAAATACTATATTAATACTGTGGGAACAATAATAAATCTATATGGTTGGGATATTGGGGTTGTCTGTGTTCAAGCATTCATAGCAAGCACAGAGAAAGGCAAGTTATTGTCACTGATTTAATAGTATATGGTCATGTAACTCTAGAGACGTGCACTGGAAGGTGAGGAGAAGGTGAGGAGAAGGTGAGACGTGGTGGAGTGGAAGA
This sequence comes from Mus caroli, assembly GCF_978045245.1. NCBI lineage: Eukaryota > Metazoa > Chordata > Mammalia > Rodentia > Muridae > Mus > Mus caroli. The sequence continues at coordinate 93,343,652 of NW_028227268.1, read as the reverse complement.
TGAGGAGCGAGAAGAAGGAGAAAATGGAAGAGGGAGAGGACGCAGAAGAGGAGGAAGAAGTAGAAATGCAGAGCAGAAGCACAGGGCCTGGAGAAACCGCAAGTTCTTAGGGGTCTCATAGATGTGGAAGATGGTAATGTAGTGGTAGATCTGCCCAATGTAAGCACACAGCATGTATTCATATTAATTGTGCTGTGTTTTCATTGCTGGGGCATATTTGGATGGAAATTTACTGTAAAACTCTCTCTCTCTCTCTCTCTCTCTCTCTCTCTCTCTCTTTCTCTCTCTCTTTCCTTCTTTCTTTTATTACAGGTCTTTTGTATATATATTATGGTTTCCATAGTTGTGTTTTGCAGATTTCTGAGTGTCTGTATGTGCAAATATTTATTTGTGTCTCAGTATCTATAGATGTTTCTTGGTGAGGGGAACTCTTTTTCTCCTGGTACTTCTTTGCTTTGTCCAATTCTGGTTGACTTGTTTGTTTTTATATTATCTTAATATTATTTTTATTTTAATGAAAGGGGGAAAGGATGAAATTTGGATGGGTGGGGAGTTGAAGAGGGTCTGGATGGAGCTGGAGAAGGGTAACTGTAATCAATACATATTATATGAAAAAATCTATTAAAAATATAATACTACAGTACTATAGTGGGGAGGGGCTAGAAATATCTATTTTTAATTGTTTATAGTGGCTTTCCAGTATCTGAGTGAGAAGGAAACAGGGAGGAATTAGATCAAAGAAGTTATTCAATATGGCAATTCTAGAAATCAGCAGTGTTGTCATATAACAAAACCACACTATAAACACATACAACAGCATGCACCATAAACCCAGTGTTATGGGAACAGGTGGAGGTAGTCACTGGCTACATTCTTAATGAAAACAGTGAGCTCTAACTTTACTAAGAAACCCAAAGTAATAGTAAGGTGAAAAGTGAGGGGGAAGACACAGCATCAACTGTGGCCTCCAATTGAGTGTAGCCAGCACCATTTCTTGAAAATGCTGTCTTTTTTCCACTGGATGGTTTTAGGTCCTTTGTCAAGGATCAAGAGACCATAGGTGTGTGGGTCTATTTCTGGGTCTTCAATTCCACTCCATTGATCTACCTGCCTGTCACTGTACCAATACCATGAAGTTTTTATCACAATTTCTCTGTAGTACAGCTTGAGGACAGGGATGGTGATTCCCCCAGAAGTTCTTTTATTGTTGAGAATAGTTTTTACTCCCTAGGTTTTTTGTTATTCCAGATGAATTTGCAAAATGCTCTTTCAAATTCTGTGAAGAATTGAATTGGAATTTTGATGGGGATTGCATTGAATCTGTAGATTGCTTTCGGCAAGATAGCCATTTTGACAATATTAATTCTGCCAATCCATGAGCATGGGAGATCTTTTCATCTTCTGAGATCTTCTTTAATGTCTTTCTTCAGAGGCTTGAAGTTCTTATCATACAGATCTTTTCGCTTGCTTAGTTTGAGTCACACCAAGGTATTTTATATTATTTGTGACTATTGAGAAGGGTGTTGTTTCCCTAATTTCTTTTTTTTTAATTTTTAATATTTTTATTACATATTTTCCTCAGTTACATTTCCAATGCCATCCCAAAAGTCCCCCATAGCGCCCCCCACTTCCCTACCCACCCATTCCCATTCTTTTGGCCCTGGCATTCCCCTATATTGGGGCATATAAAGTTTGCAAGTCCAATGGGCCTCTCTTTCCAGTGATGGCCGACTAGGCCATCTTTCGATACATATGCAGCTAGAGACAAGAGCTCCGGGGTTCTGGTTAGTACATCATGTTGTTCCAACAATAGGGTTGCAGATCCCTTTAGCTCCTTGGGTACTTTCTCTAGCTTCTCCATTGGGAGCCCTGTGATACATCCAATAGCTGACTGTGAGCATCCACTCCTGTGTTTGCTAGGCCCCGGCATCGTCTCACAAGAGACAGCTATATTTGGGTCCTTTCAGCAAAATCTTGCTAGTGTATGCAATAGTGTCAGCGTTTAGAAGCTGCTTATGGGATGGATCCCTGGATACGGCAGTCTCTAAATGGTCCATCCTTTCATCACAGCTACGAACTTTGTCTCTGTAACTCCTTCCCTGGGTGTTTTGTTCCCAATTCTAAGAAGGGACACAGTGTCCACACTTTGGTCTTCATTCTTCTTGAGTTTCGTGCGTTTAGCAAATTGTATCTTATATCTTGGGTATCCTAAGTTTTGGGCAAATATTCAATTATCAGTGAATACATATTGTGTGAGTTCTTTTGTGATTGTGTTACTTCACTCAAGATGATGCCCTCCAGGTCCATTCATTTGGCTAGGAATTTCATAAATTCATTCTTTTTAATAGCTGAGTAGTACTCCATTGTGTAAATGTACCATAATTTCTGTATCCATTCCTCTGTTGAGGGACATCTGGGTTCTTTCCAGCTTCTGGCTATTATAAATAGGGCTGCTATGAACATAGTGGAGCATGTGTCCTTTTTACCGGTTGGGACATCTTCTGGATATATGCCCAGGAGAGGTATTGCTGGATCCTCCGGTAGTACTATGTCCAATTTTCTGAGGAACCGCCAGACTGATTTCCAGAGTGGTTGTACAAGCTTGCAATCCCACCAACAATGGAGGAGTGTTCCTCTTTCTCCACATCCTCGCCAGCATCTGCTGTCACCTGAATTTTTGATCTTAGCCATTCTGACTGGTGTGAGGTGGAATCTCAGGGTTGTTTTGATTTGCATTTCCCTGATGATTAAGGATGTTGAACATTTTTTCAGGTGCTTCTCTGCCATTCGGTATTCCTCAGGTGAGAATTCTTTGTTCAGTTCTGAGCCCCATTTTTTAATGGGGTTATTTGACTTTCTGGAGTCCACCTTCTTGAGTTCCTTATATATATTGGATATTAGTCCCTTATCTGATTTAGGATAGGTGAAGATCCTTTCCCAATCTGTTGGTGTTTTTTTTGTCTTATTGATGGTGTCTTTAGCCTTGCAGAAGCTTTGCAGTTTCATGAGGTCCCACTTGTCAATTCTCGATCTTACAGCACAAGCCATTACTGTTCTATTCAAGAATTTTACCCCTGTGCCCATATCTTCAAGGCTTTTCCCCACTTTCTCCTCTATAAGTTTCAGTGTCTCTGGTTTTATGTGAAGTTCCTTGATCCACTTAGACTTGACCTTAGTACAAGGAGATAGGAATGGATCGATTCGCATTCTTCTACATGTTAACAACCAGTTGTGCCAGCACCATTTGTTGAAAATGCTGTCTTTCTTCCACTGGATGTTTTTAGCTCCCTTGTTGAAGATCAAGTGAACGTAGGTGTGTGGGTTCATTTCTGGGTCTTCAATTCTATTCCATTGGTCTATTTGTCTGTCACTATACCAGTACCATGCAGTTTTTATCACAATTGCTCTGTAGTAGAGCTTTAGGTCCGGCATGGTGATTCCACCAGAGGTTCTTTTATCCTTGAGAAGAGTTTTTGCTATCCTAGGTTTTTTGTTATTCCAGATGAATTTGCAGATTGCACTTTCTAATTCGTTGAAGAATTGAGTTGGAATTTTGATGGGGATTGCATTGAATCTGTAGATTGCTTTTGGCAAGATAGCCATTTTTACAATGTTGATCCTGCCAATCCATGAGCATGGGAGATCTTTCCATCTTCTGAGATCTTCTATAATTTCTTTCTTCAGAGACTTGAAGTTTTTATTATACAGATCTTTCACTTCCTTAGTTAGAGTCACGCCAAGATATTTTATATTATTTGTGACTATTGAGAAGGGTGTTGTTTCCCTAATTTCTTTCTCAGCCTGTTTATTCTTTGTGTAGAGAAAGGCCATTGATTTGTTTGAGTTAATTTTATACCCAGCTACTTCACCGAAGCTGTTTATCAGGCTTAGGAGTTCTCTGGTGGAATTTTTAGGGTCACTTATATATACTATCATATCATCTGCAAAAAGTGATATTTTGACTTCATCTTTTCCAATTTGTATCCCTTTGATCTCCTTTTGTTGTCGAATTGCTCTGGCTAGGACTTCAAGTACAATGTTGAATAGGTATGGAGAAAGTGGACAGCCTTGTCTAGTCCCTGATTTTAGAGGGATTGCTTCAAGCTTCTCACCATTTACTTTGATGTTGGCTACTGGTTTGCTGTAGATTGCTTTTATCATGTTTAGGTATGGGCCTTGAATTCCTGATCTTTCCAAGACTTTTATCATGAATGGGTGTTGGATCTTGTCAAATGCTTTCTCCGCATCTAACGAGATGACCATGTGGTTTTTGTCTTTGAGTTTGTTTATATACTGGATTACGTTGATGGATTTCCGTATATTGAACCATCCCTGCATCCCTGGGATGAAACCTACTTGGTCAGGATGGATGATTGTTTTGATGTGTTCTTGGATTCGGTTAGCAAGAACTTTATTGAGGATTTTTGCATCAATATTCATAAGGGATATTGGTCTGAAGTTTTCTATCTTTGTTGGGTCTTTTTGTGGTTTAGGTATCAGAGTAATTGTGGCTTCATAGAATGAGTTGGGTAGAGTACCTTCTCTTTCTATTTTGTGGAATAGTTTGTGAAGAACTGGGATTAGATCTTCTTTGAAGGTCTGATAGAACTCTGCACTAAACCCATCTGGTCCTGGGCTTTTTTTAGTTGGGAGACTATCAATGACTTTTCTTTGGGGGATATAGGGCTGTTTAGATCATTAACCTGATCTTGATTCAACTTTGGTACCTGGTATCTGTCTAGGAACTTCTCCATTTCATCCAGGTTCTCCAGTTTTGTTGAGTATAGCCTTTGGTAGAAGGATCTGATGGTGTTTTGGATATCTTCAGGGTCTGTTGTTATGTCTCCTTTTTCATTTCTGATTTTGTTAATTAGGATGCTTTCCCTGTGCCCTCTAGTTAGTCTGGCTAAGGGTTTATCTATCTTGTTGATTTTCTCAAAGAACCAGCTCCTTGATTGGTTGATTCTTTGAATAGTTCTTCTTGTTTCCACTTGGTTGATTTCTCCCCTGAGTTTGATTACTTCCTGCCGTCTACTCATCTTGGGTGAATTTGCTTCCTTTTGTTCTAGTGCTTTTAGGTATGTTGTCAAGCTGCTAATGTGTGCTCTCTCTAGTTTCCTTTTGGAGGCACTCAGAGCTATGAGTTTTCCTCTTAGAAATGCTTTCATTGCGTCCCATAAGTTTGGGTATGTTGTGGCTTCATTTTCATTGAACTCTAAAAAGTCCTTAATTTCTTTCTTTATTCCTTCCTTGACCAAGGTATCATTGAGAAGAGTGTTGTTCAGTTTCCATGTGAAGGTTGGCTTTCTATTATTTATTTTGTTATTGAAGATCAGCCTTAGTCCATGGTGATCTGATAGGATGCATGGGACAATTTCAATATTTTTGTATCTGTTGAGGCCTGTTTTGTGACCAATTATGTGGTCAATTTTGGAGAAGGTACCATGAGGTGCTGAAAAGAAGGTATATCCTTTTGTTTTAGGATAGAATGTTCTGTAGATATCTGCCAGATCCATTTGATTCATAATTTCTGTTAGTTTCACTGTGTCCCTGTTTAGTTTCTGTTTCCATGATCTGTCCATTGGTGAAAGTGGTGTGTTGAAGTCTCCCACTATTATTGTATGAGGTGCAATGTGTGCTTTGAGATTTACTAAAGTTTCTTTAATGAATGTGGCTGCCTTTGTATTTGGAGCATAGATATTCAGGATTGATAGTTCCTCTTGGAGGATTTTACCTTTGATGAGTATGAAGTGTTCCTTCCTGTCTTTTTTAATGACTTTGGGTTGGAAGTCAATCTTATCAGATATTAGAATGGCTACTCCAGCTTGTTTCTTCATACCATTTGCTTGGAAAATTATTTTCCAGCCTTTCATTCTGAGGTAGTGTCTATCTTTTTCTCTGAGATGAGTTTCCTGTAAGCAGCAAAATGTTGGGTCTTGTTTGTGTAGCCATTTTGTTAGTCTATGTCTTTTTATCGGAGAGTTGAGTCCATTGATATTAAGAGATATTAAGGAAAAGTAATTGTTGTTTCCTGTTATTTTTGTTGTTAAAGTTGGCATTCTGTTCTTGTGGCTGTCTTCTTTTAGGTTTGTTGAGGGATTACCTTCTTGTTGTTTCTAGGGCGAGGTTCCCGTCCTTGTATTGGTTTTTTTCTGTTATTATCCTTTGAAGGGCTGGATTCGTGGAGAGATAATGTGTGAATTTGGTTTTGTCGTGGAATACTTTGGTTTCTCCATCTATGTTAATTGAGAGTTTGGCTGGGTATAGTAGCCTGGGCTGGAGTTTGTGTTCTTTTAGTGTCTGTATAAGATCTGTCCAGGATCTTCTGGCTTTCATAGTCGCTGGTGAGAAATCTGGTGTAATTCTGATAGGCTTGCCTTTATATGTTACTTGGCCTTTTTCTCTTACTGCTTTTAGTATTCTATCTTTATTTAGAGCATTTGTTGTTCTGATTATTATGTGTCGGGAGGTATTTCTTTTCTGGTCCAGTCTATTTGGAGTTCTGTAGGCTTCTTGTATGTTCATGGGCATCTCTTTCTTTAGATTTGGGAAGTTTTCTTCTATAATTTTGTTGAAGATGTTTGCTGGTCCTTTGAGTTGAAAATCTTCATTCTCATCCACTCCTATTATCCGTAGGTTTGGTCCTCTCATTGTGTCCTGTATTTCTTGGATGTTTTGAGTTAGGATCTTTTTGCATTTTACATTTTCCTTGATTGTTGTGCCGATGTTCTCTATGGAATCTTCTGCACCTGAGATTCTCTCTTCCATCTCTTGTATTCTGTTGCTGATGCTCGTATCTATGGTTCCAGATTTCTTTCCTAGGGTTTCTATCTCCAGTGCTGCCTCATTTTGGGTTTTCTTTATTGTGTCTACTTCCCTTTTTAGGTCTAGTATGGTTTTGTTCATTTCCATCATCTGTTTGGATGTGTTTTCCTGTTTTTCATTAAGGACTTCTACCTGTTTGATTATGTTATCCTGTTTTTCTTTAAGTATTTGTAACTCTTTAGCAGTGTTCTCCTGCAATTCTTTAAGGGATTTTTGTGCTTCCTCTTTACTGTCTTCTACCTGTTTACCAGTGTTCCTTTGTATTTCTTTAAGTGTGTTATTAAAGTCCTTCTTGAAGTCCTCTACCATCATCAGGAGATATGGTTTTAGATCCGTGTCTAGCTTTTCCGGTGTGTTGGGGTGCCCTGGACTGGGCGAAGTGGGAGTGCTGGGTTCTGATGATGGTGAGTGGTCTTGGTTTCTGTTAGTAAGATTATTACGTTTACCTTTCGCCATCTGGTAATCTCTGGGGTTAGTTGTTGTCGTTGTCACTGTTTAAAGATTGGAGCAGAAGCTGTGTTCCACTCACCAGCAGTCTCAAAATCCTTTGGCGGGGGTCGTGGGTAGCTGGCGGGTGTCAGCCGACCCTGCGCTCTAGCTACCCAGGTGCTGGTCCGGCCGGAAGAGGCCTGTGGTCCTACTCAGGCCGGTTTTCTGCTTCCCTAACTAATGCAGTCTCAGGTCCCGCGCGCAATTGGATTGGAGCGGAAGCTGTGTTCCACTCACCAGAAGTCTTAAGATCCTGTGGCGGGTGTTGTGGGTAGCTGGCGAGTGTCAGCCGACCCTGCGCCCTAGCTACCCCGGCGCTTTTCTGACCGGAAGATTTCCCTAATTTCTTTCTCAGCCTGTTTATCCTTTGTGTAGAGGAAGGGCACTGATTTGTTTGAGTTAATTTTATATCCAGTTACTTTGCTGAAGTTGTTTATCAGGTTTAGGAGTTCTCTGATGGAATTTTTGGGGTCACTTAAGTATAAGCTTTCCTAACCTGTAAATTGTGTCCTCTTGAGAAGATCATATGCCCTAATACAGAGCCAGGAAGCAGGAGTTGGTGGGTTGGGGAGCAGGGCAGGGGAGGGTATAGGGGACTTTCGGGATAGCATTTGAAATGTAAATGAAGAAAATATCTAATAAAAAGCCACTAAAAAAAAAAAGGAATAGTACAGGTCTGCAGGAGAGTTTGGCAAATTTCTGCCCAGTGGTGACCTAGCCACAATGTACAACCTCATTTGAAGGTAAGATGCTCAGTTGCTTCTTTGAATCCATGAATGGGAAGCTGTTAGGAGCAGATTTGTCTCAACAAGTGAATAAATAACATTAAATGTCACATTCTGTGGATTTCTGACATTTTTGAAAACCTGTGTAAAAGTTATCTGGACTGCTCTCTGTTAACTACTCTCAGCCATTTCTAATTACAATTACTGAAAACACCCTAACAATAAACTCTGAGCCATGAATTTGCTATTTGGCCCTTAACTCCCAGGCTTAAACATCTCAAATCAGTTTATAATAACAGTTATAGAAGGATTGCGTCTAAACCCTGAATTTTAAAAAAAAATTGTAACAATAGAAGAAATTTATACCAGTGCGAATCTTGATTTTGCATCAAAATAAGTTCTGTACCGAAATAAGAAATTGTGACTTCAACTTAGTAACAATTAAAAAAAAATCTACCAAATAAGATTATGGCTATGCAATCAATTCTAGCTATTCTTCCCTGTTCCAATTATGACCATTTCTACATTCCCTAGAAAGACAACCTATAATAGCCACCTCCAGCCCCCAAACCCAGGGAACTGGGGTGACGACTCTTCATAACTTCTTCAAGCTGAATAAGGTGCTGAGATATTTTTGAAGTGGGGGGGGTTGGGGAGGAGGAAAGAAAGAAAAAATAGGGGAGTTGGTTGGCCTTAAGAAGGCCACACCAACAGTTGATTTCATCTCTGATGCCTGTGTTCTGACTGATTTCAAGACATCAGGCGTTCAAAGCAGGTCAGTTCAGCATGTCTGACGATGAGACTCACCAAGGCTGTATATTCTGTAATATACAAATCTCAGAACAAAATTTTAGTATCATCAAGATAGCCTTTTTGTTTGGTTCTCTGAAATCTAGTTCTCTAGGTGTCTCCCTCTATCAAATCTGACCCACCTTACTCTGGAAGGTGGAGACACTAATCACCTCTTCTAGAAACACAAAGACAAAACCTTTCTCCCAAATCAGCATAGCCTTGAGACAGTGGCCAGAAAAACCCTTTATTTTGACCTCTCTCCTAGGGGAGTAATATAACCACAAAACTCAAAATCACACTCATTTTAAAACAATCCAAATCAAATGATGTAAACTAAAATACTGTGTGCACCTATTCTTAGGCCTTTTCTGTTTTGCCATGTAGGATAATAATCCAAAATTCCCATGGAGCCCACATTAGACAGAATTTGTAAGATGTATTAGAGCAGTATATCTTTATACCATCTTTAAAACAATTGATTCACACTTTCACTAATATCTGCCTATAGGAAGCAGGTAGTTTTAACTTGTTAAACTCTCTGCCTATACCATCTATCTGTTTGGCTCTCTGCCTGGAGCCACAGACTTTTATTTTATTAATACCTGTTCACTGCTCTCTCTACTTGAAGTCAGTGACTAATTTTCCCTATCCTAGTTCTGAACCACAGGCGAAATTCCCCATGTGATTTAGACAAAATCTGTATATAAATCTATCCTAGAAGCAAATAATCCTAATTTTATAAATTCACAGTTCACCCAATCTCTGCCCTGGAGTAGGCAACTTTCATTCTACAGCTCTCTGACTCAGAGCAGCCTGCATTCCCCACAGCAGGGGACCTCAGACCCTGCTTTCTATGTTTCAATTTCAGTGCTTGGGTTCACATGACTTGTCTCAGCACTACCCAGCTACTCACCTAAAAAAAAGAAAAAGAAAAGATATAAAATAAAATAAAATTCAAACTCTCAGGCTAATAATCTTAAATTTCTAGTGGATTCTTGCCTAACACTTTGGTTTGCAACTCTCTGCTCTGGCAACCTGGCCAGCCATGCACTGGCAGGCAATACCAACCTGTTTTTATCTCATGGAGACTCTGACACTAAGTTCCCACCGGCGGGTCAATACCACACCAGTCCCATGCTTCAAATCCCCCATGGCCTTTGTGGTGTACCTTAGGCAAACCCACACTTTCTCTCTTGAACCCAGACAAGGTGCTGCATGAAGGAAAATACAACACAAACTTAGCTCAGAATCAACGGTAACTCAATCGCTGGGCGCAGTAACTAAAATCCTAATCTTGTAAACCTTATTAAATCTAAATCCTCCAGTGGCGAATCCTGATGGATCCACCATTGAAACCTCGTAGCTACATCTTGTCCTCATCCTATCTGCCAAGAACCAACTTTTTCAGGTTGTTCTCTGTCACAATGTAGCATGTGCATGCCTACACATATAACAACGATAGATGATCTGGTTCACAAGAAGGCTTCAAGGTACAAGACATGGGTCTGGCTTCTGTCAAGCCCTTCTTATTGTGACACAGCATGGCAGGAGAGCAGGTGAGTTGATGAAAATGGCTTTTCTTTTTTATCAGGAACCCACCCAATTCCTAACTCAATCCATGATAATGACCCTAGTGCACTCATTACAGGGGAGTCTAATCATCTGATCACCTCTTAAAGGTTCCACTGTTAATATCATTGCAGCAGAAATTAAATATCCATATATCCACATGCACTTTGAGGGGACATTCAGACTACAGCAGTGTTATCATAACAATAAACTTAAAAAGCAAGAAGAAACTACAGAGGTGACATGTTTTTGTGGCACTGATTAGGTGATAAGTATGCTTGTTTTGAAACCTGTCAAATTATAAACTTTAAATATGTACAGGTTTCATGTGTCAGCTATACCTCAACAAAGTGCTATAACATATATGCTTAGGGCTTGAGAGATGGCTCAGTGGGTAAAAGTACTTGGTGCCTAGGATCCACATGGTGGAAGGAGAGAATTAACTCTTATAAGTTATCTTTTGATCTCTTCATGTAACTGCAGCTCTCTCTCTCTCTCTCTCTCTCTCTCTCTCTCTCTCTCTCTCTCTCTCAAAACCAATCAATTGAAATGTGTTTGTAGTAGTTCCCCTTGGAGAGTGAGAGTTGAGTGAATAGGGAATGAATTTAGAGTGGCCATGTATTATTTTTGTAATATAATTTAAAATTCTTTTCATTAATCCTACCAAATTTTCAATAGCAAGAATTCATCATAGATCATCAGTATGGCATTAAAAATCATTTCTCTAGAGCTGGTCACCATAGTGCCCTGCACCAGGGCTGACCACCATAGTGGCTCTGAGAGAGAAAGTGCAGCCAGCTGTTCTTTGCAGCACCTCTCTTCCACTATCCAAGCCTAGAATCATAGTAAAGTCTTCTGAGTCGTCAAAGCCTCCTGATGACTACCAGGAGCAAGGGGCTGCCAGATGCTCATGGAAGTCTTTGCTCCTTTAATGAAAAGTCCATTAAACTCTTGTGACTGGCCTAGCTTACCCATATACTGTATTTTGATTAATTAAAGCAATATTCTTAATTGTGATGTTTTCAGTTGAAAGTTGAAACCCATAGTCAAAATCTTTTTTTAAAGACAAATTTTGTTTTGTTTTGTTTTGTTTTTTTACAAATAATTCATTTATTTTTACTTTATGTACATTGGTGTTTTGCCAGCATTTCTGTCTGTGTGAGGTTGTTGGATCCCCCCTGGAACTGGGGATACATACAGTGGTGAGCTGTCATGTGGGTAATGGAAATTAAACACAGATCCTCTGGAAGAGCAGCAGTCAGTGCTCTTAACCACTGAGCCATTTCTCCAGGTCCCATAGCCAAAATCGTATGCAAGTCTTCAATATCGATGTTACCATTACACAGATAGCTATGACTATGAGGCCTTTAAAGTGAAGCCAATGCACTACAGTTTTCTAATTATATTTATTTATCCAGTAAAGATGATTTTAAGTAAACCAATTTAGTGTGTGTGTGTGTGTGTATAACTTTTCAGGTCATAAAGATCTTTAGTGCTGGTCTAATCTGTTATTTTCATAAATGAGGTTGAAGCAGGAGAAACAGTGGCTTGCCCAAGGTCATACAGACATTGGTAACAGATCTGAGCCCCCTGACTATCTCCACCTTTTGTGGATATTCTATAGAGGCAGATGCACAAATTGAGTGTTTGATGATAAACTACAGTGTGTGGAGTATAAACTACTGTTTACAACTGTTGTTGTAGCTATGTCACTAGTAACCCTGAAAAAAATCCCAAGAATCAATTCAAAACACCACTTCTGACTTTGGTAGCTGAAATAGTGGGGACAATCTATGAAAAGTTCTTGCATATAACCCTTGAGAAGTTCCATCTGCCTGCAAGTTCTAGCACAAAAGCATCAGAGCACTGATAAATCTGTCTAATTCTCTGACAGTTGCTGAACACTTTTGATTAAGAAACATACATAAATGAACAGCGTTTTTATTTTTTTTTTTCAGAGACAACATCCTTTTATTACTTAGGGTTTTAGTTTACTACAAAACGTTTTAGAAAAAATAAAGAAAGCTTTTATAATTGTTATTAATTGGTAATTAAAAATTAGTTGTGCCCAAGACAATTCTTTGGCCTAGTTGTGCCCAAGACAATTCTTTGGCCAGAAAAAACATTATTGTAAAGTCATTTTTCTCATCCTCCCAGCCGATCGTTGGCCCACGTGGGCCCAACTAGCTGCTATGGGGCGGAGTCTTAAGACACAGTTTCCCCTGTTCCAGCACAAATAATCTAGTTGTGTGCTGTAGATGGTGTTTTAAAATGCTGAACAATCAAACCTTAATTTGTATATTAATAGTCAATGCTATATCTCTGAGCTCATAATTGCTTGAGATTGTTCGTCCCTCAGATACTCTTTTTTTTTTTTTTTTTTTTTTTGGTTTTTTGAGACAGGGTTTCTCTGTATAGCCCTGTCTGTCCTGGCACTCACTTTGTAGACCAGGCTGGCCTCGAACTCAGAAATCCGCCTGCCTCTGCCTCCCGAGTGCTGGGATTAAAGGCGTGCGCCACCACACCCGGCCCTCAGATACTCTTAATTCTCAAATTTACAATTGCTTATACATATTTTTAGTTAATAAATAAATTATGCACATGTGACTCTTAATAAGTTTTCAAGCTTTCTAGTTACAACTGCTCCTTAAGAAAAATGATTGAAAGTGCAATTAGCCAGTGCCCCTTTACAGCCAAGTATTTTTTTTTCCTGCTTCAAAGTCAGTTTTATGTCTTTTTTTTAATTTTTAATATTTTTTATTACGTATTTTCCTCAATTACATTTCCAATGCTATCCCAAAAGTCCCCCATACCCCCCCCCCACTTCCCTACCCACCCATTCCCATTCTTTTGGCCCTGGCATTCCCCTGTATTGGGGCATATAAAGTTTGCAAGTCCAATGGGCCTCTCTTTCCAGTGATGGCCGACTAGGCCATCTTTCGATACATATGCAGCTAGAGACAAGAGCTCCGGGGTACTGGTTAGTTCATCATGTTGTTCCCCCTATAGGGTTGCAGATCCCTTTAACTCCTTGGGTACTTTCTCTAGCTTCTCCATTGGGAGCCCTGTGATCCATCCAATAGCTGACTGTGAGCATCCACTTCTGTGTTTGCTAGGCCCCGGCATAGTCTCACAAGAGACAGCTATATCTGGGTCCTTTCAGCAAAATCTTGCTAGTGTATGCAATGGTGTCAGCGTTTGGAAGCTGATTATGGGATGGATCCCTGGATATGGCAGTCTCTAGATGGTCCATCCTTTCCTCACAGCTCCAAACTTTGTCTGTGTAACTCCTTCCATGGGTGTTTTGTTCCCAATTCTAAGAAGAACAGTGTTTTTAAAGTTAGCTAAGGCTGAAACAAAATGTCTTCCATGTTGTTAAAGATCAATGAGTCATCCAAAAAAGGTGAGGGGGATTTCTGATCTGTTTTGAGTTATTACTACAACTAAAACATAAGCATCACTTACTCACTGATGGAATATGGCCTCACCCAAAATACTGCATTTCTGAGAGTATGCGCTTACACCAGTACAAAAACTTTCACCGAGGCAGCAACAGCATAACCTCTACAAAGAACCATCACTCAGAATTCAACTTCATGCAGACATTGGTAAGATTTCACATTAAATTGGAGGTATTTCCAAAAGCATTTTTCAAGTTAAAGCTACTGTAGTCACATTTCAAATATATAACATATATAGACACAATAGTTTAAACATTACCTAATTACCTTACAATCCCTGGCTGCCTACTCAATTACATGTGTGTTATGCAGAACTGAATTGAAATAGACACAGTAAATATAAAATAAGCCCACTGTGAAGAATCTTTTGGAGTTAGAGAATAAATGAATCAGCTTGGATCTTTGCATTGGCTCATGAGAGCCCAGATTCTTCATGTTGTCCTTTCTTTTCCATTGATGTAGTAGCATCCCGAACATAACAAGGATTGTTAAACTGTCATGCTAATACAGAACTGAATTGCATTTATGCTGCATCAGTTAGCACTCTGTCATAACAATGGCATGAAAAGAATATGCAAGCTGCTCAATGGAACAGACAGAAAATGGATGCCGTACAAAACCTGCCTTCATTGTCTTATTCAACAGGAACAACTTTGACAAGGAAGGTGTCAGGGGATTTCCCCTAAGATGATATTTAAGTGGGCCATTCTACCAGTGATAATTAATATATCTAGTACTATTTTTAGTTTCAATAGCAAATAAATAGCAGCAAATGATCATAAAAGCATTAATAAAGTTACTTGTGAGAAACAAAGTGATGTTTCATGCACAAATGGAATAAAGCATCTGCAGACTAAAACCACGGAGAGAATTCTTTTTTTTTTTTTTTTTTTTATTTATTTTTAAGCTTTTATTTATTTATTTATTTATAATTTTTTTAAATATTTTTATTACATATTTTCCTCAATTACGTTTCCAATGCTATCCCAAAAGTCCCCCATAGCGCCCCCCCCCACTTCCCTACCCACCCATTCCCATTCTTTTGGCCCTGGCATTCCCCTATATTGGGGCATATAAAGTTTGCAAGTCCAATGGGCCTCTCTTTCCATTGATGGCTGACTAGGCCATCTTTCGATACATATGCAGCTAGAGACAAGAGCTCCGGGGTTCTAGTTAGTACATCATGTTGTTCCAACAATAGGGTTGCAGATCCCTTTAGCTCCTTGGGTACTTACTCTAGCTTCTCCATTGGGAGCCCTGTGATACATCCAATAGCTGACTGTGAACATCCACTCCTGTGTTTGCTAGGCCCCAGCATCGTCTCACAAGAGACAGCTATATTTGGGTCCTTTCAGCAAAATCTTGCTAGTGTATGCAATGGTGTCAGCGTTTAGAAGTTGATTATGGGATGGATCCCTGGGTACGGCAGTCTCTAAATGGTCCATCCTTTCATCACCGCTAGGAACTTTGTCTCTGTAACTCCTTCCCTGGGTGTTTTGTTCCCAATTCTGAGAAGGTGCACAGTGTCCACACTTTGGTCTTCATTCTTCTTGAGTTTCATGCGTCTAGCAAATTGTATCTTAAATCTTGGGTATCCTAAGTTTTGGGCTAATATCCACTTATCAGTGAATACATATTGTGTGAGTTCTTTTGTGATTGTGTTACTTCACTCAAGATGATGCCCTCCAGGTCCATCCATTTGGCTAGGAATTTCATAAATTCATTCTTTTTAATAGCTGAGTAGTACTCCATTGTGTAAATGTACCATAATTTCTGTATCCATTCCTCTGTTGAGGGACATCTGGGTTCTTTCCAGCTTCTGGCTATTATAAATAGGGCTGCTATGAACATAGTGGAACATGTGTCCTTTTTACCGGTTGGGACATCTTCTGGATATATGCCCAGGAGAGGTATTGCTGGATCCTCCGGTAGTACTATGTCCAATTTTCTGAGGAACCGCCAGACTGATTTCCAGAGTGGTTGTACAAGCTTGCAATCCCACCAACAATGGAGGAGTGTTCCTCTTTCTCCACATCCTCGCCAGCAACTGCTGTCACCTGAATTTTTGATCTTAGCCATTCTGACTGGTGTGAGGTGGAATCTCAGGGTTGTTTTGATTTGCATTTCCCTGATGATTAAGGATGTTGAACATTTTTTCAGGTGCTTCTCTGCCATTCGGTATTCCTCAGGTGAGAATTCTTTGTTCAGTTCTGAGCCCCATTTTTTAATGGGGTTATTTGACTTTCTGGAGTCCACCTTCTTGAGTTCTTTATATATATTGGATATTAGTCCCTTATCTGATTTAGGATAGGTGAAGATCCTTTCCCAATCTGTTGGTGGTTTTTTTGTCTTATTGATGGTGTCTTTAGCCTTGCAGAAGCTTTGTAGTTTCATGAGGTCCCACTTGTCAATTCTCGATCTTACAGCACAAGCCATTACTGTTCTATTCAGGAATTTTTCCCCTGTGCCCATATCTTCAAGGCTTTTCCCCACTTTCTCCTCTATAAGTTTCAGTGTCTCTGGTTTTATGTGAAGTTCCTTGATCCACTTAGACTTGACCTTAGTACAAGGAGATAGGAATGGATCGATTCGCATTCTTCTACATGTTAACAACCAGTTGTGCCAGCACCATTTGTTGAAAATGCTGTCTTTCTTCCACTGGATGTTTTTAGCTCCCTTGTCGAAGATCAAGTGACCGTAGGTGTGTGGGTTCATTTCTGGGTCTTCAATTCTATTCCATTGGTCTATTTGTCTGTCACTATACCAGTACCATGCAGTTTTTATCACAACTGCTCTGTAGTAGAGCTTTAGGTCCGGCATGGTGATTCCACCAGAGGTTCTTTTTTTTTTTTTTTTTTTTTTTTAATATTTTTATTACATATTTTCCTCAATTATATTTCCAATACTATCCCAAAAGCCCCCCATAGCGCCCCCCACTTCCCTACCCACCCATTCCCATTCTTTTGGCCCTGGCATTCCCCTATATTGGGGCATATAAAGTTTGCAAGTCCAATGGGCCTCTCTTTCCATTGATGGCCCACTAGGCCATCTTTCGATACATATGCAGCTAGAGACAAGAGCTCCAGGGTTCTGGTTAGTACATCATGTTGTTCCAACAATAGGGTTGCAGATCCCTTTAGCTCCTTGGGTACTTTCTCTAGCTTCTCCATTGGGAGCCCTGTGATACATCCAATAGCTGACTGTGAAATCCACTCCTGTGTTTGCTAGGCCCCGGCATCGTCTCACAAGAGACAGCTATATTTGGGTCCTTTCAGCAAGATCTTACTAGTGTATGCATTGGTGTCAGCGTTTAGAAGCTGATTATGGGACGGATCCCTGGATACAGCAGTCTCTAAATGGTCCATCCTTTCATCACAGCTACGAACTTTGTCTCTGTAACTCCTTCCCTGGGTGTTTTGTTCCCAATTCTAAGAAGGTGCACAATGTCCACACTTTGGTCTTCATTCTTCTTGAGTTTCATGCGTTTATCAAATTGTATCTTATATCTTGGGTATCCTAAGTTTTGGGCTAATATCCACTTATCAATGAATACATATTGTGTGAAATCTTTTGTGATTGTGTTACTTCACTCAAGATGATGCCCTCCAGGTCCATCCATTTGGCTAGGAATTTCATAAATTCATTCTTTTTAATAGCTGAGTAGTACTCCATTGTGTAAATGTACCATAATTTCTGTATCCATTCCTCTGTTGAGGGACATCTGGGTTCTTTCCAGCTTCTGGCTATTATAAATAGGGCTGCTATGAACATAGTGGAGCATGTGTCCTTTTTACCGGTTGGGACATCTTCTGGATATATGCCCAGGAGAGGTATTGCTGGATCCTCCGGTAGTACTATGTCCAATTTTCTGAGGAACCGCCAGACTGATTTCCAGAGTGGTTGTACAAGCTTGCAATCCCACCAACAATGGAGGAGTGTTCCACTTTCTCCACATCCTCGCCAGCATCTGCTGTCACCTGAATTTTTGATCTTAGCCATTCTGACTGGTGTGAGGTGGAATCTCAGGGTTGTTTTGATTTGCATTTCCCTGATGATTAAGGATGTTGAACATTTTTTCAGGTGCTTCTCTGCCATTCGGTATTCCTCAGGTGAGAATTCTTTGTTCAGTTCTGAGCCCCATTTTTTAATGGGGTTATTTGACTTTCTGGAGTCCACCTTCTTGAGTTCTTTATATATATTGGATATTAGTCCCTTATCTGATTTAGGATAGGTGAAGATCCTTTCCCAATCTGTTGGTGGTTTTTTTGTCTTATTGATGGTGTCTTTAGCCTTGCAGAAGCTTTGTAGTTTCATGAGGTCCCACTTGTCAATTCTCGATCTTACAGCACAAGCCATTACTGTTCGATTCAGGAATTTTTCCCCTGTGCCCATATCTTCAAGGCTTTTCCCCACTTTCTCCTCTATAAGTTTCAGTGTCTCTGGTTTTATGTGAAGTTCCTTGATCCACTTAGACTTGACCTTAGTACAAGGAGATAGGAATGGATCGATTCGCATTCTTCTACATGTTAACAACCAGTTGTGCCAGCACCATTTGTTGAAAATGCTGTCTTTCTTCCACTGGATGTTTTTAGCTCCCTTGTCGAAGATCAAGTGACCATAGGTGTGTGGATTCATTTCTGGGTCTTCAATTCTATTCCATTGGTCTATTTGTCTGTCACTATACCAGTACCATGCAGTTTTTATCACAATTGCTCTGTAGTAGAGCTTTAGGTCCGGCATGGTGATTCCACCAGAGGTTCTTTTATCCTTGAGGAGAGTTTTTGCTATCCTAGGTTTTTTGTTATTCCAGATGAATTTGCAGATTGCACTTTCTAATTCGTTGAAGAATTGATTTGGAATTTTGATGGGGATTGCATTGAATCTGTAGATTGCTTTTGGCAAGATAGCCATTTTTACAATGTTGATCCTGCCAATCCATGAGCATGGGAGATCTTTCCATCTTCTGAGATCTTCTATAATTTCTTTCTTCAGAGACTTGAAGTTTTTATTATACAGATCTTTCACTTCCTTAGTTAGAGTCACGCCAAGATATTTTATATTATTTGTGACTATTGAGAAGGGTGTTGTTTTCCTAATTTCTTTCTCAGCCTGTTTATTCTTTGTGTAGAGAAAGGCCATTGATTTGTTTGAGTTAATTTTATATCCAGCTACTTCACCGAAGCTGTTTATCAGGCTTAGGAGTTCTCTGGTGGAATTTTTAGGGTCACTTATATATACTATCATATCATCTGCAAAAAGTGATATTTTGACTTCATCTTTTCCAATTTGTATCCCTTTGATCTCCTTTTGTTGTCGAATTGCTCTGGCTAGGACTTCAAGTACAATGTTGAATAGGTATGGAGAAAGTGGACAGCCTTGTCTAGTCCCTGATTTTAGAGGGATTGCTTCAAGCTTCTCACCATTTACTTTGATGTTGGCTACTGGTTTGCTGTAGATTGCTTTTATCATGTTTAGGTATGGGCCTTGAATTCCTGATCTTTCCAAGACTTTTATCATGAATGGGTGTTGGATCTTGTCAAATGCTTTTTCCGCATCTAACGAGATGACCATGTGGTTTTTGTCTTTGAGTTTGTTTATATACTGGATTACGTTGATGGATTTCCGTATATTGAACCATCCCTGCATCCCTGGGATGAAACCTACTTGGTCAGGATGGATGATTGTTTTGATGTGTTCTTGGATTCGGTTAGCAAGAACTTTATTGAGGATTTTTGCATCAATATTCATAAGGGATATTGGTCTGAAGTTTTCTATCTTTGTTGGGTCTTTTTGTGGTTTAGGTATCAGAGTAATTGTGGCTTCATAGAATGAGTTGGGTAGAGTACCTTCTGTTTCTATTTTGTGGAATAGTTTGTGAAGAACTGGGATTAGATC
This sequence comes from Mus caroli, assembly GCF_978045245.1. Taxonomy (NCBI): domain Eukaryota; kingdom Metazoa; phylum Chordata; class Mammalia; order Rodentia; family Muridae; genus Mus; species Mus caroli. Next base: position 93,323,896 of record NW_028227268.1, on the reverse strand, counting down.
TTCTTTGAAGGTCTGATAGAACTCTGCACTAAACCCATCTGGTCCTGGGCTTTTTTTGGTTGGGAGAGTATTAATGACTGCTTCTATTTCTTTGGGGGATATAGGGCTGTTTAGATCATTAACCTGATCTTGATTCAACTTTGGTACCTGGTATCTGTCTAGGAACTTCTCCATTTCATCCAGGTTCTCCAGTTTTGTTGAGTATAGCCTTTGGTAGAAGGATCTGATGGTGTTTTGGATGTCTTCAGGATCTGTTGTTATGTCTCCTTTTTCATTTCTGATTTTGTTAATTAGGATGCTTTCCCTGTGCCCTCTAGTGAGTCTGGCTAAGGGTTTATCTATCTTGTTGATTTTCTCAAAGAACCAGCTCCTTGATTGGTTGATTCTTTGAATAGTTTTTCTTGTTTCCACTTGGTTGATTTCACCCCTGAGTTTGATTATTTCCTGCCGTCTACTCCTCTTGGGTGAATTTGCTTCCTTTTGTTCTAGTGCTTTTAGGTGTGTTGTCAAGCTGCTAATGTGTGCTCTTTCTAGTTTCCTTTTGGAGGCACTCAGAGCTATGAGTTTTCCTCTTAGAAATGCTTTCATTGCGCACGGAGAGAATTCTAAAGCAAAATAAAGAGCTTTCAAAATCCTTAAAAATCTAGCTAGACTGTCATGAGACATCAATTGATGCTAAAACTCATAAGAAGCATACATTCACTCTCTCAAGGCCTCTTTCTACAGATGCTTAACAAGTTGCTAAGGGAAAAGCAGCAACTTTAGAGAGCTGAGAACTGTCATACAGTTAAGACAAGGGACAAAGGTCACATTACCAGCAACCAGACAAGTTTACTCCTGTGTGTGCTCCTGATACATTCTGAGAAGAAACATCACTTCTATGGCATTCTTGCCAAAACTCTGTAATCCAAACCCTGAGGAAACATGAGACATGGAGTCAATCTACCAAATAACCGATCTCTTCAAAACTGCCATGGCCATGAAAGATAAGAATTAAGAATGTTCGAGATAAAAGAAGCAGAAGATACATGGTAAATAAATCTAACACGTGATCTGAGATTTTCTTTCACTCTGGAGTACATTACTGAGACAATTGCCAGAGTGTGCCAGATCTTTAGATCAAATAACAGCAATGTTTAAGTATCAGTTTATTAACTGAGAAGTGTAGCATGCTCATGCAAACAATCTTGTTTTCAGGAACTTTACATTGAAGTACTGGGGGAGAGTCATCAGACAATAGACTTACTCTGAAGAGATTCATTTAAAAATACATATATTTGTGCACATACATGCATATAAAAAGATGGCTGCCTGGATATATAGATATGTAGGTTGGTAAGATACTTATATGTACATGAATCTATAGATATGTGGGATGGGTAGATGGAAGAACAGACAGGGAGCTAAAGGACAAAAAAGGAAGGAGAAAAAGATGAACAAAGAGAAGTAGGAAATGGGGAAAGAGTAAGAAAGAAAATTAATGCAAATATGCAAATGCAACTTTGCAAAAATTATTAACAACTAGAGCATCTGGATGGAGGATATGTGGGAATCCCTTGTATGACTCTCAAATAAGGTTATTTCAAAGTAAAATAAAAACTTAAGAAGCACAGTGTTTGTGTGTGTGTGTGTGTGTGTGTGTGTGTGTGTGTGTATTAAAACATTTGTTAAGCAATATGAACTAACCAATACCCACGCCTGGAGCTCGTATCTCTAGCTGCATATGAATCAGAAGATGGCCTAGTCAGCCATCAGTGGAAAGAGAGGCCCATTGGTCGTGCAAACTTTATATGCCTCAGTACAGGGGAACGCCAGGGCCAAGAAGTGGGAGTGGGTGGGTAGGGGAGTGGGTGTGGGAGGGTGTGGGGGACTTTTGGGATAGCATTGGAAATGTAATTGAAATAAATACCCAATTAAAAAAAAACATTTGTTAAGAAGTTTAAAATAGTCAAGCATGGTAGCACATGGCTGTAACCCCAGAAAACACAAGATAAAACAGAAGAGTCAGAAGTTCAAGGCCAATCTGTGCTACATAGCTAGTTTGAGGAGAGCCTGTGATTTATACTGAGCCCAGCCTCAAAAATAAATATATATAATTACAAAAGTAATAACACATATATTTCTGTGATGTAGGTAATGGTAGGTACTATAGGAACTAAACTAAGATCAATGTTTGAAAAGAGTTTTACTCAAACTTGTAGGGAAAGAATTAACCCAGCAAAACAATTGGAACAATCAATTGAGCAGATAATGGAAATAATAAAATAATGTATACACAACACTTACATCAACATTGAGCTTCTATTTACAAAGATTTAAAATAATGAAAAGACCATACCAAAAAATAAGTTGTGCCAGCATTATAATCAGTTGGATTTAAAATGCAAACAATTTTCCAAACCAAGTAAGATGTACAGAAAATATGTTTTGATAAGAAAAGATGAAAAGGGAATAGAAAAATTTTAATAAAGGCAAAAATATTAAAAAACTGAAAAACCTACCCAAAGCAGAAACCATTGGCCATTGACACTTTTGATTAATCCAATGTCAACAACCCCAGATACAGGAAAACTGCCAACTAACCGCCTTTATGAAAATACTCACAGATAAAGCTTAGAATTTGTGAGTGGTGGAGGTCATTGTTATTCTGAACAGAAAGGAGGCTAGCAAAGCTGCCTTGGCGGCTCAGTGGTTAAGAGCACTGACTGCTCTTCCGAAGGTCCTGAGTTCAAATCCCAGCAACCACATGATGGCTCATAGCCATCTATAATGAGATCTGATGCCCTCCTTTGGTGTGTCTGAAGACAGCTACAGTGTACTTACATATAATAATAAATAAAATAATGAATAAAATATTTTTAAAAAATGCCTTGGCTTTGGGTATTCCACCTCTTCAAATGGACTTTTTTTCTACTCTGGGTGGAATATCATTGAATTAGTCACTGCACTGAAGAGACAGGCAAAGTTAACACTGGAGATTGCACTGTAGCCATTGGATAAACAATGTGAAAAATCTAACAGAGGCAGACAGATACTCTTAGAGTTAACTTACCTCAAATTCTTTATGCATGTGGAGTGCCCTCAAGGTTTTGTGAACAACAGGAATAATTAATTTAGTTATGATGACTTTGGGGACTGGGAGATTAATTATCATTTCAGCTTTTTCTTTTGACCTAATCTCATTAATTTTGTATTTATTTTAAATGGCTCTCACTTAGGGTTCTCTGATTCCATAATGTGTGATGGTTAATAATATTCCAACTCTCTACTTTAGGCCAATTTGTTTGTTATTCGGAAATGATTTTCATTTGATCTCCTACAAGCAGACGCTTGTTTGCTTATAACAAGTCTAAAATAGAATATGAAAATTATTTGACAGGGGCCATGGACAGGTTACTTAACTCTGAGCCATTTTTAACCAAGTAATATAAAGAAATGTTGGCTAGAAAGCAAGGAGATAAGACAGTTAAATGGAGAGACACCAGAGCCTCTCTCAATGTCTACTCCATTCCTGCCTGGAACCCTAGGTGATGGGAAGCAGCACCAAAATAATTTTGGGGAGTCCTTTAAGATTATGAACCTCACTTACCCCACTTACCCTCAGCCTGGCAGAAAGAGTGCTACATACCCTCTATACCAGTGCAGCCCTAGCGTCATGTACAGTAAGTCCCATGGCTTTTCCAACACATAGCTCTTGAGTCTGCTAAAGCTTTTTCTAATTCAATTGAGGTCATACTCAGCCTACAACTTTAACATTTTGAATTACATTCACCCTTAGGTTCCTAGTAGAGAAGTAAAGATGATTTTTTTTCTCATGTGTCATATTTTTTATATATTGGTTAGAGGACACCAATATCCTCTAACTGCCTACTCATCCAACAAAGAAGCGGCCAGCCATATGCTATGTTTGATTTTTAAATTTTTAGTGTTTGATTTTTTTTGAATTTTCTTTTTTTTTAATTAGGTATTTATTTCATTTACATTTCCAATGCTATCCTAAAAGTCCCCCACCTGCTCCCCCACCCACTCCCCCACCCACCCACTCCCACTTCTTGGCCCTGGCGTTCCCCTGTATTAAGGCAGATAAAGTTTGCACAACCAATGTGCCTCTCTTTCCACTGATGACCCACTAGGCCGTCTTCTGCTACATATGCAGCTAGAGACACGAGCTCCTGGGGGTACTGGTTAGTTCATATTGTTGTTTCACCTGTAGGGTTGCAGACCCCTTTAGCTCCTTGGGTACTTTCTCTAGCTCCTACATTGAGGGCCCTGGAATCCATCCAATAGCTAACTGTGAGCATCCACTTCTGTGTTTGCTAGGCTCCAACATAGTCTCACAAGAGATAGCTATATCTGGGTCCTTTCAGCAAAATCTTGCTAGTGTATGCAATGGTGTCAGTGTTTGGAGGCTGATTATGGGATGGATCCCTGGGTATGGCAGTCTCTAAATGGCCCTTTCGTCTCAGCTCCAAACTTTGTCTCTGAAACTCCTTCGAAGGGTGTTTTGTTCCCAATTCTAAGAAGGGGCAAAGTGTCCACACTTTGGTCTTTGTTCTTCTTGAGTTTCATGTGTTTAGCAGATTGTATCTTATATCTTGGGTATTCTAAGTTTCTGGGCTAATATCCACTTATCAGTGAGTACATATTGTGTGAGTTCTTTTGTGATTGGGTTACCTCACTAAGGATGATGCCCTCCAGGTCCATCCATTTGCCTAGGAATTTCATAAATTCATTCTTTTTAATAGCTGAGTAGTACTCCATTGTGTAAATGTACCACATTTTCTGTATCCATTCCTCTGTTAAAGGACATCTGGGTTCTTTCCAGTTTCTGGCTATTATAAATAAGGCTGCTATGAACATAGTGGAGCATGTGTCCTTACCAGTTGGAACATCTTCTGGGTATATGACCAGGAGAGGTATTGCTGGATCCTCCAGTAGTACTATGTCCAATTTTCTGAGGAACTGCCAGACTGATTTCCAGAGTGGTTGTACAAACTTGCAATCCCACCAACAATGGAGGAGTGTTCCTCTTTCTCCACATCCTTGCCAGCATATGCTGTCACCTGAGTTTTTAATCTTAGCCATTCTGACTGGTGTGAGGTGGAATCTCAGGGTTGCTTTGATTTGCATTTCCCTGATGATTAAGGATGCTGAACATTTTTTCAGGTGCTTCTCAGCCATTCGGTATTCCTCAGGTGAGAATTCTTTGTTTAGCTCTGAGCCCCATTTTTAATGGGGTTATTTGATTTTCTGGAGTCCACCTTCTTGAGTTCTTTATATATATTGGATATTAGTTCCCTATCTGATTTAGGATAGGTAAAGATCCTTTCCCAATCTGTTGGTGGCCTTTTTGTCTTATTGACAGTGTCTTTTGCCTTGCAGAAGCTTTGCAATTTTATGAGGTCCCATTTGTCGATTCTCGATCTTACAGCACAAGCCATTGCTGTTCTATTCAGGAATTTTTCCCTTGTACCCATTAGTGTTTTTAAAACAGACTACTAGGCATGATGGTGTAACACTTGTTGGGCTGAAGCAGAACTGTCAGTTTAAAACTAACCTGAGCTACATAATGAAACAGTCACAACAAGAAACATATTAATTTTTAAAAATAACACTATCATACTTTAAGTGTATGTCATTTCTTTTTACATAGTCTTGAGTATCTGAATTCTATTACTATTCTACACAAATTAAACTAAGCCTGTAAGATGTCTGAATGGGTAAAGGCACTTGCCACCAAGTGTACTGGTCTGAATTTAATCCCCAGAACCATATGGAGAGAACTGATACATGCAAATCATCTTCTGACCTCCACATGCTCACTGTGACAGCTGGAAGAAGGAAAGGAAGATAGAAAGAGAGAGAGAGAGAGAGAGAGAGAGAGAGAGAGAGAGAGAGAGAGAGAGAGAGAGAGAGAAAAGAAAGAAAAGAAAGAAAGAAAGAAAGAAAGAAAGAAAGAAAGAAAGAAAGAAAGAAAGAAAGAAAGAAAGAAAAGAAAGAGAAAGAAGTCCAACCAGGCCGAAGAGGACACTAAAGCTGAAATCAAACCAAAACCAGTAAAATAAAAACACCATACTCAATCTTTAGAACAAACAATGATTGCAAATGAATTTGTTGTGATTGCTAAGACAGGGTCTGACTATATAGGCTAGGCTAAATTTGAATTATTAACTTTCTCATCATGTTAACTCAGCTTCCTAACAACCTTTCTGTGTGTGTGTGTGTATGTGTGTGCATAAATGTGTGCCTCTGTGTGTGTGTGTGCATCTGTTTTTGTGTATGTATGGATGTGTGTGTGTGTACTTATGCATGTGTTTGTGCATGTGTGCATGTGTGTTATGTGTTTGCATGCATGTGTGCCTCTGTGTGTGCATATGCATCTGACTTTGTATGTGTACATGAATATGTGTGTGTGCTTATGCATGTGTTTTTGTATGTGTGCATGTGTTCATGGGGAGGTGCACAAGTGTGTGTTTATGAGTATAAAGAACGATGTCATCTTCAAGGATGCCATCTACCTCCTTTGAGACAGCATCTTTCTATGGCATACAACTTACCAGCTATGTTAGACTTGCTGGCTTATAAAGCCTCAGGAATTCTGTCTCTGCCTTCCCAGTGCTGGCATGATAGGCTCATTCACCATACCTGGCATTTTCACATGGATTCAACTCACATTGTCATGTTCACGAAGCAAGCACTGCCCTTTGCTGAAAGAGCTATCCCCCAGTCCAAATAGACTTGTAAATTTAACCTCAGCTTAAAGAAAAGTGAAGTTGGAGGCAGAAAGATCACCATAAGTTTGAGGCCAACCCATTCTATATAGTAAGACCCTGACTGAAAAGATCAAAAGGAGAGAAAGACATAAAAGTAAATCTTTAAGTTTTCTTAGTCAATTTATTCTTATGGATAATAGCTTACAACAATCCTGAAACAATTTCATGTGTATTAGAACAGTATTGAATAAGTGGGTGATAGACAGACACACAGACAGACATGATAGGTAGATACATACATACATACATACATACATACATACATACATACATACATAACTTCCCTATCTGTGGACTGGTGGTTCCAGCATATCCAGTAGATACTAAAATCTGCAGATGTCCAAAGCCTCATAAATTAAATGTGCGTATATCCTACATATATCCTCTCATTTCCTTAATGTGGAAGGGGGTGCATGTGTATTTGTGTGTGTGTGCACATGCTCTCATGCACATATGAAGACCAATGGTGAACCTTGGGTGTCTTTCTCAGTTCCTTCTCTACCATGTTTCTTGAGACAGGGTCTTGCATAGAACTTAGAAGTCAGCAATAGGCTAGACAAGCTAGTCAACAAGCCCCAAGAACCCTTCTGTCTGAGCCACCCTCCCATCCCCCAGCACAGGGATTGCACAGAAAGGTATGCACCCAACCAAACCCTTTCTTATACACTAATTGTTTAGGAGACAAGGTTAAATGAAAAATCTATGCATGTGCAACACAGATATAAGTTTTCTCACATTTCTAGTCTGGAATTGATTGAATCCATAGGTATTTAACCAGTGGATAAAAAGGCCTACTATATCTGTATTTTCAGCTGCAAACATCAAGAATCAACAGTTAGAGTAACGATCAGTTGCTTGTTTTTATTCTGAGGCATGTTCTCATATTTTAGCTCAGGCTGACCTGGAATTTATCATGTACCTAGGTTGGCCTCAAACTATCCATCCACATACATCATTCTCATGAGTACCTACCAAGATTACAAAGCAGGGCCACTATTTCTAGCCTAAAAATAGTTTTGTTTTTTTTTTGCTATTTTTATGTGTATGAGTATTTTGCACGAGTATATGTGTTCCATGTATGTGGCTGGTGCTGTAGAGGCCAGAAAGAATCAGATCTCCCGGAACAAAAGTTACTGACAATTGTGAGCTATCAGCTGGATGCTGGGAACTGACCTTGAGTCTTCTAGAAGAGCAAACATTGTTATTAATTGTGAAGTCACCTCTCCATCGTTTAGAAAATATTTTTTAAATAATAGTTCCAGTAAAAGAACCAGGGCCCCTTGGAGAAAGAAATTACTCCAGTGCTGGAGAAAGGTACACATAGGATGGCCCTGGAACCACCAATCAATCTAAAAGTAATGAGATGCTAACAATAGTATCAAGCTCTATCAAACAGACATAAAATATAAATTGATAATTTTGACATCAAAATGAATGAGAGCAGAAAGTACCTCATTATAACTGAATGCCAATTATCTGTGGAAATTAGTCTAATGAAAAGACCGGAAGTCCCTTCTGGTCAGCGCCAGCACTAGGTCATCTTGGGCGCAGAGTCAGCGGACACCCCAAGGTCCCCTAGAGGACTCTCCACACAATCTTTAGACCACTGGTGAGTGGAACACAACTTCTGTTCCAATCCAACACGTGGGACCTGAGACAGCATTAGGGAAGCAGAAAACCCAGCCTGACCACAGTCCACATCCCTTCCGGTCAGCACCAGTACTGGGTCACCTTGTGCGCATAGTCGGTGGACACTCCCAAGGTCCCGAGAGGACAGCTTCTGAGGCAGACCCTGTTTCAGGCTCCAGACATCCGGGCACCTTCCTTGCCAGAGAAGAGGTGTCCACAACACCTGGGAGGGCTTTGCCCAACACCTGGGGGAACCATCTTGGTTCCCGGATCCCTCCTAGACTAGTCTGCACAGGTGAGAGTATGGACTACAGAAGCTACCAGCTTCTGGGACAGGTCCTGTTTCGGGCCTTCATCTTCTGCCAAGAGGCAGGTCCAAACGCAAGATATCTGTGCACCTTCCCTGTAAGAGGAGAGCTTGCCTGCAGAGAGCGCTGTGACCACTGAAACTCAGAGGAGAGAGCTAGTCTCCCAAGTCTGCCGATAAAGGCTAATAGAATTACGAGAGGAATAATCTCTAACCAGAGACAACTCTAACAACTAACTCCAGAGATTACCAGATGGCAAAAGGCAAACATAACAATCTTACTAACAGAAACCAAGACAACTCACCATCATCAGAACCCAGCACTCCCTACCTTGCCCAGTCCTGGGCACCCCAACACACCCGAAAAGCTAGACCCGGATTTGAAAGCATATCTCATGATGATAGTAGAGGACATCAAGAAGGACTTTGATAACTCACTTAAAGAAATACAGGAGAATACTGCTAAAGAGTTAAAAGTCGTTAAAGAAAAACAGGAAAACACAATCAAACAGGTAGAAGTCCTTAAAGAAAAACAGGAAAACACATCTCAACAGGTGATGGAAATGAACAAAATAATACTAGACATAAAACAGGAATAAAAACAATAAAAAAACCCAAAGTGAGGCAAATCTGGAGATAGAAACCCTAGGAAAGAAATCTGGAACCATAGATGCAACAGATTACAAGAGATGGAAGAGAGAATCTCAGGTGCAGAAGATTCCACAGAGAACATCGGCACAACAATCAAAGAAAATGCAAAATGCAAAAAGATCCTAACTCAAAATATCCAGGAAATCCAGGACACAATGAGAAGACCAAACCTACAGATAATAGGAGTAGATGAGAATGAAGATTCCCAACTTAAAGGGCCAGCAAATATCTTCAACAAAATTATAGAAGAAAACTTCCCAAACCTAAAGAAAGACATGCCCATGAACATACAAGAAGCCTACAGAACTCCAGATAGACTGGACCAGAAAAGAAATTCCTCCCGACACATAATAATCAGAACAATAAATGCACTAAATAAAGAGAGAATATTAAAAACAGTAAGGGAGAAAGGTCAAGTAACATATAAAGGCAGGCCTATCAGAATTACACCAGACTTTTCACCAGAGACTATGAAAGCCAGAAGATCCTGGACAGATGTTATACAGACACTAAGAGAACACAAATGCCAGCCCAGGCTACTATACCCAGCCAAACTCTCAATTACCATAGATGGAGAAACCAAAGTATTCCATGACAAAACCAACTTCACACATTATCTTTGCACAAATCCAGCCCTTCAAAGGATAATAACAGAAAAAAACCAATACAAGGATGGAAACCATACCCTAGAAAAAGCAAGAAAGTAATCCTTCAACAAACCAAAAAGAAGACAGCCACAAGAACAGAATGCCAACTCTAACAATAAAAAAATAAAAAGCAACAATTACTTTTCCTTAATATCTCTTAATATCAATGGACTCAATTTCCCAATAAAAAGACCTAGAATAACAGACTGGCTACACAAACAGGACCCAACATTTTGTTGCTTACAGGAAACCCATCTCAGAGAAAAAGACAGACACTACCTCAGAATGAAAGGCTGGAAAACAATTTTCCAAGCAAATGGTCTGAAGAAACAAGCTGGAGTAGCCATTCTAATATCTAATAAAATCGATTTCCAACCCAAAGTTATCAAAAAAGACAAGGAGGGACACTTCATACTCATCAAAGGTAAAATCTTCCAAGAGGAACTCTCAATTCTGAATATCTATGCTCCAAATGCAAGGGCAGCCACATTCATTAAAGAAACTTTAGTAAAGCTCAAAGTACACATTGCATCTCACACAATAATAGTGGAAGACTTCAACACACCACTTTCATCAATGGTAAGATCACAGAAACAGAAACTAAACAGGGACACAGTGAAACTAACAGAAATTATGAAACAAATGAATTTAACAGATATCTACAGAACATTTTATCCTAAAACAAAAGGATATACTTTCTTCTCAGCACCTCATGGTACCGTCTCCAAAATTGACCATATAATTGGTAACAAAACAGGCCTCAACAGATACAAAAATACTGAAATTGTCCCATGTATCCTATCAGATCACTATGGACTAAAGCTGATTTTCAATAACAACATAAATAATAGAAATCCAACATTCACGTGGAAACTGAACAACACTCTTCTCAATGAAACCTTGGTCACGGAAGGAATAAAGAAAGAAATTAAAGACTTTGTAGAGTTTAATGAAAGTGAAGGCACAACATACCCAAACTTATGGGACACAATGAAAGCATTTCTAAAAGGAAAACTCATAGCTCTGAGTGCATCCAAAAGGAAACTAGAGAGAGCACACATTAGCAACTTGACAACATACCTAAAAGCTCTAGAACAAAAGGAAGCAAATTCACCCAAGATGAGTAGATGGCAGGAAATAATCAAACTCAGGGCTGAAATCAACCAAGTGGAAACAAAAAGAACTATTCAAAAAAATCAACCAAACCAGGAGCTGGATGTTTGAGAAAATCAACAAGATAGATAAACCCTTAGCCAGACTCACTAGAGGGCACAGAGACAGCATCCTAATTAACAAAATCAGAAATGAAAAGGGAGACATAACAACAGAACCCGAGGAAATCGAAAACAACATCAGATCCTACTACAAAAGGCTATACTCAATAAAACTGGAAAACCTGGATGAAATGGACAAATTTCTAGACAGATACAAGGTACCAAAGTTAAATCAGGATCAGGTTAATGATCTAAACAGTCCTATATCCCCTAAAGAAATAGAAGCAGTCATTAATAGTCTTCCAACCAAAAAAAAAAGCCCAGGACAAGATGGGTTTAGTGCAGAGTTCTCTCAGACCTTCAAAGAAGATCTAATTCCAGTTCTTCACAAACTATTCCACAAAATAGAAGCAGAAGGTACTCTACCCAACTCATTCTATGAAGCCACAATTACTCTGATACCTAAACCACAGAAAGACCCAACAAAGATATAGAACTTCAGACCAATTTCCCTTATGAATATGGATGCAAAAATACTCAATAAAATTCTCGCTAACTGAATGCAAGAACACATCAAAACAATCATCCATCCTGACTAAGTAGGTTCCATCCCAGGGATGCAGGGATGGTTCAGTATACGGAAATCCATCAACATAATCCAGTATATAAACAAACTCAAAGACAAAAACCACATGATAATCTCTTTAGATGCAGAGAAAGCATTTGACAAGATCCAACACCCATTCATGATAAAAGTCTTAGAAAGATCAGGAATTCAAGGCCCATACCTAACCATGATAAAAGCAATCTACAGCAAACCAGTAGCCAACATCAAAGTAAATGGTGAGAAGCTGGACTAAAATCAGGGACTAGACAAGGCTGCCCACTTTCTCCATACTTATTCAACATAGTATTTGAAGTCTTAGCCAGAGCAATTCAACAACAAAAGGAGATCCAGGGGATACAAATTGGAAAGGAAGAAGTCCAAATATGACTATTTGCAGATGATATGATAGTATATATAAGTGACCCTATAAATTCCACCAGAGAACTCCTAAACCTGATTAACATCTTCAGTGCAGTAGCTGGATATAAAATTAACTCAAACAAGTCAATGGCCTTTCTCTACACAAAGGTTAAACAGGCTGAGAAAGAAATTAGGGAAACAACATCCTTCACAGTAGTCACAAATAATATAAAATACCTTGGTGTGACTCTAACTAAGGAAGTGAAAGATCTGTATAATAAAAACTTCAAGTCTCTGAAGAAAGAAATTATAGAAGATCTCTGGTGAGTGGAACACAGCTTCTGCTCCAATCCAATTGCGCGCGGGACCTGAGACTGCATTAGTTAGGGAAGCAGAAACCGGCCTGAGTAGGGCCACAGGACTCATCCGGCCGGATCAGCGCCGGGGTAGCTGGAGCGCAGGGTTGCCTGACACCCGCCAGGTACCCACAACCCCCGCCGCAGGATTTTGGGACTGCTGGTGAGTGGAACACAGCTTCTGCTCCAGTCCAATCACGCGGGACCTGAGACTGCTCTGGTTGGGGAGAGAGAAATCCGGCCTACATAGGGCCACAAGCCTCATCCGGTCAGAAAAGCACCGGGGCAGCTGGGGCGCAGGGTCGGCTGACACTCACCAGCTACCCACAACACCCGCCACAGGATCTTAAGACTTCTGGTGAGTGGAACACAGCTTCTGCTCCAATCCAATTGCGCGCAGGACCTGAGACTGCATTAGTTAGGGAAGCAGAAACCGGCCTGAGTAGGGCCACAGGCCTCATCCAGCCGGATCAGCGCCGGGGTAGCTGGAGCGCAGGGTTGCCTAACACCCGCCAGCTACCCACGACCCCCGCCGCAGGATTTTGGGACTGCTGGTGAGTGGAACACAGCTTCTGCTCCAATCTTTAAACAGTGACAACGATAACAACTAACCCCAGAGATTACCAGATGGCGAAAGGTAAACATAATAATCTTACTAACAGAAACCAAGACCACCCACCATCATCAGAACCCAGCACCCCCACTTCGCCCAGTCCAGGACACCCCAAAACACCGGAAAAGCTAGACACGGATCTAAAAGCATATCTCCTGATGATGGTAGAGGACTTCAAGAAGGACTTTAATAACTCACTTAAAGAAATACAGGAGAACAATGCTAAACAGGCAGAAGACACTAAAGAGGAAGCACAAAAATCCCTTAAAGAATTGCAGGAGAACACTGCTAAAGAGTTACAAATCCTTAAAGAAAAACAGGATAACATAATCAAACAGGTAGAAGTCCTTACAGAAAAACAGGAAAACACATCCAAACAGATGATGGAAATGAACAAAACCATACTAGACCTAAAAAGGGAAGTAGACACAATAAAGAAAACCCAAAATGAGGCAACACTGGAGATAGAAACCCTAGGAAAGAAATCTGGAACCATAGATACCAGCATCAGCAACAGAATACAAGAGATGAAAGAGAGAATCTCAGGTGCAGAAGATTCCATAGAGAACATCGGCACAACAATCAAGGAAAATGTAAAATGCAAAAAGATCCTAACTCAAAACATCCAAGAAATACAGGACACAATGAGAAGACCAAACTTACAGATAATAGGAGTGGATGAGAATGAAGATTTTCAACTCAAAGGACCAGCAAACATCTTCAACAAAATTATAGAAGAAAACTTCCCAAATCTAAAGAAAGAGATGCCCATGAACATACAAGAAGCCTACAGAACTCCAAATAGACTGGACCAGAAAAGAAATACCTCCCGACACATAATAATCAGAACAACAAATGCTCTAAATAAAGATAGAATACTAAAAGCAGTAAGAGAAAAAGGCCAAGTAACATATAAAGGCAAGCCTATCAGAATTACACCAGATTTTTCACCAGAGACAATGAAAGCCAGAAGATCCTGGACGGATGTTATACAGACACTAAAAGAACACAAATTCCAGCCCAGGCTACTATACCCAGCCAAACTCTCAATTAACATAGATGGAGAAACCAAACTATTCCACGACAAAACCAAATTCACACATTATCTCTCCACGAATCCAGCCCTTCAAAGGATAATAACAGAAAAAAACCAATACAAGGACAGGAACCACGCCCTAGAAACAACAAGAAGGTAATCCCTCAACAAACCTAAAAGAAGACAGCCACAAGAACAAAATGCCAACTTTAACAACAAAAATAACAGGAAACAACAATTACTTTTCCTTAATATCTCTTAATATCAATGGAATCAACTCCCCGATAAAAAGACATAGACTAACAAACTGGCTACACAAACAAGACCCAACATTTTGCTGCTTACAGGAAACTCATCTCAGAGAAAAGGATAGACACTACCTCAGAATGAAAGGCTGGAAAACAATTTTCCAAGCAAATGGTATGAAGAAACAAGCTGGAGTAGCCATTCTAATATCTGATAAGATTGACTTCCAACCCAAAGTCATTAAAAAAGACAGGGAGGGACACTTCATACTCATCAAAGGTAAAATCCTCCAAGAGGAACTATCAATCCTGAATATCTATGCTCCAAATACAAAGGCAGCCACATTCATTAAAGAAACTTTAGAAAATCTCAAAGCACACATTGCACCTCATACAATAATAGTGGGAGACTTCAACACACCACTTTCACCAATGGACAGATCATGGAAACAGAAACTAAAGAGGGACACAGAGAAACTAAGAGAAATTATGAATCAAATGGATCTGGCAGATATCTACAGAACATTCTATCCTAAAACAAAAGGATATACCTTCTTTTCAGCACCTCATGGTACCTTCTCCAAAATTGACCACATAATTGGTCACAAAACAGGCCTCAACAGATACAAAAATATTGAAATTGTCCCATGCATCCTATCAGATCACCATGGACTAAGGCTGATCTTCAATAACAAAATAAATAATAGAAAGCCAACCTTCACGTGGAAACTGAACAACACGCTTCTCAATGATACCTTGGTCAAGGAAGGAATAAAGAAAGAAATTAAGGACTTTTTAGAGTTCAATGAAAATGAAGCCACAACATACCCAAACTTATGGGACGCAATGAAAGCATTTCTAAGAGGAAAACTCATAGCTCTGAGTGCCTCAAAAAGGAAACTAGAGAGAGCACACATTAGCAGCTTGACAACACACCTAAAAGCACTAGAACAAAAGGAAGCAAATTCAACCAAGAGGAGTAGACGGCAGGAAATAATCAAACTCAGGGGCGAAATCAACCAAGTGGAAACAAGAAAAACTATTCAAAGAATCAACCAATCAAGGAGCTGGTTCTTGGAGAAAATCAACAAGATAGATAAACCCTTAGCCAGACTCACTAGAGGGCACAGGGAAAGCATCCTAATTAACAAAATCAGAAATGAAAAAGGAGACATAACAACAGATCCTGAAGACATCCAAAACACCATCAGATCCTTCTACCAAAGGCTATACTCAACAAAACTGGAGAACCTGGATGAAATGGAGAAGTTCCTAGGCAGATACCAGGTACCAAAGTTGAATCAAGATCAGGTTAATGATCTAAACAGCCCTATATCCCCCAAAGAAATAGAAGCAGTCATTAATAGTCTCCCAACTAAAAAAAGCCCAGGACCAGATGGGTTTAGTGCAGAGTTCTATCAGACCTTCAAAGAAGATCTAATCCCAGTTCTTCACAAACTATTCCACAAAATAGAAAGAGAAGGTACTCTACCCAACTCATTCTATGAAGCCACAATTACTCTGATACCTAAACCACAAAAAGACCCAACAAAGATAGAAAACTTCAGACCAATATCCCTTATGAATATTGATGCAAAAATCCTCAATAAAGTTCTTGCTAACCGAATCCAAGAACACATCAAAACAATCATCCATCCTGACCAAGTAGGTTTCATCCCAGGGATGCAGGGATGGTTCAATATACGGAAATCCATCAACGTAATCCAGTATATAAACAAACTCAAAGACAAAAACCACATGGTCATCTCGTTAGATGCGGAGAAAGCATTTGACAAGATCCAACACCCATTCATGATAAAAGTCTTGGAAAGATCAGGAATTCAAGGCCCATACCTAAACATGATAAAAGCAATCTACAGCAAACCAGTAGCCAACATCAAAGTAAATGGTGAGAAGCTTGAAGCAATCCCTCTAAAATCAGGGACTAGACAAGGCTGTCCACTTTCTCCATACCTATTCAACATTGTACTTGAAGTCCTAGCCAGAGCAATTCGACAACAAAAGGAGATCAAAGGGATACAAATTGGAAAAGATGAAGTCAAAATATCACTTTTTGCAGATGATATGATAGTATATATAAGTGACCCTAAAAATTCCACCAGAGAACTCCTAAGCCTGATAAACAGCTTCGGTGAAGTAGCTGGGTATAAAATTAACTCAAACAAATCAATGGCCTTTCTCTACACAAAGAATAAACAGGCTGAGAAAGAAATTAGGGAAACAACACCCTTCTCAATAGTCACAAATAATATAAAATATCTTGGCGTGACTCTAACTAAGGAAGTGAAAGATCTGTATAATAAAAACTTCAAGTCTCTGAAGAAAGAAATTATAGAAGATCTCAGAAGATGGAAAGATCTCCCATGCTCATGGATTGGCAGGATCAACATTGTAAAAATGGCTATCTTGCCAAAAGCAATCTACAGATTCAATGCAATCCCCATCAAAATTCCAACTCAATTCTTCAACGAATTAGAAAGTGCAATCTGCAAATTCATCTGGAATAACAAAAAACCTAGGATAGCAAAAACTCTTCTCAAGGATAAAAGAACCTCTGGTGGAATCACCATGCCGGACCTAAAGCTCTACTACAGAGCAATTGTGATAAAAACTGCATGGTACTGGTATAGTGACAGACAAATAGACCAATGGAATAGAATTGAAGACCCAGAAATGAACCCACACACCTACGGTCACTTGATCTTCGACAAGGGAGCTAAAAACATCCAGTGGAAGAAAGACAGCATTTTCAACAAATGGTGCTTGCACAACTGGTTGTTAACATGTAGAAGAATGCGAATCGATCCATTCCTATCTCCTTGTACTAAGGTCAAGTCTAAGTGGATAAAGGAACTTCACATACAACCAGAGACACTGAAACTTATAGAGGAGAAAGTGGGGAAAAGCCTTGAAGATATGGGCACAGGGGAAAAATTCCTGAATAGAACAGTAATGGCTTGTGCTGTAAGATCGAGAATTGACAAGTGGGACCTCATGAAACTACAAAGCTTCTGCAAGGCTAAAGACACCATCAATAAGACAAAAAAACCACCAACAGATTGGGAAAGGATCTTCACCTATCCTAAATCAGATAAGGGACTAATATCCAATATATATAAAGAACTCAAGAAGGTGGACTCCAGAAAGTCAAATAACCCCATTAAAAAATGGGGCTCAGAACTTAACAAAGAATTCTCACCTGAGGAATACCGAATGGCAGAGAAGCACCTGAAAAAATGTTCAACATCCTTAATCATCAGGGAAATGCAAATCAAAACAACCCTGAGATTCCACCTCACACCAGTCAGAATGGCTAAGATCAAAAATTCAGGTGACAGTAGATGCTGGCGAGGATGTGGAGAAAGAGGAACACTCCTCCCTTGTTGGTGGGATTGCAAGCTTGTACAACCACTCTGGAAATCAGTCTGGCGGTTCCTCAGAAAATTGGACATAGTACTACCGGAGGATCCAGCAATACCTCTCCTGGGCATATATCCAGAAGATGTCCCAACCGGTAAAAAGGACACATGCTCCACTATGTTCATAGCAGCCCTATTTATAATAGCCAGAAGCTGGAAAGAACCCAGATGTCCCTCAACAGAGGAATGGATACAGAAATTATGGTACATTTACACAATGGAGTACTACTCAGCTATTAAAAAGAATGAATTTATGAAATTCCTAGCCAAATGGATGGACCTGGAGGGCATCATCTTGAGTGAAGTAACACAATCACAAAAGAACTCACACAATATGTATTCACTGATAAGTGGATATTAGCCCAAAACTTAGGATACCCAAGATAAAAGATACAATTTGCTAAACGCATGAAACTCAAGAAGAATGAAGACCAAAGTGTGGACACTGTGCCCCTTCTTAGAATTGGGAACAAAACACCCAGGGAAGGAGTTCAGAGACAAAGTTCGTAGCTGTGATGGAAGGATGGACCATTTAGAGACTGCCGTATCCAGGGATCCATCCCATAAGCAGCTTCTAAACACTGACACCATTGCATACACTAGCAAGATTTTGCTGAAAGGACCCAAATATAGCTGTCTCTTGTGAGACGATGCCGGGGCCTAGCAAACACAGGAGTGGATGTTCACAGTCAGCTATTGGATGTATCACAGGGCTCCCAATGGAGAAGCTAGAGAAAGTACCCAAGGAGCTAAAGGGATCTGCAACCCTATTGTTGGAACAACATGATGTACTAACCAGAACCCTGGAGCTCTTGTCTCTAGCTGCATATGTATGGAAAGATGACCTAGTTGGCCATCAATGGAAAGAGAGGCCCATTGGACTTGCAAACTTTATATGCCCCAATATAGGGGAATGCCAGGGCCAAAAGAATGGGAATGGGTGGGTAGGGAAGTGGGGGGTGCTATGGGGGACTTTTGGGATAGCATCGGAAATGTAATTGAGGAAAATATGTAATAAAAATATTAAAAATTAAAAAAAAATTTAATTTAAAAGACAAGTACCAAGAATTAGATTATAGTTACTTTGCTTATAATTAAAATTCTCATAAGGATTTCATAAAATGTATCTTGATTATATAGATACTCTCAACCCTTCCCATATTTACCCCTCCCCCCACTACCCTCATCTCTGTAACCTCATTCCCTTTAAATCCCGGGAATCTAATTTGTGCTGCCCACAAACTTGTGTTTGTGTGGTCATTCACTGGAGCATTGCTGACGTAATGGTAGTTGATCTTTAAATTAAACAGGCTCTCCATCTCCCAGCAGCTATGAGTGGACATTAGCTTCTCAGATAGGAATAGACCTCAGTGCCCACCACCACTGTCCATGCTGGGATTCTGTCTGACTTGAGCTTCTGTGGGTCTAATGTACACTGTCATTGCCACTATGCAACTGTCCTTCTGTGCTCAGAAAACAGTTCCCTTGGCATCATCTACTGCCTCCTATTCTTACAATATTCCCATCCAGTCTTCTAAAATTTTGTTGTTGAGTAGAAATTTTCTTTGCTCTTTTTTTCATGTTAAAAGTTTTTATACTATAAAGTAGGCAAATTATAGTCATGCTGTATCCACAGAGTTAATGATTTGTGTTAGTGAGAGAAGTACTTTCAACCAAATTCATAGAGACTCATAAATGCCTACTTTGTGCCTTTGTTAGTAAAAACTGATATTTGATATTTTCAGTCAATACTTTTGCATTTTAAAGCATACTTTGGATTAAACCAGTAACTACTCTGAAAATGAGTAGTTTAACTTTTCAATTTTCTTATTAGTAATTATAAGCATAAAAACAGCAAGACTTGTTTAATCTCTGATATATCCCCACAATTATTAAAAAAACAGGCATTGCCCATCTCTGCACATACATATAACAAATAGATGTAAAAAAGATTAACAAAAAAACCATGAAGTATACTATCATTAGTCAATTTTTCAGTTTGCAAAATTCAAGTTTATAAAATTGAACAAGTACATTGCACCGACGAGAACTATCACATTCAGAATCCATTTAAACTCATATTCTCAGATGAAGTAACCACGTGGGAAGTAATTTCTCATCAATGATCAGCCTGGGTATTCAGCACTGTCACTAAGACTAATGCAAAACTTAAATCATAATGCGCCAAAGCTAAAATCTACTTTCTAAAATGCCTCAAGATTAACTTCACTGGCATGAACCTAAATATACTGATTGCTAAACTCAGCATTTCTGAGATGAATAAAAGCCCCACTGGTTACTATCCATCACCTTAAGCCTCATCCTCTGTTCTCAGGAAGTTTATATTTCCCAGATGCAGAAGGGAACCTCCATGCATTTCATTTGGCTCAGATTCTTTTTTTCTCATAAAAAATGTGCTCCCTTTATTTGGTAGCAGAGGAGAGAAAATGAATCTCAGAAATAACCCCACTATCTTATAAAGCTTCTAAGTAGACAAGGGTAGCAGAGGCAGGCACCTGAGACAGAGTTGCATGTGTAAGGGAGAGATAGTGCACACACACACACACACACACACTTACTCTTCTGTGCAAAAAAGGAAAGTCACAAAGACTTGCATTTGGCAGGAATGATGAAGTGCAGAAGAGTCACTGACTTGTGAGACTGTCTTTAACCTGCTGCCTCTTGGTAGTGCAGTTCTACAGTGTCAATGAAAGCTGGAAATGACCAAGCCCTCCTCTGAGAATGTCCCCAAATAACAAGGCTCCCCCCCTGTAGTATGTAAGGAATCGTAGTGATACCTACAGAGAAAACACTGATTTCCTCACAAAAATTTCAAAAAATAAGGAAGGAGTTAGTGAGATGGCTCAGCAGATAAAATGTTTGTGGTGCTCTCCAGACAATCTCATCCAATCTGCAGAACCCACATAAAAGTAGAGGGAGACAACTGACTTCACAAAGTTGTCCTGACTTCCATATGCACACCATGGTACATATATCCACATACAGACATCATAGACACATCATCACAATAATCATCAATTTAATAAGAAAGTTTCCCTCATTTTGTTTGTCTGACTTGAAACATTCATCGTAGATTATGTACAAATTTTTAGAGATGGGACCTTGATTTCTCCTGAGGATCGAGGGGGGCCGACTGAGGCTGGTTTGCGGCAATAGATATCTTAATAGATATCTCACTCAGAGCCTGACTAGTGAAACTTAAGGCAGTACTCTCTCAGCAATGTATGTATCAACTCCTTATATGTAGCAGGAGCACAAAGAATACACAAGAGAATAATTCACTGATTTACCTTATGTAAGTCATACAAGTATTCAAATGATTATTTATAAGGTCTTTGTGATTATTATTGTATTTATTTTTCAGGAGATAATAATGCTTTTTATAAAACAACAACCTTAGGGATGGATATAGGAAAATACTGACATGTTATACAATGGAAGGTCAAGAATAGGAGAAAATGGAAAGTGAGGTAATATGGGGAAAAGACTGGATAGTGGGTGGTATTTCTTTTCTTTAGTTTTAAACTTTGTCATGGAAAAATAATGTTGAAATGTTCATATCCTTATCAATTTTGATATTAATATATGGAATAATGGCTTTCACAAGTGTGGTGGTTTGAATAAACAGGCCCCACCCAGAGATTTGCATGGGTGAGGAACTGCAAAAGAGGAAATAGGCAAAGGTCACTGTGACAGGGAAGAAAACCAGACTTAAAGGCTCACAGACATATGAGAATCAGGGAGGTGGCTAATCAGATTCTCCTCTGGCAGAGGGAAGAAGAATAATCTCCCCAGAAAGATGCTAAGATCTGCATATTTGCAACATCTTCTTTGCTGCACCAAGGGCCTTCCAGTTTCTGTCTGCATCCTGGAGTTGACTCTGTGTCAAGCTGTCCATACTCAAATTCCGGGAAAGAGCTGGTATCCCAGGAATGTTCACAAGACTGTGAGCACAGGTAAGACCACCACTTCTGCTCAGAGGGACCCATCTGGGGCCCTCGGGACACAGGAACTGGGAAACACCCTGTGCTAGGGTCCTTCTGGTTTCCATCTGCATTCCAGAACCTGTGGCACGGCTCTCTATACAGAAATTCTGCCTGGAGAGAACTCCTCTCCCAGGAGTGCTGACATGCAGGCTTACAGGAGAGACAAGCCACAGTCAGAAACAGCAAGACCAGCTAACACCACAGATAACCAAATAGCAAAAGGCAAGGGCAAGAACATAAGCAATAGAAACCGAGGTTACTTGGCATTGTCAGAACCCAGTTCTCCCACCACAGCAAGTCCTGGATACCACAAAACTGGAAAAGCAAGACTCTGATTTAAAATAACATCTCATGATGATACAGGACTTTAAGAAGGACATAAATAACTCCCCTAAAGAAATAAAGGAGAACACGGGTAAACAGCTTGAAGCCCCTAAAGAAGAAAAAAAAATCTCTTAAAGATTTTCAGGAAAGCAAAACCAAAAAAGGGGAACGAATTGAACAAAACCATGCAGGATCTAAAAATGGAAATAGAAACAATAAATCACCAAGGGCAACAACACTGGAAATTTTAAAAAAACCTAGGAAAGAGATCAGGAGTCACAGACACAAGGATCACCAATAGAATACAAGAGATAGAAGAGAGAATCTCAGGTGCAGAAGATACCATAGAAACATTGACACAACAGTCAAAGAAAATGCAAAATGCAAAAAGCTAACACAAAACACCCAGAAAATCCAGGACATGATGAGAAGACCAAACCTAAGTATAATAGGTATAGAAGAGAGCAAAGATTCCCAACTTAAAGGGCCATAAATATCTTTAACAAAATTATAAAGAAATCTTCCCTAACCTGAAGAAAGAGATGCCAATGAACATACAAGAAACCTACAGAATTCCAAAGAGACTGGACCAGAAAAGAAATTTCTCCCACCACATAATAATCAAAACACCAAATGCACAAAGCAAAGAAAGAATATTAAAAGCAGTAAGGGGGAAAGGTCAAGAAACATATAATGGCAGACTTATCAGAATTACACCAGATTTCTTGCCAGAGACTATGAAAGCTAGAAGATCCTGGGCAGATGTCATACAGATCCTAAGAGACACAAATGCAAGCCCAGGCTACTATATCCAGCAAAACTCTCAGCTACCATAGATGAAGAAACCAAGATATTCCATGAGAAAACCAAATTTATACATCTTTTCCACAAATCCAGCCCTACAAAGGATAACACCAACACAAGGAGGGGACCTACACCCTCAAAAAAGCAAGAAATCAATCTTCTTTCAACAAACTCAAAAGAAGATAGCAACGCAAACATAAAAATAACATAAAAAAATAACAGGAAGCAACAATCACTATTCCTTAATGTCTCTTAACGTCAATGGACTCAACCCCTCCCCACCCCCAAAATAGAATGACAGACTGGATATATAAACAGAACCCAATATTTTGCTGCATACAGAAAATGCATCTCAGTATAAAAGAAAGACACTACCTCAGAGTAAAGGGCTGGAAAACAATTCTCCAAACAAATGGTTCCAAGAAACAAGCTGGAGTAGTCATTCTATTGAATAAAAGGACCTTTCAACCAAAAATTATAAAAAAGGATAAGGAAGGACACTTAATACTCATCACAGGAAAAATCTACCAAGATGAGATCTCAGTTCTGAATATCTACACTCCAAATGCAAGGGTACCCACATTCATAAAAGAAACTCTAAAGCTCAAAGCACACATTGCACCTCAAACAATAATAGTGGGAGACTTCAAGACCCCACTCCCATCAATGGACAGATCATGGAAACAGAAACTAAACAGAGACACATTGAAACTAACAAGTTATGAACCAAATGAACAGATATCCAAAGAACATTTCATCCTAAAACAAAATGATATATCTTCTTCTCAGCACCTCATGGTACCTTCTCTAAAACTGACCATATAATTGGTCACAAAACAGGCCTCAACAGATACAAGAAGACTGAAATAATCCCATACATCCTATCAGATCACCATGGACTAAGGCTGGTCTTCAATAGCAACAAAAACAACAGAAATCCCACATACACATGAAAGCTGAACAACGCCCTACTCAATGATAACTTGGTCAAGGAAGAAATAAAGAAATTAAAGACTTTTTAGAATTGAATGAAAATGAAGGCACAACATACACAAACTTATGGGACACAATGAAAGCAGTGTTAAGAGGAAAACTCAGCTCTGAGTGTCTCAAAAAAAAAAAAAATGGAGAGAGCAAACACTAGCAGCTTGACAGCACACATGAAAGCTTTAGAACAAAAAGAAGCAAATTTACCCAAAAGGAGTAGAAAGCAGGAAATAATCAAACTTGGGGCTGAAATCAACCAAGTAGAAACAAAAAGAACTATTCAAAGAATCAACAAAATCAAAAGCTGATTCTTTGAGAAAATCTACAAGATAGATAAACCCTTAGCCAGACTAGCCAGAGGGCACAGAGAGAGTATCCAAATTAACAAAATCAGAAATTAAAATGGAAACATAACAGAAACTGAGGAAATTTTAAAAACATCATCAGATCCTACTACAAAAGCCTATATTAAAAAAAAAACTGGAAAAGCTGAATGAAATGGACAGTTTTCTAGATAGATACAAAATACCAAAGTTAAATCAGGATCAGATAAACCACCTAAACAGTCCCATAACCCCTAAAGAAATAAAAGCAGTCATTACTTCTGCTCAGGACCAGATGGGTTTAGTGCAGAATTCCAGCAGACCTTCAAAGAAAACCTAATACCTATACTCTTCAAACTTTTCCACAAAATAGAAACAGAAGGAATACTACCCAATTCATTCTATGAAGCCACAGTTACACTGAGCATTCTCCCTTGGAGATGGATCAGTTTCTGTCTAATCAGGAACTTTTCACAATTTCCTTTCATAGAGGACTTCAAAAGAGTTTTTCTTCTTTCTACTTCTATCATGTTTAATGTTCCAAATAGATTTTAAAAACTTGTTGAGTGCATATTACTTTTAGCTTCAGAAGATATCATGTATATTTAAGAGGCATTTAACTATTATAAAATATTTGATGACTTAAAAAATGTCAATACTAGCTCAAGTCTAAGTGGATCAAGGAATGCCACATAAAACCAGAGACACTAAAACTTATAGAGGAGAAAGTAGGGAAGAGCCTCGAAGATATGGCCACATTGGAAAAATTCCTGAACAGAACAGCAATAGCTTGTGCTGTAAGATCAAGAATCGACAAATGGGACCTCATAAAATTGCAAAGCTTCTGTAAAGCAAAGGACACTGTCAATAAGACAAAACGGCAACCAACAAATTGGGAAAAGATCTTTATCAATCCTAAATCCAATAGGTATTTATCCAATATATATAAAGAACTCAAGAAGTTGTACTCCAGAAAACCAAATAATCGTATTAAAAATGGGGTACAGAGCTAAACAAAGAATTCTCAACTGAGGAATACATAAGGACTGAGAAGCACTTGAAAAAAATGTTCAATATCCTTAATCATCAGGGAAATGCAAATCAAAACAATCAAAACAATCAAAATTCCACCTCATACCAGTCAGAATGGCTAAGATCAAAAACTCAAGTGACAGCAGATGCTGGTGAGGGTGTGGAGAAAGAGGAACAATCCTACCATTGCTGGTGGGATTGCAAGCTTGTACAACCACTCTGGAAATCAGTTTGGTGGTTCCTCAGATAATTGGACATAGTTCTACCAGAAGATCGAGCAATACCCACCCCTGGGCATATACCCAGAAGATGCTCCAACTGGTAATAAGGATACATGCTCCACTATGTTCACAGCAGCCTTATTTATAATAGCCAGAAGCTGGAAAGAACCCAGATGTCCCTCAACAGAGGAATGGATACAGAAAATGTGGTACATTTACACAATGGAGTACTACTCAGCTATTAAAAACAATGAATTCATGAAATTCTTAGACAAATGGATGGATCTGGAAGATATCATCCTAAGTGAGGTAACCCAATCACAAAAGAACACACATGATATGCACTCAGTGATAAGTGGATATTAGCCCAGAAGCTCAGAATACCCAATATACAAGTCACAGACCACATGAAGCTCAAGAAGGAAGACCACAGTGTGGATGCTTTGGTCGTTCTTAGAAAGGGGAACAAAATACTCACAGGAGCAAATACGGAGACAAAGTGTGGTCAGAGACTGAAGGAAAGGCCATCTAGAGACTGCCCCACCTGGGGATCCATCCCATATGCAGTCACCAAACACAGACACTATTATGGACACCAAGAAGTGCATGCTGACATGAGCCTGATATAGCTGTCTCCTGAGAGGCTCTGCCAGAGCCTGACAAATCCAGAGGTGGATGCTCACAGCCAACCATTGGACTGAGCAGTGGAAGAGTTAGAGAAGGGACTGGAGGAGCTGAGGAAGTTTGCAACCCCATCGGAAGAACAACAATATCAACCAACCAGACCCCCCAGAGCTCCCAAGGACTTAACCACCAACTAAGGAGTATGCATGGAGGGACCCATGACTTCAGGGGCATACGTAGCAGAGGACGGACTTGTAGGGCATCATCAATGGGAGAAGAGGCCCTTGGTCCTGTGAAGGCTTTATGCCTTAGTGTAGGGGAATGAGAAGGCAGGGAGGCAGGGGTAGGGTGGGTAGGGGGGAGAACACCCTCATAGAAGCAGAGGGAGGCGGGATTGGATAGGGGGATTCTGGGGTGGGGGCGATAACTGGGAAAAGGGATAACATTTGAAATGTAAATAACGGGATGGTGAGATGGCTCAGCCTGTAAGAGCACTGACCGATCTTTCGAAGGTCCTGAGTTCATATCCCAGCAACCACATGGTGGCTCACAACCACCGGTAATGATATCTGACGCGCTCTTCTGGTGCATCTGAAGTCAACTACAGTGTACTTATGTATAATAATAAATAAATCTTTGGGCAGGAGCAAACAGGGACTGGCTAGAGTGAGCAGGGCCGACCAGAGCGAGTGGGGGAGCAAGTAGAGGTTCTAAAAATTCAATTCCCAACAACCACATGAAGGCTCACAACCATCTGTACAGATACAGAGTACATACGTACATAAAATAAATAATCTTTTTAAAAATATATATAAATAAAGAAAATATCCAATAAAAAAAGAAAAGAATATTCTGGATAATAAACATACATAAAGCTCTTAAAAAATAAAAACAAAACAAACAAACAAACAAAAAAGATTCCTCAAAATGGCTTTGGGTTCTGGAATGTGCTAGCCCTGGAACTACTGTTCTAAAGATTAGTTCTAACCTGTCCTTCCTTGCCTTATTGAAAGATTCCTGTTGGCTGGCTCCAGGGCTTCCATATTGGGTCCCCATCTCTATAGCTCTGTTTGTCCTCCTCAACATCTAATCTTACCACACTTTATAGTTTAAGTGAGCCCATTTCTGTTTTACATCCCTGCTGTATAGAATGTGCTCCCAGGTCTCTCAGTGAAGCAGACTCATGGTACCCAAGAGACCCCTCCAGTGCCGCCGCCATCTCCATGAGGCCCCATCAGATTTCTCGAGGCAGAATCAATATCTCTCTCCTCTCTAAGCTACACTTTAAGCCTTGTCTCTGACTTTCTCTTGGAGTACTTTTCACATTATGCTACAGCTTCACTCCGTGTGTCTCCTCTCTCTGACTTCTCCTAGAAGTACTTCATGTGGAGACTAGGGCTTTAGGGTCAGTCAGACTTAGGTTAGAATCTGACCAGTCACTTGGGGATTGTTCCAGTCTCAGCTTCTCTAGAAGGTGGTGTTGAGAATCACTTAAGAACAGTGTAGGAGCCATGGCCATAAGGATGCAGGTGAGATTCATCTCACAGACATGAATTGAATGCCTCCCTGGAGACACTTCTTCCTGTTGGTACCAAATGTGTCAGATTAAAAGAGAGCACTGAGGTGAAAAGGAATGGGGGCTTAAGCTAGAACACTGGGAAATCCCCGTGTCTTAAGGAATGTGGGGTGGGGGGTGCGGGGGGGGGGAGGCGGGCCGGGGGCTGGCAGAGTGGAGAAAGGAAGAGTTGGGGAAGTTCTGGAAGACAAGGAAGGAGCAGCTATGTCTGCTGTGCTTGGAGGGCTGGAGGCAGAGTCAACTGTGCAGCTCTGCAGAAGTATGTATGGGGATCTAGACTGGAACGAGGTCAAGAGAAGAGAGATTTCATCCCAGGGGCGCAGCCCAGAATGCACTGCTAGAACAGTGCTTAAGTGTGAAGCTTGGAGGCAAGAGGGTGAAGAGTGTGAAGCCCAATTAGGGTGGCCCTGCCAGCACGGAGCCTGACACACATGGGGCCCTGCCACCCACGGGGCCCAGCACTTTCTTAAGATTTAGGAATCATGTTACTCATAGATGAATTCTGGGGAATTAAGCAATCCTGAGATGCCATCTGTTCTGCCAGTGAGTCCTTCTTCCCCAAATGATCTTAACCAAGAGGGCAAATCTGTTTTAATTGGCCAATAAAGCAGAGATTTACATGACTTTATTGTTTTCTTAGGGCAAAGGCTTGTGGTCTTGTCTGACTTTATATGGATATTTCAACACACACATACTGTTTAAATGCTTTAGCAAAACAAAGAGAAAAAAAAAACGATTTTTTAAACAAATTAGTTTGTCACATTACAGAGATTGAGTTCAAGTTTCACAGAATTCACGGCTTCAGTTTTTTCTGGGTAAGAGCAGCTGTTTTCTTTGTGATACTTTTTTGTTTTCTAAATAGAAAATGATTGATCTGTTTACAGGAATATTTAATTCGATCTGTGTCCTGGTTTCATCTGCTAACTGAGCTCCTTTGTTTTTTTTTTTTTTTTTTTTTTTTTTATGAGTGCCACAAAAAAGAGAAAATCAATTTTCTATAAAGCAATGAAAATATGGGGTCTCATCATGGCACACGAGGTCACCTGGAGGCGTCACATTAAGGAAACAGTTGCTTGGTAACATGATGAAGCGTTACTAGCTTTCTGCTATGGGCATCCAGGCTGTCCTCTCCAGCTGCGCACGGCACTCTCCAGAAAGATCGGAACTGTGGTTTTCTGTGCCTCTACTCAGAAGTGAGAGGTAAACACAAATCTTCATTTGACCCTTTCTCTTAAAACTTCATAGGAAGCCGGGCATGGTAGCACATGCCTTTAATCCCAGCACTTGGGAGGCAGAGGCAGGTGGATTTCTGAGTTCAAGGCCAGCCTGGTCTACAAAGTGAGTTCCAGGACAGCCAGGGCTATACAGAGAAACCCTGTCTCAAAAAAAAAAAAAAAAAAAAAAAAAAATTCATAGGAATTTTAACTAAGGGCTCAAAAAAGTGATTTTTATTAACTATCAAGCTTAGCATTTTGGCAAGTATATATAAACATAAATAATAGCTAAACTAAGGATTTCAATGTGGCTGGTGGGCTGGTGGGTAGAAGAACACTTTTGATTGAGGCTTCACAGTCTGAAAGGTTTTCATGGTGTCATAGCAGGACCTTCACCTTTTCAACCACAGAGAGCAAATCTTTCTCTTCATGACATCTGCAAATCAACAGATGTCATGAAGAGATGCAGATGGTCCCATGATAACAACAGGAGCCAGACACACCAGGACAGAACAAGATCTCAAGAAATCCTGATGACAGAAGTCAGTAATGAGGTTTTAGAACTATTTTGATGGGTTTAGAGTAGTCATGTCTGAGGATTCCAAAATCCCCTGATCCAGGAACTAAAACAGTCAAAATCATCAAGTCTCTGAATTCTGGTGCAGCCTTATCTTGAGTGGCTCAGTGAAAGTGGCACCCTGTGTCTGAAGCATACATATGTATGTTCTTCCTTCTCATCACAAGAGAACTAGTGAGGGCATGAGGGGAATGGAGCACTAAGTAACTCAGTCTGTTTCAGGGCTTGGTCTTATTCTGATTGAACCCTAAGCAAAAACTAGTATTGACAGCACAGTTGATGTGGGGAATGATGAAAAACAAATCCTTGCGGTAGATGGAACACTTTCATTTTCATACCCAGAGCCAGCCAGGATTGCTGATTGGTATTAATTCCCACACTATCAAATTGAGCTGTCACTTAGCTTGATCCTAAGCTTTTCCCTTGTTAATTTTTAAATTTATTTTTATTATTACTTTTTTTTTACAGTCCAGCTGTTACCCCTGTCCCAGTCCCTCGCCCCCAGTTCCTCATCCCATTCCTCCTTGCCCCTGTCTCCAAGAGGATGTCCCCAACAACAGGCCACCCCACTCCCTGGGGCCTCAAGTCTCTTAGGATAGGAGCTTCTCCCACTGAGGCCACACCAGGCAGTCTTCTGCTGTATATGTAAGGGGGGAGGGGTGTCTTGGATGAGCTCATGTATGCCACCTGATTGGTGGTTCAGTGTCAGAGAGATCTCAGGCATCTGGGTTAATTGAGACTGCTGGTCTTCCCATGGGTTTGCCCTCCTTCTCAGCTTCTTCCAGCCTTTCCCTAATTCAACCACAGGGGTCCCCAACTTCAGTCCAGTGACTGACTGTAAGTATCTGTCTCTGTTTCAGTCACCTGCTCATTGGGCCTGTCAGAGGATCTCCATGCTAGGCTCCTGTTTGTAAGCATACCATAGCATCAGTAATAGTGTAAGGCCTTGGAGCCTCCCCTTGAGATGGATCCCAAGTTGGGCCGGTCATTGGACTGCCTTTCCCTCAGTCTTTTCTCCATTTTTGTCCCTGCAGTTCTTTTAGACAGGAACAATTCTGGGTCAGAGTTTTTGACTGTAAGATGGCAACCTCATCTCTCCACTTGATGCCCTGTCTTTTTACTGGAGGTGGATTCTACAAGCTTCTTTTTCCCACTGTTGGGCACTTCATCTAAGGTTCCTTTGAGTCCTGAGAATCTCTCACCTCCCGGGTCTCTAGTACTTTCTAGAGCCTCCCCCCATCTCCCACTCCCCAGAGGTTGCATATTTCCATCGATTCTGCTGGCCCTCAGGGCTTCACTCCTGTCTCCCCCACCCCATACCTAATCGTATTCCCTTTTTCCTCCCCTCTCCAACCCAGGTCTCTTCTTCCCTCTGCCTCCTGTGATTATTTTCTTCTCCCTTCCATGTGAGATTGAAGTATCCTCACTTGGACCTTTCAGCTTGTTAGCCTTCTTGAATTCTATGGATTGTATCCTAGGTATTCTGTACTTTTCTGGCTAATATCCACTTATTAGTGAGTACATACCATGAATGTACTTTTGGGTCTGAGATACCACACTCAGGATGATATTTTCTATTTCCATTCATTTGCCTACAAAACTCAGGATGTCCTCATTCTTAACAGTCTAGTAGTACTCCATTGTGTAAATGAACAACATCTTCTGTATTCATTCTTCTGTCATGGGACATCTGGGTTGTTTCCAGCTTCTGGAAATCACAAAAAAGGGCCACTATGAACAGTGGAACATGTGCCCCTGTGGCATAGTTGGGGAATCTTTTGGGTATATTCCCAAGTCTTCAGGTAGATCTATTTCCAATTTTCTGAGGAACCTCCAGATTGATTTCCAGAGTGGTTGCACCAGTTTGCAATCCCACCAGATGTGGAGGAGTGTTCCTCTTTCTCCACATCCTCTCCAACATGTGTTGTCACCTGAGGGTTTCATCTTAGCCATTCTGATTGGTGTAAGGTGGAATTTCAGGGTCATTTGATTTGCATTTCTCTGATCACTAAGAACTTTAAACATTTCTTTAGGTGCTTCTCAGCCATTCAAGATTCCTCTGTTGTGAATTTTCTGTTTAGTTCTATGCCCCATTTTTTGATTGGGTTGTTAGGTTTTTTTGTTTTTTTTTGTTTTTTTTTTGGTTAGCTTTTTAAGTTCTTTAAATATTTTGGATATTAGTCCTCTATCAGATGTGGGATTAGTGAAAAAAATTTTCTAAGTCTGCAGGTTGTCGATTTGTCCTATTCACATTGTCTTTTGCCTTACAGAAGCTTTCCAGTTTCATGAGGTCTCATTTATTATTTCTTGATCTTAGCACCTAAGCCACTGGAGTTCTATTTAGGAATCCCCGCCCACCACCATGCCAACGAGTTTGAGGCTCTTTCCCACTTTCTCTTCTACTAGATTCAGTGTATCTGGTTTTATGTTGAGGTCCTTGATCCACTTGGACTTGACCTTTATGCAAGGTGACAAATGTGGACCTTTTTCATTTTCTTACATACAGACTGCTATTTAGACCAGCACCATTTGTTAAAGATGCTTTTTTTTTTCCATTGTATATTTTTGGCTTTTTTGATCAAGTGACCCTAAGTATGTGGGTTTATTTCTGGGTCTTCAGTTCTATTCCACTGATTGACCTGTCTGGCTCTGTACCAATATCATGATTTTTCTTTTCTTTTTTATCACTATTGCTCTGGAGTACATCTTGAGGTCAGAGGTGGTGATTCCCCCAGAAGTTCTTTTATTGTTAAAAATTGTTTTTGCTATTTTGGCTTTTCTTTCTTTCTTCCTTTCTTTCTTCCTTTCTTCCTTCCTTCCTTCCTTCCTTCCTTCCTTTCTTTCTTCCTTCCTTCCTTCCTTCCTTTCTTTCTTCCTTCCTTCCTTCCTTCCTTCCTTCCTTCCTTCCTTCCTTCCTTCCTTCCTTCCTTCCTCTCTCTCTCTCTCTCTCTCTCTCTCTCTCTCTCTCTCTCTCTCTCTCTTTCTCACTCTCACTCTCTCTCTTCTGTTTTTCCATATGAAATTGAGAATTGTTCTTTCCATATCTCTGAAGAACTGTGTTGGAATTTTGATGTAGATTGCATTGAATCTGTAGATTGCTTTTTGTGGAATGGCTATTTTTACTATGTTAATCCTGACAATCCATGAGCATGAGAGATCTCTCCATTTTCTGAGGTCTTCAATTTCTTTCTTGAGAGACTTGAAGTTTTTGTCATACAGACCTTTCAGTTGTTTGGTTGGAGTTACACCAAAATATTTTATATTATTTGTAATTATTGTGTATGGTGTTGTTTCCCTATTTTCTTTCTCAGCCCATTTATCATTTATATAAAGGAAGGCTACTGATTTTTTTTGAGTGAATTTATATACAGCTACATTGCTGAAGTTATTTATCAGCTGTAGAAGTTCTCTGGTTGAATTTTTGAGGTTGCTTATGTATACTATCATAATATCTGCAAATAGTGATACCTCGACTTCTTCTTTGCCAATTTATATTCTCTTGATCTCCTTTTGTTGTCTTATTGCTGTAGGTAGAACTTCCAGTACTATATTGAATAGATATGGGGAGAGTTGGTAGCCTTGTCTTGTCCATGATTTTAGTAGAATTGCTTATATCTGTCCATTTAATTTGATATTGGCTGTTGGCTGCTGTATTTTGCTTTTATTATGTTTAGGTATGGGCCTTGAATTCCTGATATCTCCAATACTTTTAACATGAAGGGGCATTATATTTTGTCAAATGCTTTGTCAGCATCTAATAAGATGATCATGTGATTTTTTTCTTTGAGCTTGTTTATATAGTGGATTATGTTAATGAATTTTTGTATACTTAACCAATCTTGCATCCCTGGGATGAAGCCTACTTAATCATGGTGAATGATGGTTTTGATACGATCTTGGATTCAATTTTTGAGAATTTTATTGGGTACTTTTGAATTGATATTCATTAGCAAAATTGGTCTGAAGTTCTCTTTATTTGTTGGGTCTTTGCTTGGTTTAAGTATCAGAATAGTTATGGCTTCATAGATTGAATTAGGTAGTGTTCCTTCTGTTTCTATTTTATGGAATAGTTTGAGGAGTGTTGGCATTAGCTCTTCTTTGAAGGTCTGGTACAATTCCACAGTAAAGCCTTCTGGGTCTGGGCTTTTTTTTTTTTCTTTTTTGGTTGGAAGATTTTTAATGACTTCTATTTCCTTAGGGGATACGGGACTGTTTAGATGGTTTGTTTGATCTTGATTTAACTTTGGTACCTGGCATCTGTCTAGAAAATCATTCGCTTCATCTAGATTTTCCAGTTTAGTTGAATAGAGGCTTTTGTAGTAGGAACTGATGATTTGTTTGTTTCCCTCAGTTTCTGTTGTTATGTCTCCCTTTTCATTTCTGATTTTGTTAATTTGGATACTATCTCTGTGCCCTTTGGTTAGTTTGGCTAGGGGTTTATCTATCTTGTTGAGTTTCTCAAAGAACCAGCTTTTGGTTTTGTTGATTCTTTGTATTGGTCTCTTTGTTTCTATTTGGTTAATTTGGGCCCTGAGTTTGATTATTTCTTGCAGTCTACTCCTCTTGGGTGCGTTTGCTTCTTTTTGTTCTAGGGCTTTCAGATGTGCTGTTAAATTGCTATTGTAGTATCTCTCCAATCTCTTTACTAGGGCACTTAGCCCTATGAGTTTTCCACTTAGCACTGCTTTCACTGTGTCCTATAAGTTTGGGTATGCTGTGTCCTCATTTTCATTGAATTCCAGGAAGCCTTTAATTTTTTTTCTTTATGTCTTCCCTGCCCAAGTTATCATTGAATATAGAGTTGTTCAGTTTCCATAGTATGTGGGTTTTCTGTTGTTTTTGTTGTTATTGAAGTCAAGCCTTAGTTGGTGTTGATCTGATAGGATGCATGGGATTATTTCAATCTTATTTTGGGGAAGGTACTGTCTTAGCCAGGGTTTCTATTCCTGCACAAACATCATGCAAGAAGCAAGTTGGGGAGGAAAGGGTTTATTTGGCTTACACTTCCATACTGCTGTTCATCACCAAGGAAGTCAGGACTGGAACTCAAGCAGGTCAGAAAGCAGGAGCTGATGCAGAGGCCATGGAAGGATATTCATTACTGGCTTGCTTCCCCTGGCTTGCTCAGCCTGCTGTCTTATAGAACCCAAGATTACCAGCCCAGAGATGGTCCCACCCACAAGGGGCCTTTCCCACTTGATCACTAAGTGAGAAAATACCCCACAGCTGGATCTCATGGAGGTACTTCCCCAACTGAAGCTCCTTTCTCTGTGATAACCCCAGTCTGTGTCAAGTTGACACATAAAACCAGCCAGTACAGGTACTATGGGATGCTGAGAAGAAGGTATATTCTTTTGTTTTATGGTGAAATGTTCAATATATATCTGTTAAATCTATTTGGTTCATAACCTCTATTAGTTCCACTATGTCTCTGTTTAGTTTCTATTTCAATGAACTGCCTATTAGTGAGAGTGGGGTGTTGAAGTCTCCCACTATTATTCCATGGGGTTCAATGTATAAGCTTTAGCAATACTTCTTTTACAAATATGGGTGCCCTTGCATTTGGGATATAGATATTCAGAATTGAGACTTTTTCTTGGAGGCATCTCTTTGATGAAATATGAAATGTCCTTCCCCATCTCTTATATTTTTGGTTGTGAGCCTAGCCTTTAACGGCTGAGCCATCTCTCCAGCCCAGACTCCCCATCTCACTTAATAACTTTTGGTTGAAAGTCTATTTTATTGGATGTTAGAATGGCAACTCCCACTTGTTTCTTGGGACCATTTGCCTGGAAGACTTTTTTTCCAGTCTTTTACTATGAGGTAGTGTCTGTCTTTGTCATTGAGGTATGTTTCTTGTATGTTGGATTCTGCTTGCATTTCCAGTCTGTTAGCTTATGTCTTTTTATTGGGGAATCGAGTCCATTAATATTGAGAGATATTAAAAGATAGATGATAGAGAGATATTAAAAGAGATATTAAAGATAGATGATTGTTAGTTCCTGTTATGTTTGTTGCTGTAAGTGGCATTATATATATGAGACTTTTGGTTTTGTTGTAAGATGATGAATTTCTTGTTTTTTCTTTGGTGTAGGTACTCTCCTTGTGTTGGAATTTTCCTTTTAGAATCCTCTGTAGGGCTGGATTTGTAGATAGATCTTGTTTAAATTTGGTTTGGTGATGGAATATTTTGGTTTTTCCATCTAGGATGATTGAGAGTTTGGCAGGGTATAACCTGGGCTGGTATCTGTGGACTCTTAGGGTCTGTGTGACCTCTGTCCAGGCTGTTCTGGCTTTTAGGGTCTCTGTTAAGAAGTTTGGTGTAATTCTGATAGGTCTGTCTTTATATGTTACTTGGCCTTTTCCCTCACTGCTTTTAATATACTTTTTTGTTCTGTGCATTTAGTGTTTTGATTATGTGATGAGAGGATTTTCTTTTCTGGTCCAATCTATTTGGTGTTCTGTAGGCTTCTTGTACAATTATTGCCATTTCTTTCTTTA
This sequence comes from Mus caroli, assembly GCF_978045245.1. Lineage (NCBI taxonomy): Eukaryota > Metazoa > Chordata > Mammalia > Rodentia > Muridae > Mus > Mus caroli. The sequence continues at coordinate 93,287,828 of NW_028227268.1, read as the reverse complement.
GGTTAGAGAAGTTTTCTTCTGTGATTTTGTTAAAGACATTTTCTGGTCCTTTGAGCTGGGAATCTTCACTCTCTTCTTTTCCTATTCTTCTTGGGTTTGGTCTTTTTGTTGTGTACTGGATTTTATGAATATTTTGGGTTAGGAGTTTTTTTATGATTTGTATTTTCTTTGACTGTTGTGTCAATATCTTTTAAGGTACCTTCTATGCCTGTTTAAAAAATGTAACAAAGGTGTTACATTTCTTTCTCTTGTATTCTGTTATTGATGCATGCATCTTTAGCTCCTGACATCTTTCCTAGGCTTTCCATTTCCAGGGTTGCCTCCATTTATGATTTCTTTTTTGTTTCTGCTTCTGTTTTTAGGTCTTGGACTGCTTTGTTCAATTCCTTCACCTGCTTGATTGTGTTTTCCTGTATTTCTTTAAGGGTTTTATTTCTTTCCTCTTTAAGGGCTTCTACCTGTTTACCTGTGTTTTCCTGTATTTCTGTCAGTGAGTTATTTATATCCTCCATAAAGGCCTCTATTATCTTCATGAGATAAGATTTTAGGTCAGCATTGTGGTTTTCAGGTGTGTTGGGGTATCTAGGACTTGTGGTGATGGGATAACTGGGTTTTGATGGTGCCAAAGTATATTAGCTTCTGTTGCTTATGGTCTTGTGCTTGCCTCTTGCCATCTGGTTATCTTTGGTATTAACTGGCTTGGGTGTCTCTGTCTGAAGCTTGCCTCCTGTGGCCCTGGCTGCAGCAGATCTCCTGGGAGGCCTTCAGACTGTAGGGTCTTCAGAAAGGCAGGCCTGCTGATGATCTTCCCCAGCAGAAGGCACAGGCCACCTTTGTTACATTTTTTAAAACAGATTACAGGTTTGTAAAGTTTCACATTAACATGTACAAGGTGTTCAAAGGGTGTTTTTTTGTTTTGTTTTGTTTGTGTGCTTGTTTGTTTGATTTTTAGAAAATGGGTTAATTTCAATGTGGTTTATTGTAAAAATTATAAAGGGTAAAATAATTCATTTATTTTTGGTTTTGGCACACCACCAAAAAGAAATTATAGGTATCTGACAGAAAATTAAGGAGAAATAAGCAATAAGATAACATAGAAAAGTATCAAAACGGTGACTATATGGTGTCAGAAAGATTTAATAAAGCCTTATTTCCTTTGCACACGTCCAGTGCTTGTGACTGGCATGGTTTCTGTAAGAGTCTTAGTAGAAGTCACAAGCTATAAATTATGGGGGTTATTAAAGGAAATCTTACAAGAAGCTACCTGGATTGGGTTTTGGTTTTGGTTTTTCTTTGAGCCTGTCCTAAGCACTGATGTCACTGAGAGTTTACTGTAGGGAAGGAACATAACACATTTTTGTTGTCTTGAATTAGGTCAGAGGTCAGCATCCACCTATATTGCCTGAACTTGCAGCTTGTCAGTTTTGGGTCTAAGTGTTCCTGTTAATGGGCATTTGAATTATTGGCTGTTAAAGACACTACTGTAACACATTGTCTTGTATGCCCTATAGAACATTTGTGTTTCTATAACAGGTATTTTGGAAAGTAGAACAGCCAGGGTTAAAGAGTGTGCGTATTTTTCACACATTGTGTATAGGTACTGACAACTGGCCTTCTGAAAGAAATGTTCTGCCAGGAGGCCATGGCCTTGTGGAAAATTTCTAGCTTACATAAACAATCCTGAGAGAACATTTGTGGTCATAACAGTAAGAATACTTGTGGGTAGAGAGGATACTGTGACCCTTGGTTCCAGGAGCTGAAGATTGCCACCTGACCTTCGGAGCACCCTCAGGCTCTCCCCCCTCCCTTGAAGTCTCCTCTTGCTTATGCTTATATTGCCACTTATAAATAAAGTTTTTCAGAGCTTGATCAGTCTAATTGACTTGCTCTCATTCTTCATGTTTCTTGTCCCTCCCACTTTCTCTCCCCTGCCCTAGGTCCCTGTGATTATCCCTGCAGATCATGGCAATGTTCATGAAGATGAGTGCCGTGGTCCTCCAGGAACACAGGTGGCTAATGAGTTGGGAAAGGAATTATCAGGAGTGAGAATGGAATTTCTTCTTAAATTCCTTGTGCATATGAAGATTTACAGAAATAGTTCTATTCATGTATTGATTTGGAAAATCTTTCACAATGTGAACAAGGGTTTGTTTTATGAAAATTTCTGTGTATTGGACATATATATATATATATTTAATTTAAAAAAGTTTTTATTGATTCATTGTTTCACATCATGTATCCAAGTCCTGCTCATCTCCCCATGCCCTTATATCTGCCCTTTGCCTTTGCAGCCTCTCCCCAAAATAAAACACACACACACACACACACACAACCACCACCACCAACAACAACAACAACAACAAAACAAAACCTAGAAAATATCTGTTCGTGGAAGCTGTAGTATGTCACAGTTTGTCCCACAATATATCCCTCTGTTCACACATCTTCACTTGCAAATATGTTCATTGCACTGAGTCATTGCTCTGGTTCAATATCTCTGGCTTCTGTAACACCATCAATACTGGATCCTTATGGGGACTTTTGGTTATCATGTTGTTGCCCTGTGTCATAAAAATCCTGCAGCTTTGGAACAGCAGGACCTCAACCACTCACAGGTTGTACAGATTTTCAAGTGAGTTAATTCAGAGACCTGTATCTGGGCCTGGGTGGTAGCTGAAACAGATCATCCTGTCAGCTCTCCCCTATCTGCTTGGCCAGAGAAAGCTCTCTAGCATTGTGTCAGCTAGCCACCCAAAGCCACTATCAATGGGAGGCAGGGTCAGCTCTTCTGCTCTCATGCCCTTTAGACCCTCACTTGTACCTACACTTCCAGAGCCAGCTCCAACTGTGCTGCCCAGTCAAGTAGGGGCCTCCTCTCCCAAATACTGCAGCCTGTGAGGGGCTGGTCCTGCTCTTATACCATGAGAGCTGGCTCACCCATCCTTTTGCCATCAGGAAAAGTTCCACTGTGTTGCTCAGGTGAGGTGCAGAGTCCCTTCTCCTGAGTGCTATATCAAATGAGGGGGAAGGGCTAGGTCTCCCCCTCTCATGACTCCCAGACCCAGCTCTCCTGTCTATTGCAGGTGGTGAAGGGTATCACCCCTACACCTACCTCACACGAACAATGGCAGGGTCAATTCTCTGGTTGAACCTCACCTGCACTTTCTCCACCAGAGCCAGCTCTACTGTGCTGCCCAGATGGCACCCAGGGCCCAATCTCCCGATTGTTGCTGTTGGGGAGGGGGAGTGCCAGTTGACCCACTCTAATGACCCCAGGGCCAGTCCTCCAACTGCTGCAGGTAGTGGTGGAGAAAGGGCATCATCCAGGCACCCATGCCTCGACACAGCAGACCAGTGGCAGGGTCCAGCTCTCCTGTACTATGGCCCTTAGCTGTGACACTCCCCCCCCCCCCCCCTACACACACACACACCTCTCCACCACCAGGGCTAGCTTTGTTGTGCTGTCCAGGCAAAGTGCAGGGTCTGCTCTCTTTTTTTTTTTTTTTTTTTGGTTTTTCGAGACAGGGTTTCTCTGTGTAGCCCTGGCTGTCCTGGCACTCACTTTGTAGACCAGGCTGGCCTCGAACTCAGAAATCCGCCTGCCTCTGCCTCCCGAGTGCTGGGATTAAAGGCGTGTGCCACCACGCCCGGCCAGGGTCTGCTCTCTTGAGTGCTGCAGCTGGTGAGTTGCAGAAATATCTCTCCCAAGCTCATGACTCTCTCTGAGCATCTTTCCTGGCTGCCAGAGGTATGTGTGTGGAAGGGTGGCAGGGTACATCATCTCTAAGCCTGTTCCACCCCATGGCAGACTACTGTCAGGGTCAGGTATCCCACATACATCCCTAGGTGGCTCACCCACACCCCTTTCACCAAGGCCAGCTCTACTGTGGTGTCTGAGCTAGGCACAGGGCTCACTCTCCCGAGTGCTGCACTGGTGAGAGATGGGGCCAGCTTTCCAGAGTGCCACATTCAGTGAAGGGTGGGGCCAGTTATGCACAGCCCCTGGACATCCACATGGACCCTGATGACTGCCCTGGCCAGAGACATCCCTGGGTTCTCTAGTAGGAATATGAGCCACAGACATTGACACCTACCCTGTTGCTGTGTAACCATGGGCTCAGACATGATCGTCAGTGGCACCTAAGGCTGGGACTTCACCATGGCTGTAGGAATTTCTTTTAAAGTACTCATTTCTCAGCCTTACAGATCATCTTAATCAGGATCTTTATGAAGATGTAATAAATTTGTGTGTGTGTGTGTGTGTGTGTGTGTGTGTGTGTAAATTTAGCTAGGTTTTAAGCAGGAACTAAGACTGAAATGAAGAACAGCATCAGGAGGCTCCTATGGCTACCCGGACAAGAGCTAACAGTATTTGAATTAGGTTTCTGTTTGCATAAGCTGTAGGTCAGGACAAGATGGTCTATACTGGGGGTTAGCTGGACAATGGGAGCAAGAGAGGATAGGGAGGCAAGCCCTCTCAGTGTTCCCCGCTGGGAACTGCCACACTAAACACAAGGTTAGGTGAACTGTCTTCTCACTTTTCTCCTATAGATTACACAGTTTGTACAAAATAATAAAATAAGACTCAGAGAGATGGGTCAGCAGTTCTAAGCACTTGCTGTTCTTGCAGAGGACCCAAGCTCATTTCCCAGTACCCACATTGTAACTAGTAATTCCAGAGCAAAGGAACCCAGCACTCTCTTCTGGCCTCCACAGGTCCCATACACTTGTGGCATACACTCACATATACATACATATACACATAAATAAAAACAGGAAAGATAATAATAAAACATTCTAAAAATTTACAGATCCTCCACAATATTTTATTATATGTGGGCTACAGATAGACTTTTAAAAACAAGAAGGATGACTTAGGAATTCATTGTGAGCAGGCCAAGTTCTCACAGAGACATAGGCCAGCTAGAGTGATTGTATTCTATCATGCAGCACAGCCGACCTGCAAGGCTTTTCACAGAGAAGCAATGTCTGTCACAGCTTCTCTTATTTTCCAGGAGAGGAACAAGTTGGCTGGGGATGGAAGTCATTAACCCTAGATCCTGCTCATCTCTACTGCAGCATGCAACCCACTGGAGCATAAGCAGCATGAATAAAGAAAATGCAAAAAGAAATGTAAAAAAGAATTGCCCCTTGGACATTCTAACTGCTATAATGGGACCTTTAAAAGCCAGATGCAAGTACAAGCCAGAGGGAAGAACTTCCCAGGTTGGTGTAGCAAAAGCAAGTCTTCACTAACCTCCACCTGCTAATCCCCTGGCTGGGTTTCCAGGCTTTCTTTATCCTCCTCTGATGAAGCAATGGAGCATTTTCTTGATATCCCCCACTCTTGGTTTCTATGATATTCTATGCCCCTGATTTATGTCCTACCTTGTAACCATCTTTCATGAGTATTTCTTTTCTTGCTGGTTTCTTAAAAGTTGGTCTTTCTTCAAGTCCTGTCTCTGGCCTCCTCTCTTTTCTTTCTACGCTCTAGGTTATCTGATCCACTCCTATACACACAATGACTGCTTCCCCCTCATCCAGATATATAATCACCCTACAGATGATCTCTACTTCAACCCAAGATCACACCTTGCATTTAATATAGTACCTTTTTCATCTTTTGTAAATCTGAATACTCATATTTGTTTTTTGTTCTTTAGGAAAATATAATTCTTTTTTCAAGTACAGACCAGATGTGTTATAAAATGTTCCTTAATTCCTCTTTGTCTGTTTCCTCAAGGTTAACCTGAAGCCATGAGGTTTCAGCAGGAAATTTTGATAAGTGATATTGGGGACCCCTTGTATGGAAGAAATAATCCATGACAGGAGACAAAGGCAGCCAGGGAATGAGAGAAAAGTAGGTGTCTTAATGCCAGTGAGGAAACAGACAATATACTTGATAGTAGTGATGGTCAGCCCTAGTGAACACTGTAGAAGCTAAACGGCATCTGACTCAGCTCAACACCACAGAACACTGGAGCAATTTCATAGGAATCCCTGTGGCTGGTGGAACTAGAAACCCATTCAGTACATTAAAGAATACATGAGAGATGAGAAAATGAACACAACCAAAAACCTCAGTAAGGACCTTAGAAAGTCATAGAGTCAGCCCCTTCCTCTTTAACTGAGGCCCAGAACAGTCACAGGCTTGATGACAGATGGAGCTAATTGCCTGTGCACCAATCCCCATGAACAATGCTATTCTCATTCTCTCTCTCTCTCTCTCTCAGTTTAATATCAGAGGAATAAGTAAATTAGAGGAAGGGATCCTAAAGAAAATGTCAGCAAAGTCAAAATCCTTCAATTAGCTTCCTAAAATGTAAACTGGCCTCGCTGGTTGCCAGCACTTATGGAATGAGCTGGAAAGTCCTCGGTGATCCCCAACCCCACTCTCTCTCAGCTTCATGTTCCACACCATACCCCTTACTCTCATCTGCACCACAGCAGGAGTGACCTACCTTCTCCAGGGTGCCTTATTCTTCTAAGTTCCCATCCTCTGCACAAGCTGTTTTTTTCCCTGCCTGTCAAATAGTCCTTCATCCTTCAAAGGTCACTCTCTTCAATCTCTTATAGCAGTGGTTCTCAACCTTCCTAATGCTACAACCATTAATATCATTCCTCATGCTGTGGTGACCCCTATCTACACAATTATTTTGTTACTACTTCATAACTATAATTTTTCTACTGTGTAAATTGTAATATAAATTTCTGTTTTCTGATGGTCTCAGGTGACTGCAGGGAAAAGGTCACTCAACTGTCAAGGGGGTTGCCACCCACAGGTTGAGAACCACTGTCCTAAACAGAACTTCTGCCTTTGAGCTGCTATTTCTATCCCTTTGGGTCAAACTCTTCTGGGCCAAAAAAAAAAAAAAAAAAAAAAAAAAAAACAATTTTAGTTTTTTAGCTGGCAGGTGCTACTTCAAAATCTATGCATGCATCTGGACTTCATTTCCCTTTTGTAAACATTTGATCATATTCTCAAAAAATTGCCTCAAAGGCCATGTGTTTCCTAAGTCAGGAGGATACATACCAATATTTTCCTTATAACGCAGTTAGAAAAAAAAAAAAAAAACCTAAGTACAAGTCACTCGTTGCATATTACTTTTTTCATTGTGACTAAATACCTAAGAGAAGAAAAGTTTGTTTTAGCTAATGGTTCCAGGGTAGAGGGTTCAGGGGTTCACATCCTGGCAAACAAGGAAGCAAAGAAAGGATAGTAGAACTCAGCTGGCCTTCTCCTTTCCCCTTTCACTCTGTCCAGGCTCCCAGCTCATGTGATGATGCCTCCTGCTTTCTGAGCAAGTTTGTCCCACTCAGTAAACTCTCTCCTGGAACATGCTCACAGGCACACCATTGTGTGCTCCAATGGAGCCCTGGCTACTTCCTACATGTTGCTTAATTTAATCAAGTCTTAAAAATTAATCAGTGCTCACTGTAAGGCCCAAGCCTATATTTCAGTAGAAAACATCATATTCTTAGTATTTTTCTATATTTTCTATATCTCTATAGTCTATCCAGACCAACAGAGCAGTAGAAGGAAGAAGTCAAATGAAGTTTTGTGCCAGATTTTAAAGCATTATAGCAATTGATCATTAATATAATTGAATTCTTCTTCTTCTTCTTCTTCTTCTTCTTCTTCTTCTTCTTCTTCTTCTTCTTCTTCTTCTTCTTCTTCTTTTCTCCTTCTCCTTCTCCTCCTCCTCCTCCTCCTCCTCCTCCTCCTCCTCCTCCTTCTTCTTCATCAGGGTTTCCCTATATGGCCCAGGCTGACCTCTAACTAATGATCCTCCTGCCTTTCATAAATACTGGAATTATACATGTGTACCTCTACACTATGCACCCAAAAATATATTGAGAATTCTAAATTCTTATCTATCCTAGCTGAGATTATTTTTAGAATTTTTCTCCTACACACACACACACACACACACACACACACACACACATATATATATATATATACCAATTTCAACAGAAAATTTCCCCTATATCATCCCTCAATAGCACCAATTAATAGAGGAAGAAATCAAAGGGCAAATAAAAATATATTAGACATTTACTGTGCCCCAGTGAAGCTGCTAGGCATGGGGACACACATGGAACTCAAGTCAGGTGGAGAGGAAGACAATGAACGCAATATAATACAATGGTTCTGTAACGAAAGAATGTGCACTGTGGTCTCACGCATGGAGAAAGGAAGGCTTAAAATAGTGTAGAGCTGTCAACTAAGGCTTAAGGAAAGATGACACTTGCTTTAAGACTGAAGGAAGGGAAAGGCTGCATCGACAGAGAAGAAAGAGGCATGTCAAGCCACTGGAATGGCATGCTCAAGGATGAGTCTACAGTCCAGAGAGGCACAGTTCCTCTTCTGGGAACTGAAAACTCCATAACATACCACTCATCTTTTGAATTTAAGTTCTGTTTATGTGTCTACCTCTACCTTTTCTTGTCCTCAGCTCACTATTTCTCCCCACTTAGCTCTTCTTTTCTATATGTCAAGAATGGCTCACCTTCTTCTCTCCCAGTCTGCTTTCTACAGTGGACTTCCTGTCCATTCTTCTTTAGTGCAGGCTTCCCTTCCTTAAAGGGAAGATCCTTTAAAACATAGTCTCACTTTCTAGAATACAGCTTGATTGACTAAGTTGTTCTCAACCCATACTAGGTCAATTAGATCCTCTTTCCTGGGAATTGGGAGTTAAGGCTAAAAAAAAAAAAAAAAGATTCAGTTGCTTTTGCAGAACCAAGGGGACAGACCAGGAGACAGCCATGTATAAAAGAAATTATTAACTTAAACTGTTAGTCTAGAGCCAGAACAATTAAAATATAAGGAAAGATGAGAATCCCTGTGGTGTACGGGAGATTTGCAAAAAAAAAAAAAAAAGAAAGAAAGAAAGAAAAGCAAAAGCCTAGCTGCCTGGCCCCTGTGCAGTGCCTGAGAAGCAACCACACACTCTGTAATAAGATGCAAAAGATTTCCTTGTCTTGCTATATTCCCCTCCTTAATGGTTCTCATATTACTTTTAAGTTTTACTTTAGTCTTACCTATAACTAACACAGAGCACTGACTGAGCATTATTACTGAGAATAATGTTTAATGACATTATTCAATAGTAATTAAGGCCCCATCACAAAGAGAACGCTGATATCTTAAAATAATTCCACATAAGGCTGTCACTATAATCAGAGTATTTGCCTAATATGTGAGAAGTCAAGGGCTCCATCTCCAAGCTACAAACAAAATGACTCAACCCTCAGTCAATTCAAGCTCCAGTCTACCACTGTATGCTGTTTGAGTGTGTGTGTGTGAGAGACAGAGACAGAGAGAGGGACACAGAGAGAGAGAGAGAGAGAGAGAGACAGAGAGAGAGAGAGAGAGACAGAGAGAGAGAGAGAGAGACAGAGAGAGAGAGAGACACAGAGAGAGAGAGACAGAGAGAGAGAGACAGAGAGAGAGACAGAGAGAGAGAGAACACTTCTTTCATCTCTAGGAAGTATAAGACCTGTTGCCCTGTTGCTCCCTCCTCTGTGGTGAAGAGAAAGAGACAAAGTGACAAAGAACCAAGGGCAAAATCCTAAAATTCTTGAGTTTCCAGGTAAAGATCATCAGCCAGCCTCCTTTTGAGGGAAGAAAGGAATGAATTAAAGAAAGAAAGAAAGAAAGAAAGAGAGAGAGAGAGAGAGAGAGAGAGAAAGAAAGAAAGAAAGAAAGAAAGAAAGAAAGAAAGAAAGAAAGAAAGAAAGAAAGAAAGAAAGAAAGAAAGAAAGAAAGAAAGAAAGAAAGAGGAAAGCTGGGTATGACAACACATGGTTGCCATCCCAGCACGTGGGAGACAATGTCAGGAGGGTCAGAAATTTAGGGTCATCTTCAACTATATAGTGAGTTGGAGGTTAGTCTAGACTCGTAAGATCCTGTCTCAAAAAATCAAAAACCAAAAAAACAAAAAACAACAACAACAAAAAAAAAAACCAACCAGTGGGGAATAGGAAGATAAAAAGGCATTCTCTTTTATAACCGTCTCTCTTTGCATAAATGATACCGCTTTACAATGACTCAATAGGCTCACCTCCAGCAACAGGGCTGGAGTCTGCAAATTCACTTTTAAAAAAACAACCGTGGGAGTAAACAAATCTATTGTCTTGGCTGCAGCTTACTCTAAACCAGTTTCTCCAAATGTAATTGGCTCCTTTCTACAAACACATAAGATCTTCAAATTCTTTAAATTATGAGGCCTTTCACCAATGTGAAACAGCAGCCACAGCCCCTGACTTTTATCACTTCCAGGTCAATCTATTTTTAAGTGTGTGTGTGTGTGTGTGTGTGTGTGTGTGTGTGTGTGTGCACGTGCGAATGTGTATAGGGAGTATATGTACATGGGTGTGCAGGTGCCAGTGAAGGCCAGAGTGTTGGGTTCCCCTCAGGCCTAGAGTTACAAGTGGTTGCTACCCACCTGATGTGGGTGCTGGGTAAAGAACTCTCATCCCTTAATTACTGAGCCATCTCTCCAGCTCTTAGCTTAAACTTTTTAATGGTTATTTCTGCACAACACCACCACCTCTGCCCCACATTCAGTATCTTTTATGGAAGGAATGTGCCCCTAGAAGAATTCAATGACTAGGAATTCAATGCAATTCCATACAAAAAAATTTAATCTCAACATATAGAATGAGCAAAACTGTATGCCTACATGAAGAAGCCTGAAACTAGGTCCCTACCTCATACCTAAAATGAGACATCAAACTAACCTAAGAGTTAGACACTAAAACCATGAAACTATTAGAAGAAAACAACAAAAAATTTTTATGATCTTGAATTGGATGATGGTTTCTTGAATATAATATCAAAACACAAGAAAACAATAATAAGTAAATAAACTGAATATCATCAAATCTTAACGCTTTCGTACATCAAAGGGCACCATCAAAAGAGTGAAGACAACTCAGTGAAAAGGATAAATATTTATAAGTAACACATTAAAGGCCTATATTCCGAATATATATAGAACTCTTACAACTCATTAAAGAAAAGATAAATGTGACTGAGAAATGATTTGAATTCCTTTTCTCCAAAGAAGATATACAACAGGTAACAATCAGTATATAGCAACATGACTGATATTATTAGGAAAATAATAATATCAAATAAGACACCATTTCATACCAAGTATGATGGCTAAAATCAAGAGTCTTAGCAAGCATGTGGAGGAATTAGGATTCTTATACACTGCTCTTTGTATAACTGATACCACTTGCAAAATGAGTGGCAGCTCTGGAAAACAGAGGAGTTGGGTGTGGTGGCTATGTCTTTAATCCCAGCAGTCCTGGAGAGAGGACAGCTGGTCTACCTAGTAACACCCCATACAACCTAGCCATCTATCTACTCCTAGGCATTATTCTGGAGGCTAGAAAGCATGTGCACATAAAGACTATGAAGAGTTTTATATCATCGACAAGGAGGGAATCTTCTGACTTCTCTTTAACTTGTTTTAATCAATAACTACTTGGTACTTTTTGAAACCAACTGAACTAGGTAGAAATGTAACTGGAAAGGGGAACTTTTAATATAAAATTATAGCAAGTATATATTTCATATATTCATATATATGACTAAAACTCTGCTCCTTGTAATACTTCAGGTTGAAACCACTTGTGTTGAGTTCTGAGGCATACAGTGCATTCCTTCTAAGCTTACTTTTGATGTGTAGTCTATAGGTGAACAGCACCAGCATCATCCAGGGTGAGACTCAGCATGCAGACCTCACAGACCTCCTGACATAATATTGATCTTACCCATGCACAATATTTGAAAGTTGTCAACTCTCAAAACTTTAATTATACTTAAAACCAATACACACATGAGAAACTCAAATACACTTACAAAGGGAGCCTGGCTGCTGAAGGTATGTAGTCCATGGACTGAAGAATAGCTTCTCAAATAGCACCACTCTCTTGGAAGCCAAGCCAGTCCCAGAGAAGTCAGTCTTCCTGAACCTTCCCTTTTATGTGGCGAAGTCACTTCCATTACAGGGATATTCAGATCCTAGCACAGCCCACTTACAGAAGCTACCATGAACAAGTTTTGCTTTGCCATAATGAAATTTGCCTTTGTAACCATTGGTGTTGGTGGGTTGATTTCACTTGCAGATGGCATAAGACTCAGCACAACATTTGCAAGGAGTTACCAGATTATAATCACTTTTTTTTCAAGAGAAATGTCCTTATATTTCTGAATTTAAAATTGACAATAACATCATATTAAGAAAATCTGTATTCATGACAATAATTGAATAACTGTCCTAGGAAATTTAGGACATATAGTACTAAAACCCATGAGTCATTAGTGACCTGGCTGAGAACTAGGGTATCTTTGGTCTTTCTCTGGGTATCTAACACCAGAATTCTAGGCACCATAACAGGATTCCAGATCTTAGTAGGGGCCTGAGACCTTAGCATAATTGACTCTATGATGGAAGTTCTATTCAGGCTGTAAAACTCAGCACGTAGACAGTACCACCTGCCAGAACTAAAACAAAGGCCTAATCCAGCAAAGTCCATAGTTACAGGAAAGTCTCTAAATGGTTAAACTTGCCTTTTGGCTTGTATAGTTCAGCTTCTGGCTAACTGTTTTTGCTAACTGAGATATGTCAACTTAGAACATGGTTGTTATCCTTACAAGCTCACCCTAAGAATGGCTCTGAGCTACACTAGGATCCAGATCTCCTCCCCTCTCCTCCCCTCTCCTCCCCTCTCCTCCCCTCTCCTCCCCTCCACTCCACTCCCCTTCTCTCCCTCTGTCTCTCTCTCTCTCTCTCTCTCTCTCTCTCTCTCTCTCTCTCTCTCTCTCTTTCTCTCCCCCGCACCCCCCCGTGTGTGTGTGTATGTGTGTTTCTATGTGTGTCGTTCTGTTTCCCTGTACCAACTAGTGGCTTTTTCTGGTATGAGAAACTCCTAAGACTTGTGTCTCATCCTTCTAGAAACCAAATCTTTTTGGCTCTTCCAAGTCACGCAGAATATCGCCCCTCCAAATAACTCTCCATTTGTCTCACTCCAAGAAGAGGAGCCCTTGCTTGTTATATTGCTTGACTCCTGCTCACAGTCAAGATCAGTGGTCTTGTGGGAAAGTGGGAAGTGGGGAGGGGCCCAGGGCTTTCATCTAGGGCATCCCTTGCCATCTAAGCTCAAAGGGAGGGGGAAATAGTTTCCCCAGATAAGTATTGATGCCAGAGAATGAAGCCTGGACTGAACAGATTTACTTATTTATTTATTTATTTACCTTCTGTTCAACACTGACCAAGGAGACTTTACACAAAGTCACTAGGTACTTTTTGTTAAGATTAAAGACAGCTGATAAAAGATTTCCTTTGCTACTCAGCTGGCCCCAGATATTAAAAAAAAAAATTCTAAAGGTTAAAAAGAATATAAGTATAATTAGGTCTCAGGTTTTGGCAGTAGCTTAAGGGGTGTTTAACAACAGAGAAGTTATTTGGAAATGACTTAGGGTTGTACTGCTGTGAAGAGTCACCATGACCAAGGCAACTCTTATAAAGGAAAACATTTAATTGGGGCTGGCTTATAGTTTCAGAGATACAGTCCATTATCATCATGGTGAGAAGCATGGCAGTGTGCAGGCAGACAAGGTGCTGATGAAGGAGTTCTACATCTTTATTCAAAAGCAGCAGAAGGAGACTGTGTACCACACTGAACATAGGAAACCTCCAAGCCAGGCCTACAGTGACACACTTCCTCCAACAAGGCCACACCTCCAAATAGTGCCATTCTCTATGGGTTAAACATTCAAACACATGAGTCTACAGAGACCATACCTATTCAAACCACCACAGGACAAGACCTTTTGCATAATCTGAAGGATACTGTCACATTCTCTGATTATGAGACACAGCTAGACTTACAAATATGCAGAAAAATTTAGGTGTCTCACCCTCTGTCAGAGGAAATCAACCCCCCAGGACTGGCCCAACACCAAGCTCCTATAATTATTCACCTAACCAGTTCAGCTACCTCTGCCCAGATTAAACAATACTCAATGACCATGGAAACAAAAGGGAAAAAAATTCCATCCTACTGCCTAGCTTGAAAAGATAGGCATCCTGGTGCCCTGCCAGTCACCGTGGAATGCACCTCTCCTGTCTATGAACAAACCTAAGACCTCTGCTTCCCATGAGTCTGATTCCTCCAAAGAAACAGGTGCACACCATCTCACATATGATAATTCACTGGGGTTTCTAAATCCACTCAACCTTCCCAGTGTTTGTCTGGTGACACAGTTCCACTTCCCCTACCAGTAAATTCTCATTTCTGAGAATGGTAGACATTTCATCTTCTCCCAATCCAGTCCCTGTCCTGCAGCATGTGACCATGACACCCACATGATGACTGTGATAGCTAGTCAAGTAGCAGAGCACAGAGTTCTCCATGGTAATGAGGTATCTAGATGGACCCTGAGGGTTTAGCCAATAAACTTCCCTTCCCAGACATTCCTTCCTGTAAAAGGTATTTCAATCTCTGGTCCACAATGAATAAGTTGTATACACCCATTTTCAATGATAAACAATGGATAATCAGTTTGGACAAGTAAGGACTGTCTCTTTCATCAAGAGCAAGGAGATGGCACAAATGACAAACAAATACGAACACAAGGGAGTGCTGTATCTGGATGTAATTTTGTCAAAATTAGCATCAGTTTTATATAATACAGAAAACAAAGGAGTAGGATGTCACAGCAGGCAAGGTACATTGAAGTATCTGACACAAAACAGAGGAATGCCTTCTTCAGGGGAAGTCTTCATCATACAGAGCCAGGCAACCTATAAGTCTCCTGCAGAAGGCCCCTCTGCCCTCCAGACATGGATACTCACCCTTGATCTAAACCAGAGTTCCCCCCTCCCCCTAGTACCTAGTTCCGGCCAGCGCAGACCCCTCATTCTTGACCTGACTCCACATGGCTGCAACTGGATACCCATGAGTTTGGTAACCCCTGCCTTGCTACTACATCCACTCCAGTAGTGACTCGCTTGGCAAGCCTAAAAGCCTGGAAGCAGTCATGAGGCAAAGAGTTTCACGGACACTTAGCCTCTGGAACCTTGGCATTCCTATAGTTCGAATGCCCCAGATTTGTCCCTGCAATATTGTGGAGGGTCTTGCATGCTTTCTTACAGTATTTTACTGGATAAGAGTTAGAAATCCTAGGGCAAGCTTAGCAAAGTATACTTAGAATCTTCATTACAGTCAGGTATTGCAAACTACATTACATATTAGAAGAAAGTTGGTGAATTCTTCTGACAAAAAGAGATTCCCTACAGATACTTAAAAGAACATCCAAGTTACTCTCATATGCAAGAATTTACCAAGGCCTAGGAAATAGGTGGGTTGTGGTATTGCATTATTCATGAAAAGGTCTGCTAGAGCAGAACCCCCTGGTGCTAGCTTTCACAAGGCTCAAAGGAATAGCATAAAATGTGCCTAGGGTGTGAAATCCTCTCCAGACCCCTGCCATTAGTTGACTCTAGGCAGGGCTGCTTTTATCTTAACTGTAAACATTGACTGGTTCCTGTCAGCCCTTTGAAGGCATTCCTCTGTTTTGTGTCAGATACTTCAATGTACCTTGCCTGCTGTGACATCCTACTCCTTTGTTTTCTGTATTATATAAAACTGATGCTAATTTTGACAAAATTGCATCCAGATACAGCACCCCCTTGTGTTCGTATTTGTCATTTGTGCCAACTCCTTGCTCACCTGTAACCACTGGGAACCCGATTTTTCTGCAGATTGAGGACCCAATTGAGGTTCGTCTGTCTGCAGCACTGCTTCCTCAGCCTCAGCCTGTGATGTTTCTCACCCGTGCTTGGGCTCCCGTCTTAGGCTGTGTTCTGTCACTCCTGCACCCCAAATGGTGGAGAGGATGGAATGTAACCTAGCACCCTCCTGTTTTGTCTGTCCTAACAGCATTCACACACCCCAGCAGACTCACCTGAGTAAGAGCTGTGGTGGCTATTGCTAGTTTAACAGAAAAAAAAAAAAAAAAAAAAAACAAGTTAGCCTTGGGTCAAGATCTTATACTCACAGCACCCCTCAACATAGCTCAGGCCCTCCACTGAGAAGCACTAGAACAATGGCTATCTAATGACTGTGTGATATAATACCAGGCCCTACTCTTGGTCTACTCTCAAGTCCAGTGTGAGAAGCCTACCACTATCAATCACGCAATTTAACGTCTTATCTGATGAACCAGGTACATGGGAGCTGCAGTAGTTACTTTAACCAAAACAATTTGGGCTCAAGCGAAGAACCTCAGCCTAGAGAGCAGACTTCATTGATCTGATTCAAGCTCTCAGATGGAGGAAAGGAAAGTCCAACAACATATACACGGACCATCAATAGGTATAGTTTTACAGCTGAGCGTGTCTACGGTATGATCACCACAGAGAAAGGTACATTAAAAAACCTTGGCCCTCCTAGAGGCTGTTCAGTTTCCCCTACAACTTGCTGTCCTCTACTGCCTGGCTGCTGACTTGGCTGCCTGACAAACAACCCTAAGACCAGTAGAGCCTATTGATGTTCTGATGACATATCATGATCTGGTGCTGCCTGAGACTCCATGGTAAAGACAAAATGGACAGCTCAAACCCATAGGTTGGTGGAGGACACCAGAAGAAAAGACCATTCTCTCAGAAACAACTGGCAGGACTCTGTCACTAACCTTCACCAGGCAACTCATCTATGGTCCATTTAAAAAAAAAAAAAAAGTTGCTTAGACCAAGGTATATTATACCTAGACTGGACAGCCTAGCAAGGAATGAAGGAATGTCTCAGCTAAATGCCAGGTTTGTGTTCAAGTGAACTCAAAACAGGGCCCTTACCCAGGAAGGGATCCAAATGAAAGACCAACATGCCAGCAAACTGGGAAAAGTGGCTTCACCAAGATCTAGCCTGCTGGGAGAGGATAAAAATACTTGCTAGTTTTTTTAAGTAAAAGTGAAGATGGAATATGGGTTGCTGGTCTCTAGTCACACTGGTTAATTCCTTCTCTGTGTCTGTCTTCCTCAGTTTTCAGTGCATGCCTGAGGGTGGTGGGGTTGGATCATAAACCTGTTGAAGAGCCCATGGACCAATGAAACCTTCATTTCAATGGGTTCATAGTTTGGGAGACAGTCCATTTGACAGCAGTGTCTACAGCTTCATCCCTTACCCAGGATTTAATTTTTTATAGACAACTCTGTTTCCCTTACTCAAAATATAAAGTTACATGTCCAGGACTTCATGGGAACCCATGAGAACCAGACAATCTAAGCTTAGCCATGACCATTAAGCTGATCACTTCAAACTCAACAACTTCAGTTATAGTTCAGCATTAGATTACTTTAGCCTGTCACAGTTTCAACTTCTAAACTTTTTATATTAAGATCTTCAGCAGATGATCATTTCCAATCATTGGTTCAGGGCTGGTGGTGATGCTAAAGTGAACTTGAATGTTATTCTCTATCTAGACTGAGATCCAACAATCTGTTTCAAGGGTTCTTAAAAATAAGCCCAGGATTTATAGGCCAACTGATGATAAGTGGGGCTGCAAAGAGAACAAGTTTGCTGAACTCCTGTTAACAACCAGCACAATGGGAGGAACCACAGTGACTAAGAACAGGAGCCTGAAGAACACTGAAGCAATAGCTGTGGGCTTTGGAATCTGACCAATCTGGACTCCAATTTCTATTCTAGAGCCAGTCTGTTGCTAAGCACATGCAAAATCCTTAGTGCCTCAATCTGCCTTGCCCGTAAGTGGGGGTCAGGCAAACCTGCCTCCCCAAAAGGTAGACTGAAAGAATGGATGAGATAAATCTGGGTACATATTTAACTTTGGGTCATTAACTATCAGGAAATGTTAACTCTGCCTATGTTAAGGTTCATTTTCAATATCAATGATCTATTTCCTCTATAGGTGGAGATATCTGGAATGAGAAAAATGGCATCAGATATCCCTAAAAAAATCTGAGGAGTACATGATATCCATTGTCTGAGTGTAGTGGAAGGTGTCATGGCAGAGGTGACACTGAAGCAGATGAGGCTGCCCTGAGTATGAATAAAACACAGTCCCTATGATGAGCACATACCCTTTGCAATGTACTATGATTGACTTCTATGTAACCTCAACAACACTACAAATACTATAAACCCCATCTTATAAGTCATAACTGTTTTACTGATGACACTGATGCCCAAGTTGTAGCTGATGTAGGCTTCACAGAAGGGGAAGATAAACCATTCCAGTATGAAGCAGAGGACAGGGTACTTGCATTAGATAGCAAGCAAGAAGCAAACAAGTTTTGGTTTTTATTAGAAAATATGGGCAGAATGGTAAGCTAGGGTAAAAGAGAATGGAAAGATATGGAGACTAGACATTTGTGTGTGTACAATGAGGAACTGTTTTGGTGTGTATGTGTTTAATTGATCACAATAATATTGATTGGTTACCTACTAAGGATGACTCCCCACCCCCAACAAAACATTTTACAAACATTGTTTCTCTAATATTCCCAACAATGCTGCAACTTAGGCATTGGCAGCTCCATTTCACAAATAAGGGCCGAAGCAGTCACATCCTCAGGGGATGCCTCTATTGGGGCTCTTCCCACTTCCTATGTCAGAGACAGGGCCCTTTCCCCTACAAGAGCACTGCAGCTAACCCTCCCCTGTAACAGGAAGGAAAGCCAAATAAAGAAGAATAAATAACGAATAAAATGGAGAGATGGGATTATCTAGAAGTAATATAGGGACCTGGAATATGGAGACAATCTTCACTGTGGACATGAAAAGGACAGTGACAGAGGATAAATGTACAAGTGACCCTCCAATCTCACATCCTTCTGATGACCAGGAGAGCAAAGCAGTAATTATCCTGGTCAGCATCCCTTGACGCCTCACCTTCAAACCCAATCTGAGTCTTGTCACTCTAATAGCAAACACTAGTTTAGGTATTTACCTGTCTCATCACAATGCTATCAAGACAAAAAGATGGCATCATTCTCCCATCTATTATCTACATCAAAAGCCAATCACTCAAGAGAATAAAACTAAGCCTCTTTATCCAATAAATCATATTATCCCTCACATACCAATATTTCTTTAAAAATCTGCCTTAAATACATGTCCTGTCAAAGCAAAGGATGCATGCTGAGCCCTAATAAGCTCTGCCAAATCCTACATCATTATTAAGGTTCATTGTGACTAAGAGAGCATACACAGTTTTATAAAATGGATTATGTTATCAATATGTGTTAGGCTGCTTTGTAGCTAATATTCTAGGTGAAGCTGCATAAAACAATACAGTATTAATTTATATGCAGATATTTCCTTCAAAAATCCATGGTCCAAGTAGACAGTTATGACAGTATGTGATTTGCTGAAATCAAGAGTTTTAATATTCATGTAATGATTAAAAAAGACAAAATATTATTACATTAAAACCTTGGATTCTACAGTCAACCCTATTCAATGACAAACTTCAGTGTTACAAGTGGGGAAAACAGTGGTATGTTAAAAGTATACAGAGATGAACTGAATACATAAAGATAAAAGATTGAGCGTTGTGGTTTATGCACTGCCTCCCAGGGCAGGTGGGAGATGCTTACATTGTATAAGATAATGCAAAATGACAGCATACACATTCCAATTTACAGCCCCTAATTGCATAAAGATCTGTGTTTTGTGGTTTTTAGTCCACCAGACTTCATTTCTTTCCAAATGCAAACATATATGCCAGTGTTAGAACTCTCTGTTCACTTTTGCACATACTCAAACCCAGGCAAAGCCTGGAGACTTTAAAAAGTCCTTTTCTCTGAAGTCACACTTGCTACTATACCAGTGTTCAGCCTCAAGAGATAAACACCACCTCAAGAAATGGAGCAGAAAAGAAACTATCCCTTTCATCTACCTGGACAGCAACTGTAACTTCTTCATTCACCTTTTCTTCAGACCTTAATGGCTCTTTAACCACCAAAGCCAGATGTCTTCACAGTCCTTCTAGCCCAGTTGCTTATCATAGCAATGTCTTACTGAAAGCCCACCCTTTTCCCACCTTCAGTTTCAACAGTGCATTTAGTTTGGTTTTTTTTTCCCCTTTAGAGAAAATCTGTGTACTAAGAATCCACATCCCATCACCACCAAAAGGTTCAGTGAACTGTCATGTCACTATCCTGTAACCCCAGGGAATCTTCTGTTTAATTGCTACTGTTCCCCTTCCCCCAAAGGATTATGTCTCGTTTGGATGTTGCAATGGAAAGCACTGCATGAAGACAGACAGAACAAACACACAATGGGTTTAAATTTTTAAACATCCAACCTTTTCATGAGTCACTGTTAATCATTTGCACCTGTGCCTTTAATAATCAGCCACACAATTAGCAAGGCAAAATCTGCAGGATCAGTAGGAAGAAACTGAATAAGGACGCCCCAATCACAACCATTCCCAACTCAGAGAGGAAAGGGGGCTTTGTCTGTGACAAAAAGAAACTTTTACATGTCAGTTTCACCAAATCTAGAGAGCATTAGAGCTGCCGGTACTCAAAATCTTCATCTTCTGTCAAAGCACCAAAGCTGGGTGTGGTGGTTCACAACTATAATCTCAGCACTCTGAGGGAGAAGGATTTCCATGACTTTGTGGCCAGCCTGGGCTCCATATTGCATTGCAGGTCAACCTAGGCTACAAATGTAACATCCTATCTCAAAAAAAAAAAAAAAAAAAAGGGTGGGGGGAGTCAAGGTCTCGAGAGTGTGTGAGTGTGCATGTGAGTGTGTGTGTGTGTGTGTGTATGTGTGTGCACTCTTGTATTTCCAAGTATTAAAATTTACCTTCTGTAACCATTTTCAACCCAGTAAGAAAAATCACCTTAATTGAGGAAGCTAATCTCACTGGGGACAGTGAGAAGGCAGGACCATTGACATTACAATACTTCACCACTTATCCCATGTAAAAAGCAAATTTAGAGCAACAGGAAGAATACCCTGGGGATGTGTGTGTGTGTGTGTATGTGTGTGTGTGCGTGTGTGTGCGTGTGTGTGTATGTGTATGTGTGTGTGTGTATGTGTGTGTGTATGTGTGTGTATATGTGTGTGTGTATGTGTGTGTGTGTATGTGTGTGTGTGTATGTGTGTGTGTATGTGTGTGTATGTGTGTGTGTATGTGTATGTGTATGTGTGTGTGTATGTGTGTGTGTGTGTATGTGTGTGTGTGTGTGTGTGTGTATGTGTGTGTGTGTGTGCTGCTCTGCATCAATGGAACACACACATTTGGAAGGTACAAGAAATAAGATCTCTGTTCCTTGCAATCTATCCTTAGCAATCATTGTCTCTGTGAGTGAAGGTGTCCATACCCTGGAAACTATCCTCAATTGCCATAGGCAGAAAGGGATTCCCTATGAACTGCATCTGGACCACACCTTAATTGGCCATAGGAGATGCTGACAAAGGCTGGGAAGACATATGTCTAGTCTAGAGAAGAGGATAGCACAAAGAATCAAATATCCCCCCCCCCTTTAATTAAACAAGAAGGACCCTAAAATGACTATTGTGTGCAATGGAGGTCTCCTAGACCATCCACTATAACATACTGCTCATTCTATGGGCTAGATGGTAAGATTTTGTGGTCCAGCTGCTGCTACCAGCCTTTTAAAACCCTTAAAATGTTGTAGAAAGCAACCTTGTAGTATGTAAATATGCTTTGGGGGCTAAAACACTGCTGAAATATCAAAAAATACTCCCCACCCACTACAAAAAAATGCCTTAGGTCCAACGCATATGGGATGAAGATTCAAAACTGCCTGTATCAAAATTTCTTTTTTTTTCCTCTCTTTCTCTCTCTCTCTCTTTCTTTCTTTCTTTCTTTCTTTCTTTCTTTCTTTCTTTCTTTCTTTCTTTCTTTCAAATCCACTTGCTTGTGGAAGAACCTACTGAGGAGCCTTCAAAAAATGCTACCCACAGTTCATCTATTGCTCCTACTATTTACCTTGCTAGAGAAGAGTGGGGAGTGTTTGGTAGTTACCCAGTCCTTCCACTTGTAGCAGGAAAGAACAAAAATGCAGCACAACACTTAACTCAGAAGAGATTTAAAAGCCTTTGAAAGGACAGACCTCTCCCTCCCACCTACACCTCTCTCCCTATTCCTGCTCTGGCCCTAGTAGCTGCAGCCCTTCTCTAAGCGGCTCCCAGGAAAAGCCTTTATTCCCTAAGGTTCTTGGACATGACCCCGGTTATTCCCACCCTTCCATATCCAACCCCTTCCCACCACCCCAGTGGTCCTTACCTGATAATGTCGTCGTTGTGTCCCAGAAAGAATTTTTGGCTGTGCTCTCGGGTGTTGTACACCACCCCTACCCCAGCTACAAAGTAGACCACCTCCTTGCCGGCGGTGTAGTACAGGTTGTTGCGGCACTGGTGACCCCGGTACCCGTACACCCACTCCAGCCGGAGCTGGCATCTGGGAGCTGTCCGATCCGCCATGATAAGCCGACACCGCGCGACCCCCGGGTGCCCCGAGCGCCGACTCTGTCCTCTTCAAGGCTCGAGCTGCGACGGACCTGCAAGGGCTCAGGGTACAGCACCGGGCGCCAATTTCCGCGGCGACGCACAGACACAGCCCAGCACGCTGGCCGCCACCATCATCTGGTGCTGCGGGAGAGGAGCCGCCGACGCCGGTGCACAGCAGCAAGACCCCGCTGGGCTCCCGGACTCCTTCTCCCGGGGTCAAGCGGGCCTCGAGGGTACCAGTACCCGCGCACACGCCTCACTGCACCTGCGGGCTTTGGGCGGCAGGAGAGGTTCTCCCCGGGGTCACCCGGCCTTTAAAATCAGAGATCTGCATATCCAGACACGGATTACCAGTTCGCCAAGTTTGAGGAGCGCGGGGGGCTTCGCAGCAGGCGGTGGGATTTATTCTGTGACAGGTCTGATCTGACAGGCAGAAGGTTACTCCGGTTTACTGCTTTGCCATCACCGTCCTTGGATCCGAAACTGACAGTCTATATCTAGGATGCGAGAACGAGGAAGATAAAGAATTTTTGCATGTCACCCAGCACAAGAAAATAATTACCAAACTAAAACCAAGTTGTGGGATTTTTGTTTGTTTGTTTTTGTTTTGTTTTTGTTTTTGTTTTTGGGTTTTTTGATTCTCCACATTTCTCCTTCCATATCCACCTTAATTATAGGAAATACGCCCTAAACACTTCTGGCCGGTAGTTGCTGCTCCAATTTGCAGTAACACTTGCTGTTTCCTCTATAAAGCCAGGGTGAATATGCAATGGTCATTCTTTTAGATGCTCCAATTAGCTGTCATATATGTGTTTAAAATCCAAACCCTCTATGAGCCTTCTCTTCACAGAGAAAATCATAAAAATAAATAAATACTTAACAGCTCTCCCCTAATTAAAGACTCCAACTGCAAGTGTCATAATTTTTTTTTCTCTGAATCGGAGGAAATCCGGCTACCTACAAATGCTCCCGATCGGAAAAAAATAATAAAAATAATAAAATAACAGCAACAATAATAAAGTGTCAAAAAAAAAAAATCATGCTCCTCTCCCCACGGAGATTTGAGCTAGCTATGAGACCCAAGGGCTCTGGGATCTTGCCTTTAGGTTGGCAGGAGGCGGGGCGGGGTCTCCCGTGGAGCCCGGGTGTCAGCGACACCCCATGCTCAACCGGGCGCCCACTTTTGCGGACCTGAGGGTTGGTAGCCCCAGGTACACCTGGCTCAGGCTCTACGGTCCTAGCGGGTTCCTGCACTCCCACCCGGACCAGCCTCGCACGTAGTATCCCTGCTCTCTCCGCCTCTAACCTCTGCTGCCCGCCTTGCGTCCAGGATCTCGCACCAGCCAGCGAAATCCTCTGCCTGCCCTCCCTCTCCTCCCCGCGCTCCCGGGTTAGGTTTCGTCACCAGGGCTCTGGGGACCAGCTCTTCCTCTTTCCCTGGCTCCAGGGGCGGGGCCAGCGCGGGGAAGAGTTACGCGGCGAAATTGCGGCGCTAGGAAACGCAGACGCCTCCTAGGGCCGAAACCTCACCTCCCTCTGTCCGCCTGTTCCCTATGCATCTTGGAAATCGTAGTCCTTTGTAAACCAGCTGCTGAGGCGAGCGCCTCGGGTGTACCACAAGTCCCAGGATTCCATGCATCCGCAGGGCCTTAGTACCGGTGCCAGGGAAGTCTGCGTTTCTCCTATCAGACCCAGCAGCTCACCCAGAATGGCGTTGGTGTTCCGTGGTGACCCAGGCCAGCGGCCTGCGCGTCTGTGCTGAAAGCAGAAAAGATGACGTGGAAAAAATTCAGGGGCTTTCCTCAGGACTTTCACTTGCGCCAGTCCCAGAGGATTGCTGTAGCCCATCTCTTTCCTTGTTGCAGCACTTGACTCACGCTGTTTCCTACTTCAGTTTCCCCTATTATTCCAAAGGATTCTGATTTATCCAAGTGCAGTGTTACAAAGATTAAGAAATATACAGTGGTGTGTGGTCACTCTGTCGTGTGTAGGGAAATAAGTGCCTTCCTGTGACCTGCCTTGTGCCCATGCAATGAATTTGGCCAATTTGGCCGTAAAAAAACAGAAGCCAGTGGCTATTCTAAAACTACCTGGAATAAATTAATTTATTCGTTCTGATTTTCAGATTATGGCCGCAGCCAACTTTTGAGAACAGATTTTAAAATCCACTTGACTAAGAAGCTACGAAAGATTGATACTTTTGACTCTTCTGTGTTCAAGATGTTTCTTTATCTACGTGGAGTTTTAATAGGATGCTGTCCTGGTAGGAAAGGCAATGCTTTAGATAAGAAGCACCTAAGTGTGGTGAGCAGTTGCCTACAATGTTGAAGAGAATTTGAAAACACTTCGTATTTTCTGAGAAAACAGAATCAACAAATTCGAGGAGTTGTTTTTGTTTGTTTGTTTGTTTTTGTTTGTTTTGTTTTTTTAAGACAGTAAGGACACAACTAAACATTAAAACATGACTTAGAGGGGTTTGAAATGTCTTGGTCTGATTTCTATTCCTTTAATCATTTATGCAGAATTTTGTTTGTTTGTTTGGTTGGTTGGTTGGTTGGTTGATGATTCTAGAGGCAAGGAAAACCAAGAACATGGCGCTCATCATCTGATGATGGGCTTAACTACATCCTATGCTGGTAGAGGGCATCACATAGCATGATAGAACGAGAATGCTAACTCCTGTGTCTTTTTAAAGCCATTAGTGTCATGGTACACCCAACCTCATTGATTTATCTAATGCTGACTAACTCACAGAAGCCTTATCTCCAAATACCATTAACATATAAATCAGAAAATTGGATTTTAAATATATGGACTTTGTGGAATACAGTCAAACCATAGCAGAAACAAAGTTGAGAGCAAAAATCGAGATGGCGAATTTCGTAGAGAAATAAATTATATATAAGAAGACAAAAACATCTTCCAGAAATAATAAGGAAAAGCTTCATGGAAGAAATATGAAATATAGACACAATTGAGATAAATTGAAAAAGATAAAGAGCACTCTGCCTTTTTTATTAAATAAAAGGGGGTACAAAAATACAGACAGATCTATTTAAAGAGTAAATTTTAAATGGAACTGAACAGAGATGTTTGTACTACTTAAAATAATGAAGAATCTTTAATTCACTTGAAGAGAAAAATAACAATAAACGTAATAGTAATTGGCTGGGTATGTTGATGCATACTTTTAATCCCAACACTCTGTAGACTGAACAGATCTCCATGAGTTCAAAGCCAGCCTGCTTTACATAGAGAACTCCAGGACAGCCAGGGGCTACATAGAGAGATCCTGACACCACCACCACCCCCTCAAAAAAAAAAAGCAGTGATCAAAACATGCAGTATCTAATAGTCTGAGGCAGAGCCTTGAGTACTTCTTAAGAGACAGTGGCAATGGCCCAGAAAAGAATAGACATACTCTGTTGAAAAACTAGCAGTGGTAAAAGCCAGACTGGCTTGGAACTCACAGAGTCCTACACTCTCTGCCTTCCAAGTACTGAAACTAAAGGAATGTACCACCAGCCCCCGCTGGTCACAGTCATTTGTCACTACAATAGAGACCCTAAGACAAAAATTGGTATCAGAATATGCTCTGACAGACCTGAGCATGTATTTATGGTAGGATCATGAAGGGACTTTGAAACTTTGAGCTAGAAACACCACTGAATGAATGTTCACAGCTTAATGAGCAGATACGTGAACTTAGACAATAATGCTGAGAGCAGTGCAGATGATAGAGGTTTGGCTTATGTAGTTCCTCCCTCCAAGACTCTGTCCATTTCATCAGTGTAATATTTTGAATTAAAAACCATTAAAGAAACTTTGCTTTTCTAGGGCAATCAGTGCTTGTCATCAGGAGCTGAAAACACAGGGATCTGTTTCCTCAGGTTCAGCATACAGAAGTTGTGAGGCTAGCCAGAGGGGCCTAGGCTATACCTTGTGCTGGCAGTCAAACAGTAATTTGTAACACTAGTTTTGGAGGCATGAAGTGGTCATGGAGAGCAATTGAGGTTTGGTGCTGTAAGAGGCTATGATGAATGAAGAGGCTATTGGTGAATGTTAAAGTAGAAGCAGCCTCAGTTAAAGTAGAAAGCCTAAGACTTAAAGGGTCATATATGTGGCAGGGTCAGAGAGCACAGGAAAGGCTATTGGTGAAGGTTAAGCACAGGTTCAATAGACTCCTACTGTAGTAAATGAGTTTTCTGCAGGTGGCTACTCCCCTTTTTACTCCTAAATATCTATTGGGGGTTTCTATCCCACTTTTGCCCACATAATTTTCAAGTAAACAAGGCAGAAATTACACTGCAATTTAATAATATACTGTAGGCACTACACTGGGCAGGTTCTGAGCTATCTAAGCTCTTCATCTGTTAAAACACACATGAATGCCAATTACTTGCCAATCTGATGGATCCTGGGATGTGTCTGGTCCATCAGCCTGTCCTCAGGGTGAACCTTTCTTAGCCATGTGCTCTTGGTCCATCCTACCTAATAGCAACTCTCTCCCCTGTGGTCTCTCCTGAAACCCTTCACTGGATTCTTAGTCCTGACTTCCCATCCTTCCTGCCGAGTCATAGGGTCTAGCGTTTTATTAACCAATCAGGGACTATTGAGGAGCATTCTTTACAATTCATTGATTAATACAGTGCCCCAATATCAGGTTACAGTCTGGTCAAGGGCACTGAACTCAGCATCTGAATATACAGCACACAAGACAAGCCCCAGCATCTCCACCCCCCCCATCTTAAAAAGCCCTTTTCTTACAATAATAAACTATATACAATAAGAAAAATTATAAAACAATTATGAAAATTATAATGTAAGAGTTACATTCACAATGTCCAGTCATTTCTATTTGGCAACATAGGAGAGAGTATTCTACTATCTATTTTATCTTGGTGAGTTTAGAGTTCTATACCTAATTCGTTTTCTATCATAATTTGTGTTACCATACTAAAAACATCTTCTTACGTCCTAGACAACTTAAGCTTTTACTGTGAGACTAATACTATTTAGTCTTTAACCCCATCAGAGACTTAAGAAGGGATAAATTTTACCTGAGTATGTAGGAAGTTGAGGCAAACAGCTTCCAAAATTATAGAAATGACAGACACCATTGGCTGTCTGGACAGTTACTCAAAAATTTATCTGAGATGTAGGAACATTAATCTCCAGCCCCCAGAATATCTTGACAAATTTTTCTGTGAAGTAGTAAATATAAAGGGCTTGTCTTACCTTGTCCTTGCATTGCTCAGCAGTCAACTTCCCTGTGATTAGGTTTGTCCATTTGGACAGTATTCTGTCTGCAGTTGAAGCAAGGGAAGTTTTGTTGTTGTTTTGTTTTGTTCTATTTTGCTGTTGAATTTTGAAGCAAATTCTATAAGGAGATTCTTCAATACTCATCATCTTCTTTGGAGTAGAAATATGGGTACTGCCAAGAGCTGACATGTCTTATTGTTAAAAAAAAGACTTCAACTGGCACTGAAGAGAAGGCTCAGAGGTTAAGAGCACTGTGTGCTCTTCCAGAAGACCTGAGTTCAATTCCCAGCAACCACATGTTGCTTGATAACCATCTATAATGAAATCTGATGCCCTCTTCTAGCCTGCAGGCATATATGCAGGCAGAACACTGTATATCAATAGACAAATAATCTTTTCAAATGACTTAAATTAATAATATCTTTAAATGTCATATTCTGTAGATCTCAGGTTTTTTTTTTTTTGAAGACCATCCATCTATCTACCTAGTATATCTGAATTGACAAACATTGCTTGTTACTAGATATTAACTATCTGTTCAACCTAGGAAATATATTTATGTAATAAACTAGACTAGTATCTAACATGACCATGAGTTTGAGTGACTATTAGCTTGCATTACTCGATTTTTCTAAATAGATTTTAGTGGCAAGTTTAAAAGAACTGGAACTGGGTTGTTCCAGTTTCTGGCTATCACAAATAAGGCTGCTATAAACACAGTGGAACACGTGCCCCTGTAGTTTGGTGGGGCATCTTTTGGGTATATGTCCAAGAGTGGAACATCTGGGTCTTCAGGTAGATATATTTCCAATTTTCTGAGGAACTCTACATCCTCACCAACATCTGCTGTCACCTGAGATTTTTTTTTTCAGGAATTGGTCAGTTTCTTTTAATCAATTATCTTATATTCCAGAACACACAATTATAACCCAAATTTATGAATTTTAAAAAGCATTATGTGGAACTGAAAATGTACATATAAAAAGCACATATTATATAATTGATTTTACAGAAGGGTCAAGCTTTTACAAATAGAGGAAATTATAGTCAGAATAGAATGATTTCCAATGGTGTTATATGACTCTACATGGGATAACATGTCACCTGAGATTTTTATCTTAGCCATTCTGTTTGGTGTAAGGTGGAATCTCAGAGTTGTTTTAACTTGCATTTCCCTGATGACTAAGGACTTTGAACATTTAAATGGTTCACAGCTGTTTGAGATTCCTCTGTTGTGAATTCTCTGTTTAGTTCTATACCCCATTTTTTGAATGGGTTGTTTGATTTCTTGGTGGTTAGCTTCTTGAGTTCTTTATATATTTTGGATATTAGCCCTCTATCAGATGTGGGGTTAGTGAAGACTTTTTGCAATCTGTAGGTCTTATTGACTATGTCCTTTGCCTTACAGAAGCTTTCCAGTTTCACAAGGTCTCATTTATCAATTGTTGATCTTAGAGTCTGAGCCATTGGAGTTCTGTTTAAGAAATCCCCCCCCACCCCCGTGCCAATGAGTTCAAGGCTCTTTCCTGCTTTCTCTTCTATTAGATTCAGTGTATTTTGTTTTATGCTGAGGACCTTGATCCACTTGGACTTGAACTTTGTGCAAGGTGACAAATTTCTATTTGTCTATTTTCATTTTTCTACACACAGACAGCCAGTTAGACCAGCACCATTTATTGAAAATACTTTCTTTTTTCCATTGTATATTTTTGGCTTCTTTGTAAAGATCAAGTGTCCATAAGTGTGTGGTTTCATTTCTGGGTCTTCAACTCTATTCCATTGAACAACATGTTGGTCACTGTACCAATACCATGTAGTTTTTATCACTATTTCTCTGTAGTATAGCTTTAGGTCAGGGATGGTGATTCCCCCAGATGTCCCACAACAGAAGAATGAATACAGAAAATGTGATTCATTTACAAAATGGAATACCACTCAGCTATTAAGAATGAGGAAATCCTGAGTTTTGCAGGCAAATGAATGGAACTAGAAAATATCATCCTGAGTAAGGTAACTCAAAAGACATGAATGGTATATATTCACTAATAAGTGGATATTAGTTAAAAAAAAAAAAAGCACAGAATTCCCAGGATATAATCCACAGAACTCAAGAAGGCTAACAA
This sequence comes from Mus caroli, assembly GCF_978045245.1. NCBI lineage: Eukaryota > Metazoa > Chordata > Mammalia > Rodentia > Muridae > Mus > Mus caroli. The sequence goes on along the minus strand of NW_028227268.1, from coordinate 93,257,910 downwards.
GCCAAAGGGCCCAAGTGGGGATGCCTTAACCCCACTTTGGAGGGAGAAGAAATCAATCATAGGTGGGGGGCAGAGAGGAAGGGACCTGGGTGGGAAAGGCAACTGGGAGGGGAAGAGGGAAACATTATCAGGTATTAGGGGGAACAGGACTGAAGCCCTGAAGGCCAGCAGAAAGAATCAAAACAGGAAACCTTGGGAGCTAGGAGGTAGGGGAACCCTCTAGAATGCTCCAGAGACCTGGTATGTAAGACGCTCTCAGGACTCAAAGGGAGTGACCGTAGATGAAATGCCCTACATTGAGGAGAAGGAACTTGTAGAGTCCACCTCCATTAAAAAGACAGGGCATCAAGTGGAAGGATGGAGTTGCCATCCCACAGTCAAAAACTCTGACCCAGAATTGTTCCTGTCTGAAAGAACTGCAGGAACAATAATGGAGAAGAGCCTGGGCAAAAGGAGGTCCAGTGATAGGCCCAAATTGGGATCCAGTTCAGGGAGAGGCTCCAAGGCCTGACACTATTACTGATGCTATGGTGTGCTTACAAACAGGGGCCTAACATGACTGCCTTCTGAAAGGCCCATCAAGCAGCTGAAATATTCAGATGCAGATATTTACACCCAACCAATGGACAGAAGCTGGTGATCCCTGTGGTTGAATTAGGGAAGAGCTAAACAACTTCCAACTAATCCCCCAAACAATAACCAACACCCATAACTCTTTGGTATCAAAAATCAACAAGCATTGATAACAAGAAACAACCAACATCCATAACCCATTAATGACATAAATAAATAAATAAGTAAATAAATAAATAAATAAATATCCATACCTCCTTTTGGGAATGGGACATTGTTTCTTAAAATTGCTTCTTGTTGATTTTAAATGTAGTTTTCCTTTTGGGGGACCCAAAGGAAATTGGGAAAAGTCCAAGTCTTAAGAAAGCTAGTTGTAACATTTGTTGGTCAGCCTCTATGTGCTATGAAAATGTAGGCTTAAATAAAGTCCTAATAAGAACAGTCTGAAAAACTGGACCAAATAATCTAGTTGCTTTGAAGTGGTCCTGGAAGCAAGTTTTGATGAGTCAGCAACTGAGACAGTCTGGGGCTAGATCAATCAAGATGTTAGAATAAGTATGTCTCAGAATTCCAGCAGCATTTTGGAGTGTGAAACTTGTCAAGGCTGCCTCCATTCCATTGCTGTCTAACCCTGTTTTTCTGTAAACATATAAACTCTTACAAGTAATATACATTTCTGCAATAACATATGTACAGAGTGTGAAAGATGCACATATAAGTTAAAGATGATTTTTTGCTCTTTGTTTGAACATGTGAAAGACATCTGTCTTCCTTAAGCTGGTTTGGAACCAGCTTACAACCAAATTGCAATACAAATCTCCATTCACGCCTTATGAAAGGATAGCATAGAAAAATAAATCATGAGGACTTCATAGCCAACAAGATTTATTACCTATGCATGGCTGGAGACATTTTCATGTGTCAGCCAGACACAGAACTGCTCCCAATGTAAAGGGATCAGCATATATTGCCTGTGTTATCTATCTTGCTGATTTCTTTCTTTCTGTCTACAGCTGAAATCTTCAGAGGATCTCCTCTCTGATTTTTATCAGTTTGGATGGAATCCTCAATTTCTCTTCTGTGTAAACATATACAGACTTCCTTCCTCAGCGCAATACATTTCCTGCTGTCCATTGTGAGCTTAGGGCATCTTTAAAATAAGCAGGCTGATTCAGTTCAACACTTTCTTTCACACCACAACTCAATGTCTCTCCACAGCTGTTGTTCTTTGTTCAATGACATTTAAAATTTTTAAGTTAATAAAGCATTATGTAATCTATCTTTGAGCTTTTTAATCCCTTCCTGTTTTTCTAAGCATTTCCTTTAAAGTATGATTAGATCTTGCTATAACTGCTTATCCTATAGATTGCGTGGTATACCTGAAATATGCTTTATGTTATCATATGTTAAAACTTGTTTCATTTCACTAGAGACATATGCTGGAGCATTGTCAGTATTAATTTATACAGGTGTTCCATAATAGCCATAACCTCTGATAAATGCATAAATACAGAATCAGCCTTTTCAGAACTTTACACAGTTGCTCATTGAAATCCTGATATACGTCTATAGTAAAGTGCACATATTTCAGTTTACCAAACTCTGCAAAATGAAACACATCTATTTGCTAGACTTCATTTCTTTGGGTAGCTTTAGGGTTGCTCCCATAAGTAATGGAGTTTGGTTGTATAAAGAACAAGTAGGGCATTTCTTTACACTTTCCTTGGCTTATTGACAAGTGGTTAAAAAAAAAAAAGACAAAAGCAAACAAACAAAACAAAACAACCACAAAAACACCTTTCCTTAAACCTTTGCTCTTAACATGGTGTTTTTTTATGAAATTCTGAAACTTCCAGCATATTTCCTATTAATAGCCAATTTCAAGGTTACCTTGTTGTTAGAAGGCCTGTTAGACCTGTATGGGAGCTGATATGTATTATATATAAAGGATGATTTCTATTTCAATCATTTGTTTTAGTTGAATAAACAGTGAAGTTAATTCTGAATCATCCCGAATAAATTTACCAGTTTCTATAGGAAAAAATGACTCTGCATATTAAGAATCAGAAACTATATTAAGAGATTCAGGAAAATCTAATGATATCATAAGACTGACATATAATTCTAATTTTTTAAACTAAATCATAAGGACTCTCAACAACCTTACTTATTTTTCCTGACATATACACTGTCTTTCCTGATTTATTTGCATGAGTATAACATATAAGTGCTCCCGAAATTGGAGTCCTCTTTAGTATATAAGGGGGAATCCAATTAATTATTTTTATAAACTGAAGTTACTCCATTTGGGGATATTTGTTGTTAATTTTACCCCCCCGCCAAATTGCTGCAAGCTCTTTGCCAGTGTTTATCTTGTGCCAATAACAAGACAATTTCTATATTAGTAAATGGTATCGCAATTCATCTTGTGCCCATAATGAGGCAATCTTTGTATTAGTAAAAGTTGTCACAATCTCAGCTGGATCTATTCTAGCAAATTGACAAAGTTTTATTTTTCCCTTTAATATCAATTTAGAAAACTTTTCGATATAGGTTTTTAGTTTTACTCTGTTTGTGTGAAGAAAAATTCCATTCTAAGATATAATCTTCCCTCTGCATAAGAATTCCTGTGTGAAGAATGAAGAGAAAACAAGATAAATAAAACACAGGCCATTTTTGGGTCAAGACAATCTATATGTGCATCTTGCAGTTTCTTTTCTATTAGACTGAATTTCTTTTCAGCCTTGGTTAATACTTTTCTTGGACTATGCCAGTTAATATCTCCCAGCAATTTTTGAAAATCATGAAGAGTTCTTAATTGGTTTTAACTGATTTGTTCCTTTTGTGGTTCAATTTCTTGCAGATTTATCTTAAATCTTAAGTAATTAAAGAATCTCTCCTTTGTATTTTTCAGGAGCAATTTGTAATCCCCCAACAAGACAAATTTCTTTTTGCTTCATCAGCCTTTTCTAAGGTATTGCCATTTGAATCAGTCAGCAAAATATCATCCATATAATGGTAAATTATGGATAGAGGAAATTCCTTATGAATTATTTAATGGCTGTCATATAAAATATTGGCACAAGGTATTCAACATTCCTATGGCAGGACTCTCCTATGGTAGCTTTTGTTTGATATTAAGTGGTTAAATGTGAGCAGCATCAAAACGAATCTCTATCTTGTTCTTGTAAAGGAATTATGACAAGCAATCTTTTAGATAAATCACTATGCTATACCATTCCTTGGGTAGCAAGGAAGGCAATGGGATTCCAGGCTGTAGAGAACCCACTGTTTGAACTTTTATTAATTGTTCTCAGATCTGTCAACATCCTCCATTTGCCAGATTTCCTTTTAATGACAAATACAGAAAGATCCAAAGGTTGGTTGAGTCCTCCTTTTTTTGAACCTCTTTGCTCTTGGAGCTGCTGTTCTTATACCTATAATTTTTCCTTTGTCATTGCTCAGTCTGAACAGGTTGGTCAGTAAACCTTCTTAGTGGTAAGTGTTTTGTTAACAGTGGCTCCCTGTGGTAAAGCTGAATGATCAGCTTCTGCTGTACCCTGCTAATTGAAAGCATGGACAATGTCTAACTGTCTTTGATAACATGTTTAAATTTCTTTATCAGGAGTATCTCCTATATTGTGGCTTGTCTCTGAAATTTGAGGGATACTTATCTGTGCCTCCCACAAATCTCTTCTCCCATCATTTCATGGCTAAATAAATTACATATGGACTTAGTCTCCCTATTTGACCTTCTGGTCCTACATAAGCCATTTTTTACCTTGTTTTATCTGGGATAAAGTTCTAACTTTTTGAAGTTTGATATCTACCTCTTGAAAAGGCAAATTTGGAGATTAGGATTTTGGTAAGATTGTAGTTACATCTGCTCCAGTATAAACCATTCTTTTAATTTCAATATTATTTATAAGTATCTTTACTTTCAGTCTCTGATCATCTATAGAAGTTTGCCAAAATATTTATTTCTTGCCTCCTTCTGTTTTTTGGGGTTTTTTTTTTTTTTGGTTTTTTGTTTGTTTGTTTGTTTGTTTGTTTTTGTTTTATCTATAGAAGTTGCTTTCACTTTGATATTCAGGTTTTTTATGTCTATCTCTAGAGCAGTGTTGTCTAATTATTTTGCAGATGAGTATCTCTTCTGTTGCCCTGAAATGGCTGCCTTGAATGCCTCCACCCTGGCATTTTTTGACAAGGGTTCATTCCAACTGTCTTTCACTGATCTAAATTCATTATTCCAGTATCAGCCTTTGCCATGCCTTCTGTATGTTCCAGAAGGCATAGGCCCCCTTTCAAAATTAGTTTGTTGTTCCTTACAGTTCTTTTTAAAATGATCTTTCTCACCACAATTAAGACATTTGAGAGTTTAGATTTTCTCAAAATCTTTAGAGATCACTTCTCCTATTAAATCCATATCATATGAATGATATCCAACATCAACCATAATTCTAATTTATTCATTTATAGGTGTTAATATTGCCCTTAAGGGCATGATCACTATTTTGCATTCAGCATTAGCATTTTCAAAAACTAAAGATAACTAGTGTTTTCCTAGCTATTGGATCTGATACATTTATATCTATAGCTGAAGTCAATCTCTGTAAAAAGTCAGTGAATGATTCTTTAGAAACTTGCATGATCTGAATCAATAGTTTATGTCTTTTTCTTGTTTCTTTAATCTCACAAGTGCTCAAGGCTGACAGCTAACATAATGCCAAGGTTGCTTCATCATATATGACTTGAATCTATATTTCATCATTTGGACTTTCATCTAGTAGTTGATCTCGAGAGATATTTATGCCTCTGGCCCTGTTTTTTTTTGTTGTTTTTTTTTTTTGTTGTTGTTGTTCTATTTCCCTAACCTCTTCTCTCAAACATGAATACCATTCTAATATTGTTCTTGTCATATCTTTTCAGGCTTAAGGGGATTATTTTATTTTGAATTGCCCAAGAATGTAATATTTGTTTCATGAATAGTAAATGCAATCTGTACTTTGTTACACTTTATTTAAACTTTCGCAAACCCAGCATATCTATGAGGTGTTGTTCTATTGTTCACAACCTTGTTGGTTTTTCTATATCTCCTGGTATTGTTGTACACTAACTGGATAAGCTAAACATGTTTTCTAGCAATCTTTGTCTGACTCTCTTGAGTTTTCTACTGTGGTGTTGCATTAGACTTTGGCCTTATTTCTTCTATCTCTTAATGTTCTTTTCAATTTTATTTATTAAGTTTTAGAATTTTTCTTCCAAGGCCTGTGTCCATTTTTTTCACACCCCACTTTCTCTTGTATCTCTAATATTTTAGCATTTTCCTTAATCTTATTTATAAATTTTCTTCAATCTCTCCTCCAATATTTACCTTCATATTTCATTTTTCCTTTTCCCATATTTCTGATATCTTAGTATTTTCCTTCTTCAGATTTTTAAATGTCTGCAATCTCTCTTCAAATGCTTGTTTCCGTATTTCGTCTTTCTCCTTTTGTTTCATCTTAGATATCTTAGCATTCTCCTCAGTCTAATTTATAAATTTTAAAAATTTATCCACTGAAGCTTACATTCATCTTTCATACCTTTCCTTTTCTTGTTATTCTAAAGGCTTCTTTGAGAAGAGATTTAAAGCCATTATGAATATTAGCCAATATGAATATAAGAATGTGGATTATTAATGCAATAATCATAATTAATAATGTGTTCGTTTCTATTAGGTCATTTATCTCCTTCTCTTTTGTTTCTATATTTGATCCATTCAAAAGAGAAAGAAATAATCTCCAAAAATATTGGGTTATTTGTGTCTCTCATCTTTATATACCCTATTCCCTCAAATTTATTAGTTTCAAACTATATTAATCTATGAAATTTTATATCAAATTATTTCATTTTTAACATAAAACCATAATTTTTACCTTTCTTGAAGTTCCATTGTGTTTGGATTTCTATTGTGTGTATTCTGAGTTCCTCTGCTTTTCAGCTCTGGACACTGCAGCAGTTGGTCTTTTCCTGATCCTTTTACTCACAGGAAGGGATGGAATGGCCTTTCATCTGAAAAAAACTGGTTTTGGGTCACCTGTGTCTTGGGTCTTTGTGCCACCTTACTTAGTTGGGCTGAGCCAGTGCCTGTGACTTCCCCTGACTCTGGTAAGGTGGTGATACATTCCAAATGGGCTGTAATTCAATTCCGCTGTCTATTTGGAATGTTTTAAAGCCTCAGCACTCGTGTTTGGGGTAGTAGAAAATATTGCATATGGGAATTGTGCAGGTTGCCCAGTGGGAAAGAGTGCTTGCTGGCAAGCATGAGGACTGGAGTTACAACCCCCAAAATCTACATAAAAATCCAGGCTTAGGGGCTGGAGAGATGGCCCAATGCTTAAGAGCTCTGCTACTTTTAGATGGCTTGGGTTTGATTCCTACATGGCCACTAACAATTATCTGTAACTCCAATCCAAGGGGTTGAATGTTGTCTTCTGGCCTCTGTAGGTTCTGCATACATGACATGCATGCAGGCAAAATATCTACATACACAAAATAAAAATAATTTTAAAATTAAGTTTAGGCTTGCCTGCACATGTTTCTGTAATACCAAGCACTGTGTTGTGTGGGTTTGGGGGCCATGCAGTCAGAATAAGTCAGAGAATATTAAAGAGGGACCACTTTTCCTCATCTGGCCTCTACCTGAATGCATACACACCACATACACACTTTTTAAAGAAAGTATTTCATAGGGTTACATAAAATGGTTGCTGTGCGAGTATGTGAATTTGATTTCCATCCCAAGAATCTATGTATATATTTAAAAGAAAACATGTGGTGGCACAGGCTCTTAATACCTGAGCTGGAGATGAAGAAGCACATAGAGCCTCGGCACTCACTTGAAGACTGGGTATATGGATCAATGGGTAATAGTGCTTACTCTACAATCATGAAGAACTGAATTTGAATCCCCAGCATCATTGTAAAAACCCAGGCATGGGGCCATGTGCCTATAAAGCATGGAGGCTGAGACAAACAGATCCTGAGAGCTTACTAGCTAGCCAAGGGTTAGTTGAAATAACAAGAAAGCAACAAGATTACATCAAAATGTAAATAATAAAAAAAAATCAAAGAATGTTCTTGGATAAAAAAAGCTAAAGAGAGACAGGCAATTGTACTAATAGTTGTATAATGATGACTATAGCAAGTGGGTGGACTTTTGTAGTCTGTGATTTAAGTCTCAGTGAAACTCACTAAAATAGGAACTTGGACATTGCTCAAATGTCCATTTGTCAATTTATAGCACATACATTTATGAAGCCATTAAAATAGTAGAGTATATCTATGAAAATATTATAACCCATACTCATATCCAAGGTTTTTTTGTTAAGCTATAACCTAAGATATGTATACATATACATATATATATATGCATGTGTGTGTATGATGTATGTATAGCAAGAATACATTTTTAAGCAAAATAGTTTATATGTATGCATTTTAGAGATAACTTCAAAACAAACATAGGAAGAAAGTAGTGAATGTATATAGTAGGCTGTAAGCCTTCTGGATGTGGAACTATACAAGCTGAAAAGATGCCTTCACCTTGTGAACATTTTTAGGAGGTGTGATTTGGAGTTGTTTTTACATTTTTCAATATTTTTAAATTAAACTAATTTTTAAGTATTCTTACAAATAACTGCTTACAGAATATTTATCAGACACATTCTGAGGATTTCTGATTTTACTCAAGACAAACGTCTATTCATTTGCTATATTGATCATAATCACTTATGATTCATGCTCTGACTTTTGATAGTGTTTAAGAGATGGGAAATGAAGGATCCTGGTTACACACATCATCCTGGGACATACTTCTCAGCTAGATTTTTCAAAAGGGACTGCTTCCTTCCAGTGGGAACCTTTCTTCCTCCTTACTAGGCATACAGGCCACTTAAAAATGGAAAAAATAAAATAGAGGACACCTTCCAACTGGCACAGAGATACGGAAACTGGCATAGCCAGATGACAAAATTCTACTCAGCAATAGAAACCATGGAGCCCTATGTGGAACAAATCATAAATGTATTTTGCTAAGTTGAAGAAGCCAGACTCAAATGTTTGCTTACTGTTAATTTTTATTTGTGTGTTTTTTGGAAAAGGTGAAGCAATAAAGGAAGAAGAAGAAGAAAGGAAGAGGAAGAAGAGAAGGAGGAGGAGGAGGAGGAGGAGGAGGAAGAAGAAGGAGGAGGAGGAGGAGGAGGAGGAGAAGGAGGAGAAGGAGAAGGAGAAGGAGAAGGAGAAGGAGAAGGAGAAGGAGAAGGAGAAGGAGAAGGAGAAGGAGAAGGAGAAGGAGAAGGAGAAGAGAAGGAGAAGAGAAGGAGAAGAAGCAACCAAGTGTGGCACAGATATTTGTTTATAATGGGAACTTTCTGTATGTTGTTTGTAGTGACATGGTGTATATGTTTGTTAAAACTCAGAGGAGTGTATACCAAAATAATGTCTTTTAATGAGTGAATTTTAAATTTTTATTTATTTTATTTTATATGTATTGGTATTTTGCCTGCTTTTGTGTCTGTGTAGGGATTGGGGACCCCCTGGAACTGGACTTACAGACAATTTTATGAGCTTCCATGTGGGTGCTGGGAATTGAACTCAGGTCCTCCTAAAAAGCAGCCAGATCTCTTAACCTCTGAGCCATCTCTTCAGCCCATGGATTTTTTAAAACAAATGAAACTTTATGAAAAACAAAAACTAAAAATAAGAACAATTTGAAAGGGAGGAAGGGAGGGAGGGAGGGAGGGAGGGAGGAAGGAAGGAAGGAAGGAAGGAAGGAAGGAAGGAAGGAAGGAAGGAAGGAAGGAAGGAAGGAAAGAAGGAAGAAAGGAAGGAAGGAAGGAAGGAAGGAAGGAAGGAAGGAAGGAAGGAAGGAAGGAAGGAAGGAAGGAAGGAAAAGAGAAAAGGAGGAAAGAAAGAAAGAAGGAAAGAAGGAAAGAAGGAAAGTAGGAAAGGAGGAAGACTGTTAAAGGCCACAAAAGGAAACAAAGAAAGAAGCAACAACTGGAGAAATTTGAGCACAGAGGACATTCTTTTTAGGAAAATACTGGTTGGGAACAAGGAATGTAATATTATCTGGAGTTTATCTTTAAATGACTCAGGAAATGTTAGTTACTCTGACTAGATTCCTGGGTGTTTTGCCTGTGTCTATGCCTGTTCACCATGTGTATACCTGGTACTTGCAGAGGCCAGAAGAGGATGTTGAAGTCTCTGGAACTAGAGCTACAGACATTTGTGTGCAGCCATATAGGTTCTGGGAATTGAGCTCTGTGTTCTGGATGAGCAGCCAATACTCTTTCCAGTGAGCCATCTCTGCAGCCCCAATCCAATGTTGTCTTTTTAAAATCTGACTTTTGATGCCTGCGTGAGGATATTTGATTTATTCCTTATATGTGAACATCTAGATAAATTTTAAATGAAGAGGAAATAATATAAAAATAAAGCCATTAACTAACTTTAAATTTTTGACTAAATTCAGCCACAGAATGAATCTGAGAAAACATGCCTAGCCATAAATAAAAATATGAAAGCAATGTGGGCAACAACTGAAACATTTAAGTGTCAAAACTGTAAATATTGTTAGCATGGCAGAGAATATAATATGAAGGAAAGTAAAATGAAGAAGAATAACTAAGCAAATATTACTAGCCAATAGTATAGAAAATGCTAAGTATATCTAAAATATAAGAGTATCCTTTGGTGAAAGTAAAACCAGTATTTAAAAACAATAGTTTATATAAAATGATACAAAATAACGACCTCTAACTACATGAAGGGAACTATTAAAGTCATATTGATTTTTTTTTTTAGACAGAATCTTATTTAGTCAAGGCAAGCTTCAAACTTACTATGTAACCAAAAATGACCTTGAACTTCTGAGTGCTAAGATTATAGGCATGCACCATGATACCTGACTTATATCATGATAAAATTCAAACCTAGGGCTTTCTTCCAGATAGACATTCAACCAAGGGATGCCCTCTTCTGAACTCCAAAAGTACCTGGCATTCACATGCACGCATGCACACATGCATGCACAAATGAATCTTTTTTAAAATTTGTTTTATAAAAAAATTTCAAATGGTTCCAAATAGTTTTAGATCCAGGCTCAGGATGCTGGGTAGGGTTTGCCCTTCTTGTAAACAGTTAGTATGCTCACTCACAAAGTCTGAAAAGTAATATCCTCAATAGACTGGCTCTCAGGATTATTTTCATCTAAAAATATTTACTACCCTAGCAAAGTTGCTTTTAATTATCATGGGTTAAGTAAAATAATGGTTTATTATCTCCTCCAAAGAAAATTAGGAAGGATGATGCTGATCTGAGATTAAGGCTCTGGAATCAGACACTTACCATCAGGTAAAATTCTGCTGCTATGGTTTGCCTCTTGAATGTACACCAAAGGCCCATATGTTGAGGGCTTGCTACCTAGCTTAACACAACTGGGAGGTGACAGAGTCTTTAGTGGCAGAGCCTAGGGCTGGGACTGTATCTTAGTGGTAGAGTAATTGTCTAGCATGCATAATGCTCTGCGTTTGATCCCCAGCATTACCAGCACTGAAAGCAGGGGAAAGGAAGAGGGAGAGAGAGATGGAGCTTACAGACAGCTTTCATTTCTTTGTTTGAAGTCAGGGTCTCACTGTTAGATCTAGTCAACTCAGAACTTGATATATAGACCTATCTCACTTTGAGCTTATAGAAATCTTTCTGGTCTTGCCTCCAAAATGCAAGAATTAACTGCAAGTGCCAATATATTGTCACAGGGCCCTGAGACCTTAGCACAACTGACTCAGTGAAGGAAATACCATTCAGGTTGTAAAACTCAGCATGTAGACAGCACCACCTGCCAGAACTAAAACAAAGGCCTAATCCAGCAAAGTTCATAGTTACAGGAAAGTCTCTAAATATATCATCCTTGATTTTTGTCTTCTGTAGTTCTGCTTCTGGTTAACTTTTCTTGTTAACTGAAGTATGCTAATCCAGAACATGGTTTTGTGCTTAAAATCTTACCCTGAAAAAGGCTCAGTGCTACACTGGGACCCTGAACACATAGTGTAGTCACTGGCTGGCTATATGTATATATATATATATATCCTATTATCTTAAACCTATGTCTGAGCACTCTTCTCTAGTGAACACCTGACCTTATTTTCAATTATTGATTCAATGAGGTAAATGGACCACCATATACTCTTATCATGATGTGTAAAGTTACTATATTACTTTTAGATTTTAAAAGATTACATATATGTGTGTGTATTGCTGTGAAAAGAGGCCATGGCCACTGTAACTCTTATAAAGGAAAAACATTTTGAAGTGGAGACATCTGGTTTCTTTGGAAAGTCAGTTATGTCAAAGAACACAGGTGAAAAGATGTTTTGCTAAAGCAGGTATGTGAAAGAATGGGTGATGAAGGGTTCTTTGCCAACGACACACATGTATTGGTTCACCTTACATTGTATAGCTGAACCTTGTTTGTTGTGACTCCATAGAGAGAAACACACTGTACTGGCTATTTTTGTGTCAACTTGACACAGCTGGAGTTATCACAGAGAAAGGAGCTTCAGTTGAGGAAATGCCTCCATGAGATCCAACTGTAAGGCGTTTTCTCAATTAGTGATCAAGGGGGAAAGGCCCCTTGTGGGTGGGACCATCCCTGGGCTGGTAGTCTTGGGTTCTATAAGGGAGTAGGCTGAGCAAGCCAGAGGAGGTAAGCCAGTAAAGAATATCCTTCCATGGCTTCTGCATCAGCTCCTGCTTTCTGACCTGTTTGAGTTCCAGTCCTGACTTCCTTTGGTGATGAACAGCAGCATGGAAGTGTAAGCCGAATAAACCCTTTCCTCCCCAACTTGCTTCTTGGTCATGATGTTTGTGCAGGAATAGAGACCCTGACTAAAACACACACCAAAAAACCTTCTGGTGGTGCTCTGGCAGCTTCTTTCTGCTTCTTCAGACTTGGGCCGACTGGCAGAGTGATACAGATTCACAGGGAGTTTTGCTAAAACAGACTCACATGTTGAGACAAGATGTGGTGAGGCAAGAGCCGTGGAGAACCTGTGATGTTTGGAGGGAGTATAAATAAGACTCAACAGACAGTGACAGAGGTGTGCTTGCATAGCTAGCTTTGCAATGCTTCTTGGTCTCAAGTCTTTACTGATCTTCACTTAGCTGAGAGAGACAGAGCAAAGAACTTCTGATGTCAATGGTGGTCCTGCTGCTCACTACTGCCAACTCATGCTTATTAGGCTGAGGCCTGGCTGTGTCTGCTGGGTCATGCCACTGCTGCTGATTCATGTTTGCTATCCCGACACTACTGAACTGGACTACTGGTATATTTGTGAAGTGTTGGCAAGTGGATTGAGCTGCTGCTGCTGATTTCTATGAACTGAACTGCTGATTTCCTGACAACACTGATGGGATTTGCTCCAAAGAACAATTTCTAATTAGGCCCACTTTGCCCCCAACCCCGTATTCTAATAACCTTTCATTTCCACTACCTCTGGTGGGTAGTGGGCTAGAAGGGAGGTTAAGGAGTTTAAGAACCCATATTAAAAGTAGGCTTTGAAAAAAATTCAGCATTTACTTGAGGATTGCTTACAATTCAGAGGTTTAGTTCATCATTCTCATCTTAGGGAGCATGGCAGGACATGGTAGCTGAGAGTTCTACATCTAGATCCAAAAGCAGCAGAAAGACAGCTGTTGGGCCTGGCTTGAGCTTTCAAAACTTCAAAGCCCAACACCGGTGACATAGTTCCTCCAATAAGGCCATACCTACTCCAACAACAAGGCCACTCTTAATCCCTGTCAAATAGTATCATGCCCTAATGACCAAGTCTTCAAAAATAAATGAGTGTGGGGCATTGAGCTATGCAAAAACAGACTGGTCTTCAGTAGAGCTGAGGTCTGAACCCCGGGACCCAGTGGTGATAATTCACCTATATAGGACGGAAGGAGTTCTCTCATGTCTCCTGGAACTCTGGCTCCTGTCAAAGTTACCGACCCTCACAGCCCCACAGGAGAAGCATGGCTAGTAGTCGAATAGGCAATGTCCGAAGCTTCTGACCTTCAGGCTAAACTCCTCCCAGTTACCTAGCAACAGTAAAGATAACAGCATACTATGAGAAGGGCTCTTTGGCCCCTCCTCACTCTCTTGCTCTTACTCCCCTTACTCTCCTCTTGCTCTCCCCTCCCCTCCTCTCTCCCCTCCCCTCCCCTCTCCTTTCCCTCTCTTACTCTCTCCCCCTCTCCTACTCTCTCCCCCTCTCACTCTCTTTCTTACTCTCTAGCCTTTCCTCTCTCTCTCTCCCTTTGCCCTTTGTCTCCTCTTGGTTATGGCTGGTCTCTCTTTCTTTCTACCTTTTCTCCTTTCCCCCTGCCTTTCTAAAATAAAGCTCTAAAACCATAGACTGCCTCTGTTCATCAAGGCCCGCTGTGCTTACTCTCATCTGCGTGGGAACCTCTCTCCCTCAGCCCTCGCTCCTGTAACCCAGGGGCACAGGGTTACAGGGGCTGTCCCTTGTCCACCCCCACCCCCCCATCGAGTGGGGTCAGTGGCTTAGATGGCCACCTGAGTCCAAGTGGAAAGCGTCTGGCAGCCCTTCTGCCCAGAGCATAGGAGGAACTCTGGAGGGATGTGGGCTATCCTCCCTTCCCCCTCCTTCCCTGACACCCTTTAGCTCCCACAAATGAGCCTACAGGGGCCATTTATATGCAAACCACCAGTGTGTCTGTATGTGCTGCATGCTGCATGTGAATGCCGGTTCTTACAGAGGCCAGAGGCACTGGATTCCCCTGGATACATGCTCTTAACCTCTGCTCCATCTCTCCCCATATCTCTGTTTCTATACCATCTGTTTAATTTTTTAACTCATAAATGAAATACTATAGACCCAGAAGCAACAGGGTATATTGGCCATGGACAGAAACTTAAAAAATTGTGAACCACAATAAACCTTTTCTTTGTCTCTGGTATTTTGTTATAGTAATGGAAAGATAACACATGACTACCATGTGGCTGCAATCCTTGACATATTTATTGTTCACTTCTCACTCCTCAGTTTGCCCTTACAAATAGAGGCAACAACAAAATCAAGACAACAAGGTACATTTCATAAATACATTATAAGAATTCAATGAGTGAAATATATAAAGTTCTTAGAATGCCTAGCACGAGGTAAATATGTGACATACATCTTATTGTTAATGGAGATATGTACCATTTTAGAATCCTTCCCCACTGGATATTCCCATAATATATAAAACACCAGTAACTGAATTATGCCCATATATGTGTTGCATGCACAGCTTAAATTGCCACTGCTGGCCAGGCAGTGGTGGTGCACACCTTTAATCTCTGCACTTGGGAGGCAGAGGCAGGCAGATTTCTGAGTTTCCAGGACAGCCAGGGCTACACAGAGAAGCCCTGTCTTGAAAATCCAGAAAGAAAGAAAGAAAGAAAGAAAGAAAGAAAGAAAGAAAGAAAGAAAGAAAGAAAGAAAGAAAGAAAGAAAGAAAGAAAGAAAGAAAGAAAGGAAGGAAGGAAGGAAGGAAAAGAAGGAAGGAAAAGAAGGAAAAGAAGGAAAAGAAAAAAGAAAAAAATCCCACTGCTGTGTCAATGAGCTGCCTGTACATGAAACTGGTATGTCTTTTCTGGATTAAACTTTCCTCCATAATTCTCATGCTTTCACAGCAAGAACTTGACCCACTAAGAGATCTCCCTGGACCCCACTTTAGTTTCTTCATGGTAGTAATTTAATAAGCTTGTGACTATTTAGTTCACTAAAGACTTATCATTTAAACAAAGCATCATATTGGTGTGTGTGATGGTTATTCTTGGTTGCCAACTAACTAAAATTAACTAAAATGTAAATGGCTGGGCATACCTGTGAAAGATACTTTTTTGTCTTTTAATTAAATCATTTGAAATAGGAAAACACACTTCCAGATCTTTGAGATGGGAAGCTCCACTTTTAATCTGAGACCCTCTGTAACTTTCTCTTAATATCTGATGCTGGTTGCCCTATAAAAGCCATAGAAACTGCGGCTTGTTGACCCTCAGAAGTCAGTTCAAAAGGAGTATAGCGTCTATAAGCTTCCATCAATCTTTCCAGAAAAACAGACAGGGGCTCGGTAGGGCCCTGCATCACCTCTCTTACCTTAGCCAAATTGGTGGGGCATCTCACTGCTCCCTTTAGACCTGTGACCAGAGCCCGGTGATAAACTGCCAACCTCTCCCTACCTTGAGCTGTGTTGTAGTTCCAATCTGGCCAGTCCAGAGGGATCCCAGTGTTAATCTCATTAGGTAGGTTGGTTGGGACTCCATTCACTCCGGGAACATTTTTCCGAATCTCCAGGAGAATGTGCTGTTTTTCTTCAGTGGTAAAGAGAACCTGGAGGAGCTGCTGACAATCATCCCAAGTGGGTTGATGAGAAAACATAAGAGACTCCACCAGCCCTGTCAGGTTGGCCGGATTCTCGGAAAAGGAGGCATGGTTAGCTTTCCAATTGTACAGATCAGCTGATGAAAAAGGCCAATATTGTAGGATCTGCAAAGATTGTGGGTCCGCCGGCGAGTCGCCCACAGCTCGCAAAGGAAAAGCAGAAGTGGTGCCAGGAGCTCCATCTGCTGGGGGACTCTGGGCTTGTTGGCTCCGGTCCTGGCCGCCCGTCCCAGGGCCAGGCAGAAGAGCAGGACCCAACGGGGGTAGAAGATGGGGGGAGGGAGATTCTGGCTACTCATTAGGTCCCTCAATATCAGGATAGATCTTTGGGGGAGCTGTGGGTTGAAGAGGAGCCTCCGTTTCGGGAGGAACCTTTGGTTTCACTTTTGTTTCGAGAAGAGAAGAGCCGGGGCTCAGGAGCCTGACCTACACTGGGGAATCCATGGTTTGATCCATGACGGTGGATTCTGGATGAGGTCCTGACAGACAGTAATGTAAGGCTGTTGATCCGGGTGGGACCCAGGTCCGCTCTGAAAAACAATGGACTTAACTTTAAAGATAAGAGTCAAATCAAAAGTCCCCTCCGGTAGTCATCCTACATCAAATGTCGGCCACTTGGATGCGCAAAAAGTCTGCCAAGGTCCTTTCTTAATGTCTACTGAAAGATTACGGGCCCTTGACCTCACTTCAGTCCAGTGGTCTAAAGTCAAACTTATGGGGGTTGTTACAGTCTATCCCATCGTCCAAACCACGGAAAACATGAGGCAGACACAAAACACACACACACACACACACACTGACAAATGCCTGTCTTCTAACGGACAGACAAAACCAACTTAGAAATGTAAAAGGTCGGAGAAGTGCGTAAGTCCTCCAATCTAGGAAGACTACTGACTCTTCATTCCCCACCCCAGAGCAGCAGCCAGTGAGTGATTCCAGCACGTCTGCTGTTCACACTCCATGCCTCACCCTGAGGCATGGGTCTCTGTTTCTCATGAAACATCGCGGCTGCAAATTTCAGCACCGAACCTCACTGGCTCACAGAAATATTTTTAGACAAGAAATCTCACCTCCAAGTGGGTCTTTGGAGACATGGGTGGTTGCACCAATCCCAGACAAGCCCCCAATGAAAGACCACCAAAGGGAGACCCTCACTTAAGTCTTGGGATAATAGCAGACCCCCAAGAACTCACGAGAGACCTAGCTTGATGTAAACCACATGAGGCTTTATTTGGGGAATGCCAGAGCTCTGGAGATGACTCATATCCCACACAGGGGTAGAGGAGTCAACCCCGAGGGGAAAGGGGTCCCAGTTTTTATAGGCCCTCAGGGGGCGAAGGAGAAGGAGGGAGTAGGGGATTTCCAGATCTAAACAATATCTATTCTAAAATGATTTCTCAAGAAATGGGTATGGGATCCCAGCACTTGGGAGGCAGAGACAGGCGGATTTCTGAGTTCGAGGCCAGCCTGGTCTACAAAGTGAGTGCCAGGACAGCCAGGGCTACACAGAGAAACCCTGTCTCGAAAAACCAAAAAAAAAAAAAAAAAAAAAAAAGAAATGGGTATGGGAGGGGTACAAAGAAAGAGTCTGGTGCAGGTGCAGCAACTCCGGATTGGCCCTGGCTGTGGTTGCTGGGGAGATTTTCCGACTCTTCTCCAGCGGCAGTGGACTTCATCAGTGGGCACACGCATGGGTTCAAGGAACGGTCAGAACATTGGCAGACACATGGGTTCAAGGAGCTGCCAGAGCATTGTGCACCTCTATTTTTCTAAATCAGTGAAGCTAGTTCTGCTAACAGTGAAATCTATTTTGCCAATTTCAGGGCTTCTGTGACCTTTTATATTCTGTCAAGATCTTTCAAATACAGGAAAACTGGTCAAAGTGCCTGGGGGAGGGAGGTTACCTTTTAGATGGCCCAAACCATCATTTAGCTACCCTATTCCAAAAGAGGACCAATTATGTTGGGATAATATTTTTGTGCACTGTATAAAAATTGTCTTTGTCTTATTCACATGCTGATTTCTGTGCTGGCAGAGAGCTGAGGGAGGAATGGACTTTAATATTGTTACTCATATGACTACATGATTGTAATAGCAATTTCTAGTTGTCAACTTGACTATATCTGGAATGAACTAAAATCCAGAATTGGAGGGCTCACCTATGATCCAGATCTTAAGGCTGGAAGATACAAGTTTTTGACCTGGATCTTGGCATGGAGATCTTGATGCATAGTGGCCATGAAAAGCTTAGGCACAGGCAAGGTAGTACATGCCATTAATCCCAGGAGAATAAGACAAGGAGATCTCTGAGTTCAAAGTCAACCTGGGGCAAAGCAAGTCCCAGATCCAAGCATGGTGGTACGCACCTTTATCTGTGGCATACCTTCTGCTGGAGACCTACATAAGGACATTGTGTCTCCTTCACCTGCTTGTATTTATTTGCCAGCACATCTGTTGGAACTGTAGAATACAAAATAAATTCAAGACCACCTAGTCCCTTCCTCCTCTGAAGGGACTTTCAGAAACATGGCAGTTAAAATGACTAAGTCTGCAGCTGCCTAAACAAAATGAGCTGTTCTCAGAAAAATAGCCACAACAAGATTAGCAGTTCCCAGAGAAATTCCCCCTACCCCGCCCCACACTGAATTCTGAGAAAAACCACAAACCACCCTGACCTTGCTAGAAATCCCTGTGACCTTCATAGCTGTGATGTTAATAGCTGACCCATAAGTTCAAAATGTACTGCTGCTTTTCTGACCAATCATAATAACCCCCTATAAGGGCAGGCAAAATGAGTCACTAGGCCAAAGGTAGTCAACTTATACAAACCAACCAATGCCTGAAAAGGTTACTTGCTACACCAATGAGAATAAGCCAGCTAGCCCTGTTGCCTAAATCTTCCCCTTGCAAGGTATAAAAAATGTGTTCTTTCCTTGTTCTGGGTCTCTCCTCTGGCCTGCGTGCTGAGAGGGGGTTCCCCAACATATTGGATCAATAAAAATCCTCTTGTGGTTTACAGCAATGTCAGTCTTTGTGAGTGGGGGTTTTTTGACAGATTTCAACAGAACCTACTTCTGTAGAAGACCAGCTGAAAGAACTAGTCTTGTAGGACTGGGAAATTACTACATTCTTGGACTTCTCATTCACAGTTGACCATTGTTGCGGTAGTTGGACTACAGACTGTAAGTCATCACAATAAATTCCCTCAATATAGAGAGACATTCCATAAGTTCTGTGACTCTAGAGAACCCTGACTAATACAGAAGTTGGTACCAGGGACTTGGGTATTGCAGTGATAGGCTTGACCAAGCTTTTGTTTGGAAGAATGTACATTTGGGGACTTTGGATTTGGAAAGCTATGGAATGCCTTAAGTGGGGCTTAGTGAGTCATGCTAGTAGGAATATGGAAGACTTTGTTGCTGTGAGTGATTTGAACTGTGCAGACCTGAAACCTGAAGAGGTTTCAGAGGAGGAGAATTTCAGTATGTGGTGTAGAGACTGTTTTTTGTGGAATTTTGGTGAAGAATGTGACTGCATCTTGTCCTTGTCTGAAGAGGCTACCTGTGGCTAACGTAAAGAGATTTATATTAATTGCATTGACAAAGGAAGTCTTTAAAAAAAAACAGTGGAGACTTTGTTCTCTGGTTAAGTCTCATAAAGGGCATTTTGAACAAGTGTGGCAAGCTTAGAAAGGAAAAATATAAAATATATGGTTCAAGTATTAAAGGGGCACCAGGAAGTAAAATGGAACTGAACCCTGTGTTCTAGGAGATAGCTGAATAAGGACATTGAGGCAAGATTCACCCAGCTAAATTTAGATCCAGGTATGGTGGTACACCTTTAATCCCAGGAGATAAAGCCAAACATATCTCTGAATTCATCTTCAGTTTGTGGAGCAAGGTCCAGGACAGCCAAGCTTGGGCAGTGAAGGAGTTGGAAAACAGAAAGCTAGTGATAGTGTAGTAGAACAAAGGGGCCATGTTACAGCTCCTGCCAGCAGCAGAACTTGGCAACATTGGCCATGTGGCTCTTGCTTTAGAGTCAAGAATAGAAGAGACTACTGGGACAATTGATGCTGGTTAGCTGGAGCTAAAAAATTAATGGTGATTAAGAAGAGATCAGCATCACTGAGGTGAAATCTTCTGGGAACTGTTTTCTGAGAGCACAAAGAAGCTGTGTTCCAGAGATAGCCAAGATTGTACCATATGCTGCAGCTGTACTTGATGATGTATAAGAGTTATTGGTTTTGAAGCATGAAGGAATCATGAAGAGCAGCTGAAGCTTGACACTCTGAAAGGCCATGGAAGACCATTGGTGAAGGTACAGCCTCGGTTGTAGTTGATGACCTAGCACTGAAGGGATCATGCAAAGGAGTTGAGGTTTAGTACCATGAAGAGAGCCTATGAGAGGCTATTGGTGAAAGCTAGTTGCCCTTGTAGACCCTCATGTATTAGACATGCCAGTACGGTGGGATGACCATCAAGAACAGTAGCAGCAATGGAGTAGAGTCAACCAGAGCCTAGAATGCTACAGAGGCAGAATTGAAGATATGATCAAAACCCTTTAGAGAAGCCCAGAAGATCATGTGTAGATCTCAGACACTGGAACAAAGAAGCTGTGAAGTTGGAATTACCTTGGAGACCCAAAGATGTTAAAGATGCCAGAGTCATGGGATACCTGCCAAGGAAAGCTGCTAACAGAGTGGAACCAGCCCAGAAGAAAGAAGTTTGTTGCAGTCAAGGAAGATGAAAAAGGAGTGGAGATTTAAAGACCAATTTGACATCCGACATGAAGATGTTTAGAGTTTGTCCAGCTGGTTTCCTGTCTTGCCTCGGGGATTTACAGTTAAGTGATTGGATGAATCGTAGAAGAGACTTTTAACTTTTAACATTGTTGAGACTGCTACAGACTATGGGACTTTGGAAGCTGAACTAAATGTACTTTTTAAAATTATGCTATGGGTAGGTATGGCTCCCATAAACTCGTGTGTTTGAACAAGCCTATGGGGACCAGGGATGTGATGGTTTGTATATGCTTGGCCCAAGGAGTGACATTATTTGGAGGTGTGGCCTTGTTGGAGTAGGTATGTCACTATGGTGTGGGCTTTAATACCCTAGTCCTAACTGCCTGGAAGCCAGTATTCTGCTAGCAGCCTTCAGATGAAGATGTAGACTCTCAGTTCCTCCTGCACCATGCCTTCCTGGATGCTGCCATGTTCTTGCCTTGATGACTTATCATCAAGGACTGAACCTCTGAACCTGTAAGCCAGATCCAATTAAATGTTGTCCTTACAAGAGTTGCCTTGGTCATGGTGTCTGTTCACAGCAGTAAAACCCTAAGTGAGACAATCATATTTGGTAAACATTCCCTCTCTTACCTTCTGATTGGTTTATTAAAAAGCTGATGCTCTACAGCAAAGGCCAGAAGTAGAAGGTGGGACTTCCAGGAATTGCTAACAGTTCTAAAGTCAGATGTGGAAGGATTCACCAGAGAACACTGAGGAAGAAGCAGACTAGGACTGCAAGAGAGGTAACTAACAGGCCATGTGGCAGAACCTAGATTAGAATAAATGGGTTTATTAAGTTATATGAGCCAATTGGAACCAAATCTAGCTATGAGGCCTGAGCCTCATAAATAAATATAAGTCTCCATGTCATTATTCAGGATCTGGAGGCCCCCAAAAAGTCCCAAACTGATTTCACAGAAAGTCTGGAGTTTTTCCTGGGAGAAACAGAATCACATCTGTCCTCATCAGCAAAACATCCCTTTGGACTTCAGGAGTCTGCATACACCATTATCTGGGACCAAGTCACCACCACAGCCTCAGGGATACAACATGGTCAGTGAGTCTGCTGAAAGTCCTGCACCATACCATGAGCAGCAGCTGGTACAGTCCCAGGAGACACCATTCTCTCTTTCATTTTATGTTTCTCCAATAAACAGAACTGGCAGAAACTAAGAGAAACACATAGTAAAGTCAACCAGGAGTGGCCACCATATATTCCATTTATAAACCTGAACAGACTAGGGTTGTTCAGTGACATTTCACATGGATCCTGGACACTGGACGAGTGGTCACATCCAGTCGTTTATTTGTGTCCTAACCAGAATATTCCTTTGCTGCAAGGACTGGCCTCAGTCAGCCCTGCAACCCACAGGAGAATCAGGGTTCCAGTACAGGTGGGCAGGGAGTCAGCAAAAAGTGACAAACAGATGCAAACACAAGGAAGTGTTGTATCTGAATGCAATTTCTCAAAGAGAGCATCAGACTTATATTACCGAAAGAGACTAGGAAGTTTAAGTGATACATTAAAGTCATCCAAGGTACTTTGAAGTTATCTGATGCAAAATGACTTTTACAACAAAACAGAGGAATGCATACATAAAAGCTAACAGGAACCAGCTGGGATAAAAATCAGTGTTAACAAATGGGATCAAAAGTAGCCCCACCTAAGGTCAACTTAATCTTAGAAGCCAGGGACAAGGGCTTCATGCCCTTGCCATAGTTCCAATTCTAGTCTATTGTATAGTCCACCTTCCCCCTAGGCCATTGTAAATTCTTGTGTATGGGAGTGACTCAGCTATCTATTAAGTATTTACTCTAGTTCCTTCTTAGACCACAACCTTCCTTCTTCCTAAGTCATTGTAAATTCCTGTGTGTGGGACTGACTCTGCTGTTGTTCTAAGTATGCTATGTAGACTAGCCCTGAGATTACTAGCTCTATTCTAGTAAAATGTAATTTCTGATTTCTATTAGTATCTATCAACACTGGAGGCATTTTCATCTGAATGAGTAACATTCTTACAAAGATCAAAGCCCAGGGTTGGCTCAACAATTTCCTAGGATATTGGAACACTGGTGAAGGCTAATCTAACTTAGCTATATGTCAAAATCAATCCTTAGAGGCACTTATAATAAGACAATATTGAAGGAAAGCACACAGATCCGTCCACCAACTAAAGCAAGGATAGATTTGGAGCATTTGTTTTACAGGATACCATGGTTCCAGGAGACTAAGTTTCCGTGAACTTTTCACCTCGCGACTTTGTGCAAGCTTTAGGGCCTGTCACACAGTTACTACTGGAGTGGGTGTGGCATTCCTTAACTAGAACTGCCTCTGAAGGTGACAGAAGAGGCAACTTTTGAATTTGTTTTCTTTGGGGTGCAGTTGTCAGACTCCTCTAAAGCATTAGGCAGCAACTGATCAAAGGGAGTCCTTGGGCCTTGGAACATCTTCAGGTAGTGCACGCCCTAGAAGCCTCTTGATCACTGTGTGACCTTGCTCCAAGGGGCTCCAAGACCCTGGTGTTTCAAGATCTGGTCTCAGGGGATCTTGGTGGGACTTCCAGAGATATCATGGAGTATCCATCAGAGAAGACTACTCCAACACAAGTTTAAGCCAATGCAAAATCTTTATTAACTGACCAGAGACTAAAGTGGATGTTCAGGATACTAGTGTAGCCCCAAGCCTCTCTTAGGGTGAGATTTTAAGCACAAAAACCATGTTCTGAGTTAACATACTTCAGTTAGCAAGAACTGTTAGCCAGAAGCAGAAATACAAAAGCCAAAAGGCAAAGTTAGCACATTTAGAGCTTTTCCTAGAACTATGGACTTTGATGGATTAGGTCTTTGTTTTGATAGATGCTTCTGCCTACCTGCTGAGTTTTACAGCCTAAATGGTATTTTCATCACGGAGTCAGTTGTGCTGAGGTCTGGGGTCTGTTAAAGTAGAAGGAGAAAACTGACTCACAAAAGTTATCCTCTGATTTCCATATGCATACCATGACATATACACCACACACACACACACACAAATAAATACAATTCAAATAACTTTATACATAATAAAAAATGTTTTTAATATTGTGGTAGCAGACTAATAATTCTAGCACTGAGTTCCATGCCCCAGTTGAGACCTTGTCTCAAAATACAAGATGGACAAGTCTTGAGAAGTAACATAGGAGGGTGATGTTGGACCTTTACGCAGACTTCCTTATACATGTACCCCATACATACGGACATGGACACAGATGTACTCATACACACACATCTACACAATTATATACAGGAGGCACAGTACTGTCAGCTCTTCTTTTCTGTGTTTTAAAATAAGGTCTCCCTACAAAAACTCTGGCTGTCCTAGAACTCACTGTGTACACCACGTTGGCCTGTGAACTCACAGAGATTCAACTTCATACTCACAAAAATTCACTTGCCTCTACCTCCCAGTACTTGGAATAAAGGTGTGAACCACCTCACCTGACTGCTGTCATTAAATTGATGGTAACAAAGATATCAAAGGCAAGTGATTGTGTTTAGCCTAAGAAAAATTAGAAAGTAGTTATCTAAATATTTTAATCCCCTAATATTTTGTCATTAAAAATTCTCATTTTAGAAATTTTTCTACTAGAAAAAAAATTTCCATAAAAGTGAAATATTTGCTTCTGCTGATAAAAAGTGAACATAGAGTGAAACAAAAGTTAAGTCAGGAGTGTGTGATACTAAAATAGGACTTGACCTAAGCACTTCCACCATGGGATTGAATAAGACAATGTCTTTTGATTTCAATTTGTTTAACTGTAATCTGGGGAAGTAAATATATAGCCAATTGTTCTAGCTTAATCTCTGTTGTTGTGATAATAGTGACCAAAAAACAAAAAAAAAAAACAACAAAAACAAAAACACCTTAGAGGGGACTGGAGTGATGGCTCAGTGGTTAAGAGCACTTACTGTTCTTCCAGAGGTCCTGAGTTCAGTTCCAACTCATCCATCTATAATGGGATCTGATGCCCTTTTCTGGTGGACAGTGTTCTTACAAATATAAAATAAATAAATCTTAAAAAAAATACCTTAGGGAGGTGAGACTTAGTTTAGTTCACAGCTCACAGTCCATCATTAAAGGAAGTCAAGGCAGGAGTTGAAGGCAAAAACCTTGTTATAACAACAATATGAACTAACCAGTACCCCCAGAGCTTGTGTCTCTAGCTGCATATGTAGCAGAAGATGACCTAGTCGGCCATCAGTGGGAAGAGAGGCCCCTTGGTCTTGCAAACTTTATATGCCCCAGTACAGGGGAATGCCAGGGCCAAGAAGTGGGAGTGGGTGGGTAGGGGAGCAGGGCAGGGGGGAGGGTATGGGGAACTTTCGGGATAGCATTTGAAATGTAAATTTAAAAAATCTAATTAAAAAAAATTCATCTGAGTTGTAAAAAAACAAACAAACAAAACAAAACAAAACAAAAAAACAATCTTGTTATAAAGCAAGAGGGTAGGTACTCAGAGTTGGTATAACAAAAGTTATATGTTTTTTTCATTTTTCAATATTTATTTGTTTTTATTCACTTTAAATCCTGATCAAGGCCCCCCTACCTCCTCTCCTCCTAGTCTCACCCTCACAAAGCCCTCCCTCTTTGCCTTCTCCTCAGAGAAGAGGGCCCCCCTTGGGTACCACCCGATTCTGGGACATCTAGTTCCAGCAGGAGTAGGCACATCCACTCCCACTGAGGCCCAATCAGGCAGTCCAGGTAGGGGGAAGGGGATTCAATGGCAGGGAACAGAGACTGAGAAAGCTCCACTCCACTTGTGAGGGGACTCACATAAAGACAAAGCTGCACATTTGCTACAAATGTATAGGGAGTCTAGGTCCACCCTTGCATGCTCCCTGGTTGGTGGCCCAGGTTCTATAAGCCCCCCATGGTCCCAGCCTAATTGACTTTGGGTCTTCTTGTGGTGTCCTTGACCCCTCCAGCTTGCTCACTTCTATTTCCCACTCTTCTACAAGACTCCCTGAACTCCACCTGATGTTTGGCTGTGGGTCTCTGCATCTGCCTCCATCCACTCCTGGATGAAGCCTCTCAGGAGACAGTTAAGCATAGCAAAGTATCATTCATAATATCAGGTTGGCTTTCTAACATGGGATGGGTCTCATGTTGGGGCAGTAATTGGTTGACTGTTCCCTCAGTCTCTGCTCTGTTTTTAATCCCTGTCTTGTGAGCAAGACAAATTTTGGTTTGAAGGTATTATGGGTGGATTGATGTCCCCCACCCTCCTCTGGGAGTCCTATTTGGCTATGGGAGGTGGCCAGTTCACTCTCTACATCCCTCTTTTGTTGGAGTCTCAGCTAGGGTCACCCCCATAGAGTCCTCATATCTTCCCCTGTTCCAGACCTCCAGTTCATCCTAGAGAGACCCCACACCAATTTCCATTCTCACTTCCAGGCCTCTCACTCCCACTACCCCAACACTTGATTACCATTACCATTCCTCTCCTCACTATCCAGTTCCCTCCCTCTCTCCATCCATCTCTGATGACTATTCAGTTTTCCCTTCTGAGAGAAATTCACGAATCCTCCCTTGGGACCTCCTTATTACCCAGTTTCGGAGGGTCTGTGGATTATATTGAACTTTACGGCTAATGTCCATGTATAAGTGAATGCATACCATATGTGTCATTCTCACTCTGGATTACCTCACTCAGGATGATATTTTCAAGTTCCATCCATTTGTTTGCAAAATTCATGATATCTTTGTTTTTAATGGCTTAATAGCTATTAATATCCATTGTGTAGATGTACCACATTTTCTGTATCCATTATTCAGTTGAGGGATATCTGGAGTGTTTCCAGTTTCTGGCTATTATGAAAAAAAGCTGCTATGAACATAGTTGAGCAAGTGTCCCTGTGGTATAGTGGGGAATCTTTGTGGTATATGCCCTGGAATAGTATAGCTGAGTTTTGAGGTAGAACTATTCCCACTTTTCTGAGAAACCACCAAATTGATTTCCAAAGTAGTTGTATAAGTTTGCACCCCTACTGTCGGGAACTAAAAAAGGGGGCCCAGGGGAAGGGGGGGGGGAGTCCACACCCCGCCAGAGTTTTACCTTTTCTCTAGTCTGTCAGGAGTGGGAGAGCTGCCATATACTTTCCACTCAGCCCTGGGTGGGCATTCCTCTATCCCACTCTTCAGGGGGTGGCCAAGGGGCAGCCCTACCTGGGGACCCCGGAGCTACCTTGCTAAAGCCACCAGGGTTATGGGAGAGAGGGATGAGGGAAGAGGTTCCCAATACCGACCAGAGTGAGTGAGCAGATTTTGACTGGAGCACAGGAAGGCCTTCTAAGGGGAAATTAGAAACGGCTCATTAGGAGAAAGCCTGTCCCATCCTCCAAGCGCATTTGGCCTTGATGAGCAGAGATATTCTATGGATTAAGAGCTTTATTATAGAAATGCAGGGGGAAAGAGAGAAGGGGGAGAGGAAGAGAGAGAGGGGGGAGGCTAGAGAGAAAGAGGGAGAGAGGAGAGAAGGAGAGGAGAGGAGACGAGAGGAGAGGGGAGGGGAGGGGAGGGGAGGGGAGGGGAGGGGAGGGGAGGGGAGGGGAGGGGAGGGGAGGGGAGGAGGAGAGGAGAGGAGAGGAGAGGAGAGGAGAGGAGAGGAGAGGAGAGGAGAGGAGAGGAGAGGAGAGGAGAGGAGAGGAGAGGAGAGGAGAGGAGAGGAGAGGAGAGGAGAGGAGAGGAGAGGAGAGGAGAGGAGAGGAGAGGAGAGGAGAGGAGAGGAGAGGAGAGGAGAGGAGAGGAGAGGAGAGGAGAGGAGAGGAGAGGAGAAGACAAAGAGAAAAGAAAGAGGAGAAAGGAGTGAGAGAAGTGAGAGGTAAGAGAACAAAGGAGTGAGAGAGTAAGAGAGACAAGTAAGAGAGCAAGCAGGGGCTGAACAGCCCTTTTTATGGTCTTTACAGTTGCTAGGTAACTTGGGAGTAGTTTAGCCTGAAGGTCATAAGCTTGGGCCATTGCCTACATGACTTCTAGCCATGCTTCTCTTTTGGCGGCTGTGGGGGGCAGTAACTTAGGCAAAAGCCAGAGTTCCAGGAGCATGACGGAACACCTACCATGTCATGATGGTGAATTATGACCTCAGGGTTCAGACCTCAGCTCAACTGGAGACCAGCCTGTCTGTGCATAGCCCAATGCCCCACACCCTACCAGCAATGGAAGAATATTCCCCTTTCTCCACAGCCTCATCAGCATGTGCTATTACTTTAGGTTTTGATCTTTGTCATTCCAATAGGTGTAAGTGGAATCTCAGATTCATTTTTATTTGCATTTCCTTGATGACTAAGGATATTGAACATTTCTTTAAGTGTTTCTCAGCCATTAGAGATTCCTTTGTTGAGAATTCTCTGTTTAACTCTGTACCCCATTTTTTAATGGGGTTTGGTTTATTGGTGTCTAACTTCTTGAGTTCTTTGTATATTTTGGATATTAGCCCCCTGTTGGATGTAGGAGTGGCAAAGATCTTTTCCCAATCTGTAGGTTGCTGATCTGTCCTATTGGTGGTACCCTTTGCCTTACAGAAGCTTTTCAGTTTCATGAGGCCCCATATGTCAATTATTGATCTTAGGGCCTGAGCCATTCATTGGTGTTCTGTTCAGAAAGTTGTCTCTGTACCAATTAATTCAATGCTATTCCCCATTTCCTCTATTAGATTTTAGTGTGTCTGGTTTTATGTTGAGGTCTTTGATGCACTTGGACATGAGTTTTGTGCAGGGTGATAAATATTCATCTATTTTCTTTCTTCTACATACAGACATTCAATTAGGCCAGCACCATTTGTTGAAGATGCTTTTTTTTTTTTTCCATTGTATAGTTTTGTCTTTTTGGTTTTTTGTCAAAAATCAAGTGTCTATAGTGTTTATTTACTTTGGGGACTTCAGTTGGATTCCATTGTTCAACCTGTTTGTTTCTGTACCAATACTATGCAGTTTGTTTGTTTTTTAAATCACTATTGCTCTGTAGTACAGATGTCAGGGATGGTGATTCCCTCAGAAGTTCTTATATTTTACAGGATTATTTTAGCTATCCTGATTTTTTGTTTTTCCATATTAAGTTGAGAATTTCTCTTTCTTTTCTTTTCTTTTTTTTTTAAGATTTATTTATTGATTATATGTAAGTACACTGTAGCTGTCTTTAGACACTCCAGAAGAGGGAGTCAGATCTCGTTGGTTGTGAGCCACCATGTGGTTGCTGGGATTTGAACTCCGGACCTTCGGAAGAGCAGTCGGGTGCTCTTACCCACTGAGCCGTCTCACCAGCCTAGAATTGCTCTTTCAAGGTCTATAAAGAATAGTGTTGGGATTTTGATGGGAATTGCATTGAATCTGTAGACTCCCTTTGGTAAGGTAATCATTTTCACTATGTTTATCCTACCAATTCATGAACATGGGAGATCTTTCTATCTTCTGATATCTTCCTCATTTCTTTCTTCAGACACTTGAAGTTCTTGTCATACAAGTCTTTTGCTTGCTTGGGTGGAGTTGCACCAAGATATTTTATATCATTTGTGGCTATTGTAAATGGTGTTGTTTCTCTTCTTACTCTGTTTATTGTTTATATAAAGAAGAGCTACTGATTTTGTTTTGTTTTGTTTTAGCTAGTTTTGTGTCCAGCACTTTGTTGAAGGTGTTTATTAGCTGTAGGAATGCTCTAGTAGAATTTTGGGGGTCACATATATATATTATATAATCTTCAAATAATGATACCTTGACTTCTTCCTTTCCAATTTGTATTCCCTTGATCCCCTTTTGTTGTCTTACTGCTCTATCTAGAACTTCAAGTACTGTATTGAATAGATACGGAGAAAGTGGATAGCCTTGTCTTATCCCTGATTAGTGGAATTGCTTTAAGTTTCTCTCCATTTAATTTGATGTTGGCTATGTTGCCTTTATTGTGTTTAGGTGCTTTGTATCCCTGATCTCTGCAAGACTTTTAACACGAAAGGGTGTTGGATTTTGTCAAAGACTTTTTCAACATCTGAGATGAGCATGTAATTTTTCTTTCTTTCAGTTTCTTTATATGGTAAATTACATTGATGGATTTTTCATACATTGAGCCATGCCTACATCCCTTGGGATGAAGCCAACTTGATCATGGTGGATGATGCTTTCAATGTATTCTTGGATTTGGTTTGCAAGCATTTTATTGAGTGTTTTTGCATCAAGTTTCAGAAGAAATTGGTCTGAAATTCTCTTTTCTAAGTCTTGATGTTGATTAGGTATCAAGGTGACTGTGCCTAAAGGTTTGTCTATCTTGTTGCTTTTCTGAAAGAACCAGCTCTTGGTTTTGTTGATTTTTTTTTTTTTGTAATGTTTTCCTTATTTCTAATTGATTGAGCTTAACCCTGAGTTTGTTTATTTCCTGCCATCTACTCCTCTTGGGTGTGTTTCTGCTAGATCTTCTTCTTCTTCTTCTTCTTCTTCTTCTTCTTCTTCTTCTTCTTCTTCTTCTTCTTCTTCTTCTTCTTCTCCTTCTCCTTCTCCTTCTCCTTCTCCTTCTCCTTCTCCTTCTCCTTCTCCTTCTCCTTCTCCTTCTCCTTCTCCTTCTCCTTCTCCTTCTCCTTCTCCTTCTCCTTCTCCTTCTCCTTCTCCTCCTCCTCCTCCTCCTCCTCCTCCTCCTCCTCCTCCTCCTCCTCCTCCTCCTCCACCTTCTCCTCCTCCTCCCCCTCTTTTCTTTTAGAGCTTTCAAATGTACTTTTAAGTTGCTGGTATAAGGACTTCCAATTTCTTTATGGAGGCACTTAGTGCTATGAACTTTCTGCTCAGCACTGCTTTCATTGTGTCCCATAAATTTGGGTATGTTGTGACTTCATTTTCATTGAATCCTAGAAATCTTTAAATTCTTTATTTCTTCTCCACCCCAGCAATCAAAGAGCAGAGAGTTGTTCAGTTTCTGTGAATTTGTAGATTTTTCTGTTCAAGTCCAGTTTTAATCCATGGTCTCTCATGGTAGTCTCCAGTTTGAGGATGAGGATCCTGGTGAAGATTCTACAGCTGCAGGGTAGGTCAAGGTGGCTTCTATTCAATAGTCCTGAAGATGTGAGGTGCACTGCATTGCTTTTGGTCTTTTGGTCCAGTGGGCATTGTGGAGTTCTAGACCTATGCCTGATTATCTTGAGTGAGTGATATAAAGGTTCTGGTTATCAGTTGCAGCCTTGGTTGTAATATGTAACCATTTAAATTACCTAATATTTATACCAATAAAGATATGAGAGGCATAAAGTGGGGTAAAACCCTGCTATGTCAGCCAGGTGAATTTATTTTCTTAACTATAGTCAAACTATCTATTTATAAGCCTGACCCTATAACTAAACTATTAGCTCTCTAGAAATGTCTATCTATGTCATTCTACCAAGCTAGTCTACCTTTCTCTTGAGTTCCTCCAAATCCAAGAGGCCTTCTTGGTTCTCTTTCCTAGAATACTGTTTTAGCTGTGTCCTGCCAGAAGCTTCTCATGATTCCTACAAGTCCAAAGAGGAAATCCCTCTCTTACCTGAAGCTCCTTCCATTAAGGCCCTTCCAAGTCAAATGTGAGACCTATGAAAGGTACAATTGCTTATCAAAGAAGTCTCTAGTTCCTCTAGGCTGAACCATGCCTTTGTTATGGTGGTGGTGGTAGGAGGGGTTTCAAGTCAAGTCATTAGGGGCAAAACCTTTTCACCTTTATGGTGGGGTAGTTTGAGGCCACGCAGCTGACTTTGCCTTGGGTTATAGAAGCAGAAAACTTAAGACCTCTCCCAAGCAACTTTTCTTAAAATAGTCAGGAATTTTCCAGTCTTTAACATTTTTATCTATGGAGACGTTTAGAGGCATACCCAAACTGCATCTCTATAGGACACCTAACTGTGTCTGAGATCTATTTAAGCTTTTATATGTTGTTATCAGTTAGGTTTTCTGTGTACAATAATCAAATATCCTGTAACACTTGGTTGTAGTGTGGTACCTGACTAAGCTATATTTGCATGTCTAAAGGGCATTTTTTTAATTATGCTCATCACAAACCTGGAAGCAGGAACTGAAGCAGTAAAAATACTTTTTACTCTCTTGCTCTGCTTGCTTTTTGAATATCCCAGAACCATCTGCATAAAGAGCATCGCCCACAGCAGACTGGACCCTCCCACATAGACCGTTAACCAAGAAAAATATGACACAGACTATTTTGATGGAGGCAATTCCTCAATTAGGATTTCCTCTTCCCAGGTAACTCTAGTTTGTGTCAAGTTGACAAAACTAACCAGATCACCAATTACAAGGACCTGCTCCTAAGTAGAATAGGTAGGATCAGGACAATTTACTTACAATCTAGGGTTCTTTTAAAGAGTAGTTAGCTAGAAGCTTGTAGGCAGCGGATGCCTAAAAGATGGCGTCGGTTTCTGGTACACCGTGGCTGTAAACAACACCACTGCGCAGGCTCTAACCCTAATCTGGTGCCAACCCCTCCCGAGCGGTGCATGCAAATTAAGATGCCGGCAGACTGACCAATCCCAGGAGGACACAAAGCTTTTCCCTGTGCTGGGGTGTATATAAGGAGTCCTCCCTGGGTGCCTGGGGTTCCCGTAGCATCGAGGCGTTCCTGCAATAAAGCTGTTGAGAAGAATCTGACCGTGTTTTCCTTGCCGGACGAGGTGGGCGCAACAGAAGCTAGATGGTACAGTGGTTGGGAGTATTTGTTGTAAAGGGCTCTAGCAGCCCTAGTATGACAAACATTGGTTTTGTCCCCTTTTCTCTTGCTAAAAACTGTTACATTCTGTGGAGGTTTGAATATGCTTGGCCCTGGGGTAGCATTATTTGGAGGTGTGGCCTTGTTGTATGGAATGTTGTATGTATGTATGGCCTTGTTGAAGCAAGTGTGTCACTGTGGGATGGGCTTTAAGACCCTCATCCTAGGTGCCTGGAAGCTAATATTCTCCTAGCTGCCTTAAGATGAAGAGGCAGAATTCTCAGCTCCTCCTGCACCATGCCTGCCTGGACACTGTATGCTTCGGCCTTGATGATAATGCACTGAACCTTTGACCCTGTAAGCCAGCCCCAATTAAATGTTGTCTTTATAAGAGTTGCCTTGGTTATAGCATGTGTTCACAGCAGTAAAACCCTAACTAAGACACATTCCTAAAGCTAGCTTCCAAGGTCTATTCTGTTATTTGGACAATGTCTCATTCCTGAGACAAAACACCAAAGTCCAACAATCAAAATTCATAATTTATGTAATATTTAGGCTCCAGTTCTCTCACTTTCTAGACTGGGCAATGCCCTTTCACTTCATCCAACATCAGATAGTTGGTGAGTTTTCCCTTACTACCCGTCCTAAACACCGCACCCCACCGCATCCCCAAGGCATCAAGTGATATCTAATGTCTGGCATCCTTGCTGTGTCTTGCACAAGTGAGGAGAATGCACTCCACTATGGCCCCAGCAGCCATGGTGGACTCTCTTGGTTGTCTGTAAGGGACATTAAGTTCAGCTTAACTTGTTTGGCAGCTTTCCTTTCACTTGGTGGCTGTTTTGTCTGAATCCTTCCTGTCAAAAATTATGTCCACAGGTTCTGGACTTCCCCTCAGACCTACTCTGTCCCCCTCTATGTAGTGGAGCTTGGATTGACAATCACTCCCTCACAGAGGCCTCCTTATCAGCCACTTGAAACCCAAGGAGGCTTTCAACCCTGGCTCCTGGCCACTAGCAAAGGTAATCCTCTCCCCCCATCCCGACTCCAACACTCACACCCACATCATGAGGGCATCCTGACACTCAAGAATAGACCTTATACTCTCGATGAAAACAATCAAAATGAAAATCTTTACAATTTTGTGAGCACGAATGAAAAAGGAGATAGCTATAGCCCTCACCTCTCCTATACATCCCACATCTCCACCAGTCCCTGCCTCCCCTCTCCAAGATGTGCTGTGCCTCTCTCTGCCTGTCCCCACTTGCTCTTCTGCTGCTCCAAACTTTTCCTTTGTGTTTTCTGTCCTATTGGCCATCTAAACCTGTCAAGAGCACTGTAACAGACTGCAGGTACCCACCCTACTCCACTGACTGCTACTTCTTGCCAGTTGCCATGCTTTTCTTCCAGCTCTGAAAACCAGACTATGGGCCTCATCAGATTCCCTCCTCCTTCCTCCTGCCCCCTTCACCTAACTCCTCTGAGAAAGCTGTAGCCCACTGCTATATTCCCTGCCTCCCACAGCCTCCAGTCCTGCCCCCCTTTTCCTTTCAGCAGCCACTCAACTAGCTAAAGCACAGCCTCCCCACCACCACACTTCTCCAGGAGCCTGCTCTGGCTCTCCCAAGGCCCCAACCTCAATGCTTTTACAGCTGCACTGCCACCCACCATCCTCTGTTACTGAGGCTATAGCCATGACCCCAGTTTAACCCTTTCCTGTCTGGAAACAGACTCCATTTCTTTTCCTGTCTGGCCTACATAATTGTTTCTCAGCTCTCAGCTCTTGTCCATACATAGTGTCTGTCCAGCTTGCTTCTTTTAACTACCTCCAAAAGTCTCTGTCTCTGTCTCTGTCTCTCTCCCTCACCAAACTCCTCCAGCTTACACAAACACAGGATCCCAAAGTGTCTTCTATCTTACTCTGTTCTACACCTCCAAACACTTGCTCTCCACCACGATTGTGGTAACACTAAGCACTTGATATGCCTCCACCTGCTGCCAGGACTCTGCTCAAACTGTAAATACCTTTGGATTGATTGCCCTACTCTGCCTAGTCAAAGTAAGGTCAATTTTCCCAAGTTCCTCTACAAAAAAATCTCTCCCAGACCTGGGTCTAACAGCCCAATGCCCACTGTCCTGTATGACGCTGAAGATCTATCACCACTGCTCAGCCATTGAGACCACGGGGAGGACAACTATCTGAGTAATGAAAACATCTGTCATGTTAATTGATACACAGGCCACACCTCTTACTATGATCCTTCTCGGATCTCTGATCCTTCTCAGATCTCTGACAATGTTGACTGGCCAGCCTAAACCCACACCAACTGCTCATTCTACTCAGCCCTCTCCTTCACCCACAGTCAGAGAACACAGTCCATCCTGCAGACAACTCCACCCTGAATGTACCTGTGGAGGTTTTTCTTCCCCACTCTTCTCTCCTCATTCCCTCACGGCCCTATTTCCTCAGTGGGAAAGAATGGACTCCCCAACAAAAACATACATTTTGCTTTCTACCCTGACAACTCCCAAGACATCTTTATATATCTCTCCTTTTCTTTTTCTCAGCTTCTCTTTGTACACTCTCTCACTCTCCAAAATTCCAAAACTGTTTCATTCTCGGTCTCCACCTTTAGTCAGCAGTACTGTGTGGGGTACCACCTCTGCTTCCCTTGTTGACATCATAAACCTTATTTCTATTAGACTCAAAGACTCCTCTGCCTGCATTTACAAACCTCAATGTGCCTACCTTTACCCAGCCCCCACATCAAACCAGTCATTCACTGACCGCCTCGTTTGGAGTCCTTTTCTTGCTCTTAGCCTCATTTGTCACTTTCTTCAGCTCCAGGAGTTACCAAATCTCACCTTCTAAAGCTCAACTGTCCTCTTCTCTAGTCACCCATCTTAGATTCTCTCTCACTCCAACCCATAAACACCTCCCTTTGAACTGGTTGCCCATCTCTGCTCCTTATCTCCATCCTCAACAAAATCTCTCCTCACATCTGCTCCCGGTTCATCTCTCAAGTCCTGACTTACAGAGGACTCCAATCCCTCCCACCACCTTGGATTCTATCTGCCCAATTTCCCTCACCAGACAATGATCACTCACATTTCTTGCCAGTAAAGACAATGATTGTGCCAACATGACAGTCCATCAAGCTGCTCACCCCATTTCCTTCCAGGCATACATACACAACCCAAATAACAACATACTGAGCCCTCCTTCAACACAGGACATTATTCATTAGTTACATAAAACATTTCACTGGAATACTAAATCCCTTCAGAAGCAGTATTCTGTTAACTGCTCAGAGCTCCTGGAGGGTGATCATGCTTCTTGACACATGCCAGAGTTCTCTGGATCCCCAAAATGAAAGCCATAGACACTGGTGTTAACTTTAATATGCCCTAACAGTGCAATGGCTGGGCATCTCCCTAACTCCACGTGGCTAAACGGTTTTTCCCTCTGCTATTCCTGAGTTATCACTTTTTAAAATCTGTATTTCATCTCTGCTACCCTAGACCCAATGGAGAGAGTGGCCTCTGGGGCTGCTTCCTTGACTCCTACATGGCTGGGTGATTTCTTTCCTGCAGCTCTTAAGTCTGATCTCTCTGTGTCCCTGTCATGGTGTTTGTGCTCCTTCTTCCCTTTGTCCCATCTCTCTGCCCAGCCACTGGCTGTTAGTAACTTTATTGACCATGTAGGTTCCTGTGTGACTTTTGGGAGCCAAATTAAGACAAAGCATAAGAACCAACCCCCAACACCATTCTATATTCTCTCTAACTGCACCCGACTCTCACCACAGTCGAGAAGACATTTTTGCAACCCAAACCTACAATATATGACAGCAAATCAACTCCACCTCCACTGTACAACCCTTTCTTTATCTTTCCTACTTGCTGAGTTATATAGCTCTGACCTTACAACAGTCTAAAAAACGTTTTAAGTTATGTAAAATCAAATTATGGGCCGGGCGTGGTGGTGCACGCCTTTAATCCCAGCACCCAGGAGGCAGAGGCAGGCGGATTTCTGAGTTCGAGGCCAGCCTGGTCTACAAAGTGAGTTCCAGGATAGCCAGAGCTACATAGAGAAACCCTGCCTCAAAAAAAAAAAAAAAAAAACAAAAACAAAAACAAACAAACAAAAAATCAAATTATGAAAGTCTAAGGATGTAAAACTTACTTGTAAAAGTCTATAAATGCAAGTTATTTTTTTTTTTTTTTTGGTTTTTCGAGACAGGGTTTCTCTTTATAGCTCTGGCTGTCCTGGAACTCACTTTGTAGACCAGGCTGGCCTCGAACTCAGAAATCCGCCTGCCTCTGCCTCCCGAGTGCTGGGATTAAAGGCGTGCGCCACCACGCCCGGCTACAAGTTATTTTTTAAAAAATGTTTAAAAAAGAAAAAAGAAAAAATCTGGGGGTGGTGGTGCATACCTTTAATCCTAGCATTTGGGAGGCAGATGCAGGTGGAGCTATGAGTTCCAGACCAGCCTCATCTACAGAATGAGTTCCAGGACACCCAGGTGTATACAGAGAAACCTTGTTTTGAAAAACAAAAACAAAAAAACCATTTTAAGGTCTTAGGATATGAAAGCTTAAATAAGTTGTGAGGGTCTGAAAAAGTGCTTTACGGTTTATTGACTTGTTTTCTCCTCTCTTCTCTATGCTATCATTTGGGTCTCCTAAAGTTTTACTATGACTCAAAACACGAATCTACTGCCCTTTCTGCAGTATAAAGTCCAATACAGATTGCAAACAATTCCTAACACATCTAAAACTTTATCTCTTTTTTATAAACTTAAAAATTCTTATAAGCTGCAGGCACTCAACTTGAATCCACCTCTCACAGGTCAAACAGACTCCAGAGAAAAATACGCGTGTCAACCAACACCCTAAATTTCCCCACCTGTCTACTCCTAAGGGTGGAATCTCTCCAACTTTCCATGGTCCTGGGATTCCCCTCCCCAACTACCAGGACCACGAACCTGAAAGTTTCCGATGTAAACCCAAAATACAAACTGTCCCAGTGCTGCCTGTATTTTCCTAGCTCCAGATGGTCCCGCAGAACCAACCTTGACTAGCCTTCCAGCTTTCTTGGGTTTTCTAGCAATGATGCCCCAGTGTCAGCAGGAAGCTGCCAGGGAGAACAATGCCCCCTTAGTAACACCCAGTAACCCAATTAAAAAAAAAAAAAAACAAACAGATGGGAATGATGGCTCTAACAGGCTGAGTATGACAAACACTGCAAACAGTTTTTGTCCTTTTATCTTCTTTCCTCTTCCTTGCTAAAAAAAATAGTTTATTCCTGAAGAACTGTTCCTACAAGATCCATTCTAATATTTGGTCACTGACTTGTTCCTGAGAAACAACACCAAGGTCCAACAATCAAAATTCATTACTTAGGTAATGTCCAGTCAGGTCTTACCAACTCACCTTAGCACAGACTCCCCCTTTTCCATTAAAAACCGACTCCTATAGAAACATTTTCCCTTGCCTTTCTAGTTCATTGCCTTTGCAGCCCCCACCCCAACCCCTGCTTGCCCATCTAGGGTAGTAAATCTCAGCTGTGTTGAGAATTTGGTGTCTGGATATGTCCTGCACCCATTCAAAGGGGCTGGCTTTCCTTTCATGCTGAACAATCATGAGCACTGAGTTCACCGGCATTCTATGTACACGTGTAACCTAGGAGTGTGGAGAGACAGGAGGATTGTTGGGACTTCTGGGGACTTCCAACGTTGCTGAGAAAACTTGAGCCACAGGTACAGGAAGAGACCTTGCCTCAAAGGACTAGACAGACAGTGATAGAGAAGGACACACAACATCCTGGTCTGTCCTCTCTGAACATGTGTGTACATATATACTCACATATACATATACACATGAAAATAAAACACTTTTAAAAAACAGATTGAACTAAACTTGTGTCTTAGTGTTTTATTGCTGTGACGATACATCCTGACCAAGACAACCCTTATAAAGGAAAACATTTAATTGCAGATGCCTTACAGTTTCAGAGGTTTAGTCCATTATCATCATGGCAGGAAGCATAGCAGCATGCAGGCAGACATGGTGCTGGAGAAGGAGCTGCGAGTTCTACATTTTGATCCACAAGCAGCAGAAGGAGACTGGATTTGTTTTACACTGGGTGAAACTTGAGCATTTAAAACCTCAATACCCTGCCCCCACAGTGACATACTTCCTCCAGTAAGTCTCATCTCCTAATTCACTCCCTATGGGTCAAGCATTCAAACACATGAGTCTATGGGGGCCAAACATATTCAAGCCATCATATCTTGTGAACCCTGAAAAATGTATGAGTTGAGACCTTATGTGGTGAAGTTTATGGTATATGAATTACTTCTCAATAACAATTTGAATTAAAATGAAGTATGTGGATTGAGATGATAACAAGGATGCCAACTTAATTATAAGTGAGTACCAGCCTTTACTAGGCCAGAGTACATAAGTGGGCACAATATAGTACAAAAATGAAGATGCAGAGCTTGGTTAAAAGATTATTAACAATGTCAAGACAGATTAACCACATTAGAACTACTTCTGCATAGGTTCCATGCCCATGCAGTCAGTTGTATTTATTTACTGAGATATTAATATTTTTTAAGTCAAGGGACTGGGGATGTGCTTATTTAGCACAAGTGCCCTGGGGATTCCAGCATTATCA
Organism: Mus caroli; assembly: GCF_978045245.1. Lineage (NCBI taxonomy): Eukaryota > Metazoa > Chordata > Mammalia > Rodentia > Muridae > Mus > Mus caroli. The sequence continues at coordinate 93,218,695 of NW_028227268.1, read as the reverse complement.
TCAATAAATCAAGCAGTGACTAATCAATTTAAGCATCTGAGCTTAGGCCTAACTACTTCACGGACTACTCATCTGGTTTTCACTTCAGCTTTGCCAACATACTATTACTTACCTCCTTATCATGAACGGGGGAATAAAGACTAAAGAACCTGTTAAAAGCCAAGAGTGGTAGTGCACACCTCTAATCTCTGCACTCAGGAGGCAGAAGCAGGACCATCTCTGTGAAGCTGAGGCCAACTCAATCTACACAGCAAGTTCCAGAACAGCCAGAACTATATAAACATACTCTGCCAAAACCAATAACAAACAACAGCAAAACAACCAAAAGCAGAAGTAACTTTAAAAATCTGTTCCCATTTCTATCATCTGTAACGGAGAGAGCTAAATTGTAAGCTTAGTCCTGATTCCAAAGTCATATTGTTGTTAACCTTTCTTCCTGCGGGGATACATAAAGAATATTTGCCCCTCCCAATGGCAAGCCAAGGTGTAATTCCACCAAAGTGCACTGTGGAGAACCAATGAGTTTATTGGACTTTCAGAGCATAGGTGAGAGGTCACCTAAAGGTGTGGATGTTCCTCCCCCATAAAGGTTGCAGTGGAAAGTTTTTACCCAGCAGTGATGATGGATTTCTCATAGTTGCATAGATGGAGACACCCCCATCCCAGTGTTCCCTGGACCACATACAATTAAGTCAGAGTTACACATAGGTTGGTAAGAAACTATATGGTCCTCCCAGCCCTCCATGAAGGGATGGAAACGGTCAGCAAAGCTGAGATGATTCTTTTGCAAGGGGCTCAGTTAAAATTCTTAAAATGGCAGTTGCTTGGCTCAAAAGATATAATACATATTTTAACCATTAGTGTTCAAACTCATTAGAAAATGTTTCTGAGCAAAAACCCCAACGTGTGTAAATGCCACATGCCACATATGTGATGTTTCTATCAATGAGGGAAGACAAATATGGTTGCCCCATAAGTCTATAAGGAAGATGAAAAACTCCTGTGCTTAGTGACATCATATCCATAGTACTGTCATAGCACAACCATGTCTGTGGTAAGGCTGGAGCAAGCAAACACACTTGCATTGGATTTATCTTTATGTGCAGTGTATAATACATAGTTGATAATGATCCCGTTAATGGCTTGTGTATAAATTATTATCTTGGAATGGTTTCTCTCTACCTATAAAATAATTTGATGTGAATCTATGTGCTATGGTTTGTTGGCGGCAGCTTCCTGATCAAGTCCTTCCTACATCTCTTGATTGCATAAAGGAGCCATACTGAGACATGACTTATACCATTTAAAGTTTCACAATGTTAGTTTTTCAGAATGAATTACTATCATTAAGCGATCCACTAGTATAGATTAAAATCCATTATATATAGGGACTTCTAATATGCTAAATAACCTTGTAATTCATACAAAAACAAGGACATTTGTTTTAAAGATATAATGTATGGACATCCTAATATCTTCTTTTCAAAAATTTTTTTATTCTTCAAGAAGTTCATACATACATACATACATACATACATACATACATACATGTTTTCATCATTTCACCATATTCACCCCCTCCAGTTTATCCCAGACCCTGCACTGCCCTTGAAGGAACATTCTGAATACAAACTAGAGGGTTTTCCATACACTGAAAATTCCTTCTCAGTTAGCCCTTACCAAGTCTGCCTTTCAGTAGCACTTAAAGACCTTAATTTCCCTACAAATCACAACCAGTAAGAAGTTATTAAGGAGTAACACTAAAAAGTAATTTTTTTCCAGAAAGCTTTTCTTAGGCCCTGTGAAAAGCAAAGGTCTTTAATTCTAAAGACTGATGGCCTCAGATAAAACTAACTTACCTCCCTGAAAAGTTAAACTGGGCCTGAGCTGGAGTTTGACTCAGTCTAGGTCATCTGCAAAGTTGTGCAGTAAACATTGGTTTGTTCTGGAGCACAAGGACAGACGTGTTTATGAGTGCTGGGGACACAGCAGGGTTGGTTCCTGCCTGCCAACAAATAGAACACAGGCCATGGACAGGCAGACATCCAAATTCTCCCTTAAAATGTTAGAATCAGTTCGTGATGCTCTTCTCTTCTTCAGTTGTAGTTTTCAGATCCTCTTTCAAGACTGAGCTGCTACAAAGTGCACTAAGACATTTGTTCTCTAGTTTATCTGTTAACAGACCTTTCATGACAGAGCAGATACCTATGTCTCTTCCTGAAGAGGGCGATACAGGCCCATGTCTTTAACAAAGGGTCAGCCAAGATTGTTGATGCTGAAAATACAAGTCTTTCCTTTACTTACACACATTCTTTTAAAGTATAAATAAGCACAATAGTTCTGGATCAGTTCATTTAAAAGATAAACTATCTAGACAGTGGTTCGCAACCTTGATGCAACCTTTTAACACAGCTCCTCATGTTGTGGTGACACCAAAACCGTACAATTATTTTTGTTGCCACCTCATAACTGTAATTTTGCTACTGTTATGAATGGTAGTATTAATATCTATGTTTTTTGATGGTCTTAGGGGACCCCTGTGAAAGGGGTCACAACCCACATTTTGAGAAACACTGATCTTCACAGTTGTTTTCTTTGTAATAATAGCAGTAGGGGAATATATCTGTTCCTAGATGGTCAGGATTCATTTGGTCTCTGGATTTTCATTTGATCAGTTGATTTTAGATTTCACAAAAAGGATTTAATTTAACTGCAAAAATCTCAGTTACCTCACCACTACCCCTCCGCTAATCCAGCTCTATACAATGTTGCATTCCTAGTCTACCTGCTGTCCATAGACTGAAGCCTTTTGGGAGAAATGAAGGCCAGGCCTGTACCATATGTCAGATCACATTTGTATCTGCTCTTCAGCCTCAAGGAAGAATGGTAGAGAAATCCAGGGCCACACACAAAGATCTCCCCTAGGGTCTGGGAGATGTCATGAGAAAGAATAAATGCTTTAGGTATTGTGCATTACATTTGCTTATTATCCAGAAACAGGTAGCTGAGACACATGGTATTAAGTTGCCCCAATGACGGCATGCAGTGCTGAATAGATTTTTCTTTGGGAAGTCTGGCTGTGCACACACATTTCATTTTCCTCAAGATTGAGCCCTAACATTATATCCACGTGAAAAGTGTCAGGAGGATGTGGCACAGGGTATGCTGTGTTTCTGAGCCATTCAGGAAAAGATGTCACTCCAGCACAGCCCTGCCCTTGCCAGTGTCTCTACCAGGAGCTTACCTGTTGTTAGTAGTATGTAATCCCAGGCCACGGTTTCTATATGTCCTGTGCTATTTAAGTTTCTGGATGTAAGACACACATAGCCTTTATATTTACAATAAGCCTTAAACAGTACAAAAGCTGGGCAGCTGCCTACCCTCTATGCTGTTAGAATCTACTTTCCTATTGATAACTCCAAGTTATTACTTACTACTTGGTAGGCTTCATCTGGGCTGCTCTTAACTCCAATCAACCAGCCCTCTGGGCCACGTGCTCTTAACTCCTAACCTGTGGTGGCTTCTCCTTCCTTCTCCTGTCTTCCTCTTCCCCCTCAAGGTCCCTCTCTGATCCCAAGATTGTGAAACCTAAACCCCACTTTTGTCTCTTCTGTCCAGGTATTGTCTGTTGGCATCTTTATTTACCAATCAGAAATAACTTGGGGGCAGGGTCACTAAGTGTCTTATGTGGGGGCTCTCTTGTTTCTGGGGCAACCAGCATTGGGGTCTAATATTAGACTACCAGCAGCATCAGGCCAACCCAGTACACCTTGGGCAATGCGTCCTATTTCTGCACTTGCTGACAGGTAGTCTACAGAGCCACTATAATTCTTTTAAATCTCTAAAATTAGAAATGTAATCTTTCTAAATTAAAATTAATACCTGTAAGCTGGGTATAGTGGTTTCTGATCATAATCTCAGCAGCATCCAAGAGGCTGAGGTAGGAGTGTCACCATGACTTCAAGAATAGCCTGAACTACAGTGTTAAGACTGTCTCAAAGTGGGAGGGGCCTCACTGGTTAAGAGCACTGGTTGCTCTTCCAGAGGGCTGGGGTTCGATTCCCAGCACCCACATGGTAACTCACAGTTGTCTGTATTTCTAGGAGACCAGGCATCCTCACACATAAATAAATACAAGCAAAACACCAATGAACATAAAAATAAATACAATAAAAAAAAAAAATCCTCAAAAACCCAAAGCACCAACACTCAAGATTTAGACTTCTAACATTCCAATAAATCATCTGAATTGTCAAATCTATTAATGAAATGTAAATCCTTTTCATTAGAATACGAATTGTTAAAGATAATTTTGAAAATTTGGGAAACTTTTGGAGGAAATTTATCCATTTGGAAAAAGCATTGACAGTCAACTGGTTAACGAAAGGAAGTGCTGTGTCCTGATTAGATTTTGTCAACTTGATACAAGCTAGAGGGATCTGAGAATAGGAATCCTCAGATTGTCTTGTGGGCAAGCCTGTGGTGGTGTTTCCTGATTGCTTTGAAAGGGTCCATCTCACATGGGCCGTGCTGTGCCTGGTCCTGAGGTATATAGGAAACCAAACTGAGGAAGCCAGGAAGAGCAAACCAGGAAGTAGCATTTCTCCATGGTTTCTACCACAGTTCCTGATGCGATTTCTCATTTAGATTTTCTGGGAATATCAGATGTCTTAATATTTAAAATTCACCTGTAGTTCTGATAATTCAGGGAAGGAAAAAATAAAGTAATGGTATGACAAAGGGCCCTTGCTGGCTGGTGAAGAGTTCTAAATGACAGTATCTGAGGTTGTCTTTGGGCCACCACATACTTGCATACCTATGCATCTGCATAGAACCACATACCACACCACACACAGGAACCTAGGTTTGGCCTAGGCAGAGGCAGGAAGATTGTCTAGGAGTTTCTACCTACAAAAAGATCGATCGATCGATCAATCAATCAGTCTGGGTTTGTACAGCTGTTGAGTGAACATAGCAGCGCTTCTGTGGTCTGTATTAGACATTTCCCCTGCAGCTGTGACATCAATGTCTAACAGAAACAAGGTAGGAAAATTTAATTTGCCTCATGGTTTCAGTAGTTTTAGTCCATTGTGGCAGGAGTGTTAGGCTATTGAATATTCACTGAGACTAGGAAACAAGAATGGGTAGAAACCAGAGCAGCAGTTCTGACTTCCAAAGACCCCAGAGATCTAATTCCCCCAGCCAGGCTTGAAAACCCTCAAAAACAGTGCCACAAACAGCTTAAAACGTAAACCAATGAGAACCAATTCCAGATGTCAACCATCTCATATCCCTTTCCAAGATCGTCTGCCCTCAGGATGGTGGTAGGTCACCCTTAGCTTCTCCTTTGCTGGCATTTTCAAGGCCATTGTTTCCCAGCTCAGAGGAGCAGGAAGGAATGCAGAGGGTACAGAGTGAGAGTGAGTGCTGGAGAGGGTGTCAGAATTCCAGTCCCTAGAATTATTTGTCTAAGCACAAATGGTAAACAGTATGCACTTCCCTATGCAGTCGAGATGTTATCACAGTTGCAGATAACATAACTCACAAACTCAGCTCTTTGCTTGGCATGACATCATAGCCAATGTTACCTGTTATTATTAGCAAGATAAAGTCACTATCTAAGAACAAAGAGAGGAAACAAGTAGAACCAGTTGCTCAGCTCCAGATCATATCACCGGCTGACTGGCCTAAGGGTTGTTCTTGCATGCTTGATTCTGCTCCAGCTCCTCATTTCTTAGCAAAGCACTTCTTTCTTCTGGATAGTAAGCTCATGTTCAACTCTATATCCACAAAGGCTAGGCCTACACCAAAGAGAAACCGGACAAACATCCTCCTTCCAAGATCTAGACATAACACAGATGAGTGAAGATGAGGCTGTAAGACATACAGTCGTAAGGTCAGGAAGGCCTTGTTGAAGCTTCAGACACCATCTATGGGTCTTGGCCCACCGGCTCTGGCATTGGTGTCTTCCCTTTGTGGTGACACTTCTGCTCTTAGTAGCAATACCTCAGTGACTGTAGCATCACTCTGAGGTCACATGAATGAGGTAACAAGGCTAAGGGGAGCACCTCATACATGCACTATCAGCTAAGACTTGTAAATGCTGGTTACAGCCAAAGTGGCAATGGCACTTCTCTTGGTTGGGCTTTGAGTGCTAGGGGCCCTCCCGCTCTTGAACCCAAGAACAGTATCAGGGCTCTTCTTCCTTCTCCCTTCCAACCATGTTAAATGTCTTAAGTGAACAGGTCCTATTCCCAAATTTAAATCCTTCCCCTCCCGAGGAATGTAGGACATTCTGCCTCCTTCCAGCCTTTTTTTGGAAGACCTTATTTCCAAACTTGCTTCTAGTGGCCCAACATTGCCACTGTCCAGCCCATCTCTGCTGAAACACAATGAACAGAGCACACCAAGGAGCAGGCACAGGTCAAACAAGCAAGCAAGATTCTTCTCTATTCTTAACTCTAGGCTCTTCCTGCCTAGTGTTTTTCTTGCTGATCCTTTGGCAGGTGTGGCGATTTGAATAGGAACGGCCCCCACTGTGTTTGAATGCTTGTCTGAAAAGAAGTGGCACTCTTAGGAGGTGTGGACTTGGAGGATATGTGTCACTGTGAGGGCAAGCTTTGAAGTCTCCTACACTTAAGCTATGCCCAGTGTGGCAGTCCTGTGGATCAAGATGTAGAACTCTCAACTCCCGGGCTCAGAGGTTAGGAACATTGGGTGTTCTTCTGCAGATCCTGAGTTCAATTCCCAGCAACCACATGGTGGCTCATAATGAGATCTGGTAACCTCTTCTGGCATGTGGGCATACAGGTAGGCAGAACATTACATACATAATTTTAAAACAAAACAAAAACACCCTCTCAACTCATCCTCTAGCACCATGTCTACCTGCATGCCATCATGTTTCCTGCAATGACGAACAATAACAGACTAAACCTCTGAAACTGTAAGCCACCTCCAATTAAATGTTTTCCTTTATAAGAGTTGTTGTGGTCATGGTGGCTCTTCACAGCAAGAAAACATTAACTAAGACGGGGATTTTGCTAAGGTGTAAACTTAAAAGATTTATGTGTATGTGTGTATGCCAGCATTTATGTATGTGCACCACATGTATGCCTGGTGCCTTTGGAAACCAGAAAACAGTGTTCCATCTCCTGGAATTATAGCTACAGCTGGATCTGAGAAGCCAGAGGTGTGGGTGCTGGGAACCCAACCTGGGTCCTCTGCAAGTACAGCCAAGTGCTCTTAACTGTTCAGCTGTCTCTGCAGCTTGACATGGAAATGTGTACCACCCCACATCAGCTTTTAGCTGTTGATCTATAGGTATATCTGAAGTATTCTTCTATCAACTTCTGGAGCAGGGAGCTTTGCAGATTGCACCTTAAGAGCAATAAGAACAGGGCCCCTTGAAGCCCTTCCTATTTAGTAACCAATGTCTTCTCTCCCAAGTCAGTTGTGGTTGGAAAATACAGGGGGAATATTAGGATCTACAATGCTACTTGGGAAGCAGAGGCAGGCAGATCTCTAAGTTTGAGGGCAGCCTGGACTACAGAGTGAGTTCCAGGACAGCCAGAGGACGGCTTAAGTATGCTAGCAAATGTGTTCAAAAGCAAAGTACTACCAGGTAGACAGAACTTGAGTTATCCCTCCTGAGGTCAAGAGAAGCTGGAGCACATAGCAAGGAGTGTGGCACTTATACCCCTGAGCACTGTTTCCTGGAGTGGCTGGCACATAGAGGGTGCTTGGCAGAAGTAATGGGGGATATTTGACATGGCGCTGGTAGGAATCCTAGTTTAACCATCCTGGTCTTAAAGAGCAGAAGGTAAGATGTAAACTAAGATAAAATGATCACATGTGCACAGGAGCAAGGCCATAACCAAAAAGGAAAGACGTGGCAGGGACGTTTAACAGCTGGCAGCCAGAAAGCACCCGATTTGTGCACAAAGTACTGGCTTCAATCCACATCCACTCTTTATGCCATCTTCATTAAGTGGATAGGACAGTGCCCTTAGAATCTAAGCCATTCTTATATTAAATTCTCAGCACTCCTAATGCTGTGGCCCTTTAACATAGTTTCTCATGTTGTAGGGACCCCAACCCTAACATTATTTTGTTGCTACTTCATTACTGTAATTTTGCTGTTATTTTTTTTTTTTTTTTGGTTTTTCGAGACAGGGTTTCTCTGTATAGCCCTGGCTGTCCTGGAACTCACTTTGTAGACCAGGCTGGCCTCGAACTCAGAAATCCGCCTGCCTCTGCCTCCCAAGTGCTGGGATTAAAGGCGTGCGCCACCACCGCCCGGCCAATTTTGCTGTTATTAATCAAAAGTATCTGATATGCGTATCTCACTTCTTGACCCAGAGGTCGAGAACCACTACCTTAGATGAAGACTCTGGGTGGGAGATTTAAAACAGTGAGCAACAGATTTCCCTCAGAAAATTATGCTTGGGGAATAAAAGAAGTAATTCACTAAAACAATCTAAAATGGCAACTCCACTCTTGAGCAAATGCTCCTGGGAAATGAACTGTATGTGCTAGGATTTGGCTTCAGTGCCTTGTGGAAATCTCCCTCCTACCCAGACACCCCAAAGAGAAAGTTTTTGTGTCTGGGTAAGATGAAATGGCCTTTTAAAAGAATTGGTTTCAGGAACCTGCTAGCATTCCTCTGCCTCCATTCCCACTTGAGATACAGTGGGTCTCCAAAGTGTAACCAATTCTCAAAGGGAGAAGTGAAGGCCAAATGGAAACTTTCACAAGCCTTTTGCCTCTATGGCCCCATCATATCCATCCACCCTCCAGGGTGTGTGGGGACAGGGACACAATAAACCAGGGCTCAGCAAGGTCCTGAGTGCAGAACCACCTTTGCCTAGTGCTTCTTCCTGAGGCCTTGACCAGTAAACCTTGACTGCTAGATTTGAAAGACACCACAACCAAGATAGCCTCTGGCTGTCCACCTCAGAAGTCCTAAGCACTGGGAAGCCCTGTGGCAAACTTGACATTGAGGAAGACTCAATGAACACTACCATAGCCATGTCCAGTTTTTGCATAGTACTAAGAATGGCTTTTGTTCTGTAAGGGAAGACAGCCTTCCTTTGTCTATAGTATTTATTATTATCCCTTGTTCTTTTTCATGAAACATTTGCCTCTCCTTGTGCAGGTCTTAAGGCTATAAAACATGAAAAGTATCACCATTCACCACGCCTATTCATTCTTCATTTGTTACAGCTTCCAAAGTCAAGATACACACACACACACACACACACACTAACACACTTTGCAAATTCCCTATTAGGCATGCTTGGTCAGGAAAAGGAAAAACACCGGCTAGTCACAGGCTAGATTTAAAAGCATTTAATGACATAGCATATATTTAACAGGGCAAAAGTTGAGAGGTACAGGTCGTATGATGGAGCACCAGGCCTGAGCGCCCACTCTCTGTCCAAGCTCAGACTCTGGAGGTCATTACTATAGATGCCATTTTGATTGTGCAGTAAGATGAAAATTTGTCATTACAATAGTTACAGTGACAGAGAAATGCACACTATGTATCAAATAGCAAGGTAATGAAGCAAATTATAACAGTGTGGCCACGCACAAGCAAGTAACCATTAGAGTAACATTACTTTGTCCAGTAAATGCTTCAGTTCCACTTATACACTTAGCAATGATTTAAAGGGTTTATTATACATCTAGTTTATTATACTTTGTACTAGAATTATCTCAAACATACAATATAATGTATTTCAGAAAAAAAAGAGACTGAAATTACAGATTATTTAAAACCTTATCAATTTTCTATTCTTTCTTGTATACCAACATTCTGAACTGTCACAGCAATTGATGCAGAAAAGCCACATGTTGTGTGTTAGTAAGTGATGCCGGATACAAATGGTTTGGCCTGTAGGTTTACATGGAGCTGCACTGTGGCTGCAGCAAGAGATCAGAATACATGATCTGTTTAATAAAGGCTACACCCATCGTGGGCATTTGTAAGTCAAGACTCAGGGTAACCACGGAAGTGAAGGGAGAGTAGTGTCAGGAAATCGGTCCATCGTCTCTGGAGAGCACAGGAAATATTGTGTAAGCACCACTGCCTTGCATACCAACAGCATCAGAGGCGGGTTATTTCCAACACAGCCTCACAAAATTGAGGAACAGTTTAAATACTGAGATCTAATCTATATAATTTCATTAAAAAAATCTGGCCTTCCCTCTGTACCTCAAACTTTTTTAACTTGGAGATAAAGTGTTTAGGTATGTTTCCCCCACCCCTCAGAAATACTCTATAAATTAAAAAATTTATTTCAAAAATAAAAAAAAAAAAAAAGAAAAGAAAAAAATCAACTACATGGAGGAACATTAGGCACAGAGTAATGTGTTGGTCGGAACTTGCATGCTGGACTCTTACTAAAGGTAAGAGAAGGGCGGGACAACAGGGAAGTTCACTTCTTCTTGCCAAAAAGGCTGAACCTCTTCTCTTTGTCTTTCTCTTTATCCTTCTCCCTCTTGCCAGGACTGGACTCGCTGGTGATGGTGACGACGCTGGTGGGTAAGGTCTGCGCCCGACTGGATGCTGGCGTACTCTGGGTGCTGGCAGATGTGTCGTGTTTGTCAGAGGAGATGGCAGAGGAGATAGCCTGAATCCATGTGTTCATTTCCTCCTAGATAGAGGAAGAGACACAGGTTAAGACTTGGTCAAGAGGGGTGGGCATGAGGAGTTTGGTCTTACCTCTATGACGATCCAAGCCTGACAGCTAGAAGGCTCAGCAGCAGTGCCTCTAGGGTCATTGTCCTTAAATGCTTATCTACATTCTCAATACCAGAGAGGATATGGCTTAGCCCCTCAGATGGGCCCACTGCTCTGCACCTGCAGGCCATTACTCTGGGATGTAGTCCTACATACCTACAAGAGCTAGAAGACTAGACTAAGGCTGTGAGATATCACTCTCATTCTAGAAAGTGCTCTTCCTCCCTAAGTAAAAAAAAAGTTTTCATGTGTGTGTGTGTGTGTGTGTGTACATATAAGTTCATGCCCATCAGAAGACAATTTTTCAGAGTTGATTTTTCTCTTTATATAAAGTATGTCCTGGGGATCAAACTCAAGTCATCAGACTTGATGGCAGGCCCTTTACCAACTAAGCCATCTTACATATCCCCATGCCCTTTTCCAGAGTTACCTCTCATGATGGAAGGGGCCTTTTAAAATGTAAATTGTTGCACATGTTATGATCACTGAGGTGACCCTCTCTTCTCCAAGGAGGTGAGGCTAATGGTGATGGAGTACAGTGTAGAGGCTTTAGACTGGGCATCAGGACATATACTCAGACTTGGGCCACCTCCATGTGCCTTGCTCTAAGAAGCAGCAGGCAAGGGCCTTCCTTGCTCCTAGTTTCCAGTGAATCTAGTGGATGTTGCTCTAGTTTCCTTCCTTCAATGAGGGACAAGATGATATTTGCTTCTTTTAGCCTAGTGTTGGTGGCTATGAAGACCAGGCAGTTGAACACCTTACAAATACTTCCATGAACTTTGGTATCTGAGAAAACAAAACCCAGTAGTAACTTACATCATCTTTGGCTTGGAAGAGGTACTCGTTTCCATCACTTAGTCTGTAATTTCAAGAAAATTACATTTTATAATTATGTAGGTAACAATTTCATATTAGAAAGTTAAAAAATATAAATTAAAAATACAGGCCAGGTGTGGTGGTGTACATCTTTAATTTCAGTACTCAGGAGGCAGAGGTAGGTGGATCTCTGTGAGTTTGAGGCAAGTCTGGTCTATAGCTTGATTTCCAAAATAGCCAGGCACAGAGGAACTTTGTCTCAAAAAACAAAACAGAACAAACAAAACAAAACAAAACAAAACAAAACAAACCCAAACCAAACCAACCAACCAAACAAAACCCCATAATCCACTTATCTAGGGTGGGTCACAAGCAGGCCGTGGGTTTACCTCAGAGATGTCAATAGAGCTCTCCATGGGTTGATGACCAGGCCTGGAGATGTGCACTGGCCCGACAATGGCCCCTGGTCATTATGAAGTCACATATTCACCAGATAAATCCAATATACACAGGCAATCTGGTGCTTTAATCCAACAGAAGGATCAAAAAAAATTCAACCTCTGGAAGGTTTGGCTTTGTTATGGATAATACCACTTGGATTCTTAATTTCTGACCAGAAATGAATTCAAGAGAAAACTTCAAAAAAGGTGAGTACTCTTGAAATTCTTGCTTCTGAGTTTGTGTCATCCACATCTGCAAATTCTAGAGTTACCCAACTGACAAGAAAAAAAAGGCCTCTAGATTTTTCTTATGGAAATGAGAGCAGCCACACCCAGGATGCCATCAGTGTGTCACTGTGATGTCTGGTACTATGGGTGCAGCAGTAGGAACTGACTCTGAGGTCCATGGAGGGGGTGCTAAGATGGAACAGTTAAGAGGTCAAGTTATCTGGGACTCTCATGACAAAATGTATTCTGAAAATATACGTATGTATGCACACTCGTGAATGTCAAAAAGACAACCTGCAAGAGGGCCTTTCCTTTCCTCCTTTGCCCTCCCTTTCCACCATGTGGGTTCTGAGAAGGAAAGCTGTATAATCAGGCTTGGCAGCAGGAACCGTTACCACTGAGCACATTCTCACCCCCTTGCCTTATCTTTTTACACTTTGAGAAATGAGATGGTTTGCCTATATCCAAACACAAGGAGCATGCGTGTGGATGTGGTGTGAGGGGGTGTCGTTCAGGAGGATGGCCTGTCCCACCCAAGTACTTCCTGTTTGTCTCCTCAGGCTCTAGGATGGCTCACAGTACCTATCTGAAGCAAACACGGTGATTCCTTAGTCTGCATAAGCCAGAAGGACTCAAAATGGGACTTTAAAGCTCCCATTATATACTGTGACAATTATGGCCCACAGCAGTGTCAGGGAACAGTGTGTTCCAAGTCATGAAATGAAGGCTCCTTTTCCTCTGGGTCCAGGTGCACAACCAGGCCCAGGGAAGAGTGACCTTGGTTCCTCAGAATTAATCCAGCAAGTCTCAGTAGGCTGTATGCAGACTGGATATTCACTTTCTTAGGGACTGAGAATGGTAGGAGGAGGCATGGCCATCACAGTACCTTAGTGGGAAAGCCAACCTGGGTGTGTGAGATGAACACACCCAGACAGCCATGAGCTTGAAATCTCTTACCTTAGCTTGAACACGTGCTTCTTCTTCTTGTAATCAAGGGCCACTTCGCAGATGGCCTCTTTCAAACTCACAGGGACCTCACTGTGGTAGGGGATGCCAGAAGCAGCACTCTTGGCATCTTTATAGAAGCCCATTTCTTGGTTATTTATGACACAATATACATTGTGCCAGGACCTGAGCGGGTAGAGCAGAGAAAGAAGTATTAAGGCTCTGCAATCACCTTTGCTGAAAGATCGTCACAAACAGGCTACCCCTTATTCAAAGCCTCTCTAAACTGAACCTATACCAAATATTAGCCCTGACCCCAACCTCTTTGGAACAGCGCATATGCCTGAGGCGCAGCTGGGGAGGGATACAGCTCTGCATCAGAGAACATGTGAGCTGCTGTCCCTTCTATCACACGCTGCCTTTGAAGCTTTTCACTCATGTTCAGGAACACAGACAAGGCTCCTTATTCTCAAGCACAATCTCCCCCAGACTTAGTGACATTCTTTCTGTGGTTCAGCTACTGACAAGAGGGTAGATCCAGGGCCATTGGTATTTATGGTATCCCTTTGGGGAGCTACACTCAGGTGTGTGCCAACAATACCCAAGGGGCAAACTGTCAGTATATGATAACTTAATGAGAACATCAGACTGTAACCTTATCCAACACAGACACACGTCCTTTGTACAGTAGACACTCCACATGTACAGTAATCTAGACATATGGTAGACCAGCTAAGTGTACGAGCTTTGGAATTAGATGTGGTTTTCATCTCAGTTTTACTATTTACTAGATGTCTAAAAAAGTATGCTTTTTTACAACCTCTCAGAGCCACTACTATCTCATCAGCTAAATAATAAACTTAGAGACTGGTGGGAGACGGTCATCTCAAGACTCATATGGAGAAGTGAGTACCTGGGAAAGTCGGATCCTACTAGGAACCCTACAATGAGGTCACTTCACTTCAGCAGACTGTTCAACTTTGCTCTAATGAGCTCCTCCTCAGGACAAGCCTCAGGCCACTCCTGTGATTCCTGCCCGCTACATCTCCTGAGCTTAGTGTCACTCTCACTCCGATTCTCAACACACTGTTCACACAAGAATGACAAGCTCTGACCTTCTGAATGCCAATCCTGCGAGACCCTGGGCCACCTTCCCACGGGTGATTTCCCTCCCCACTTTCCTCACGTGCTGCCTTTACCTGCTCGAGGCTTTCTTATTGTGGGCCTCCCACTCATGCTTCCGATTGAGGAAGCCTTCCATCTGGGCAGCGGGCGTCTCCAGGGTCCTGGCTGGCAGGGTGGCAGCACTCTGGGCTGGAAGTGCAGATTTGGCCTTTCGGTCCGAGGTGGGAGAGGGAACAGGACTGGACTCTTTGGAGCTTGTCCTCTGCTCAGCAGCACCGTTGACCATTTCACTCGTTTCCATGGTTCCTGCCATCTAGGGACAGCAGAGGGGCCATTCAGAGAACCCGAGAGTAAGAGAGGACCACATACGCTCTGACTCGCACACGTGGCTGTGTATAAATGCCTGGCACAGATGGAGGCAGTGCAGTAAAACCAGTGCACACCCTGCAAAGCCAGCTGGACACCAAGGACATTAGAAGGTGGGAATGGATTAATGCCCACCCACTTGCGGGGAAATGAGAAAAGCGAAATGCCAGTATGAGTTTTACTGCACTCTACTCCTCTGATTACTCCATTCTCACTAACATACTCAGATCATCTCCTCTTACGGTTACTTTAAAACACAAAGACAATGGAAACAATCAGACATATTAAGTATGAGAGTGGACGTTATACAGCAGCCACCTTACATCCAAGGGCATCATCAGAAGGGCTGAAGTTGAAGCAAAAGGGCATTCACAAACAGATGGAGAGACAATCCTATCAGAACTATACAGCATTCCCCCAGATGCAACAAGTAAACACCGTTGGTTTCTGAAAGAGGCTCCCTAGTTCTTCTCCCACACCCCTCCTCCTCTCCAGATCACCATAAACAACATGCAGAAATTAGGACAACAGTCATGCATTTCACATCTACCATCCCCGTTAGACTTTGGAACTTAAGAGCTGGAAGGAATGAGGCAAGTCCACAAACATCAACTGAACCACATCTGCCCAAGTTGATTGTGAGTGGGTTGTAGTTTGTGTTAAAGGAGCTGAAGAAAAAGCCAATCACAGTCACTCAACACCACACAGCTATTTACCCCCAAACAAAGACTGAACCAGGGCCTTCCCCATCACGGGTGGTTGATCACGGTGCCTTGCTGCACTGAGACGGGAGCCCAGAGACAGCCAGGCTTCCAGCGGCTTTGACCCTTCAGTCTGGAGACGTCTTCAGGAGCGTTCCTTCCCAAGCTCACTTAAATTGTAACCCACACGGTTTTTCGGCTTTGGAAATGTAGTAGGGTCTTGATTCATTATCGTTTTCGGCCTGTGTACCATCAACTGTGTACCATTAACTGTAGCAGCCCCTGGCTGATATACCCAGGGCATGGATTAGCAAGTTACTAAAGCTGGGTGTGGCTGATGCTTTAGTAGATTACAGACAACCTGCACCCCTCATACACAGACAGACATGGAAGTATCAATGGCACAGTCATTAGCTATAGTCCCCCACCACTGCTGTCCAGAGTCAGAGTGACACCCAGTTAGCAGCAACCTTCGCAGTATAAGCGGTAGACTGGCCACTCCCACTTCAAAACTCAGATCTGTCAACTCTCTTGCTTAGGTCTTATCTCGATTGATGGAGCCTGCTTATTTTAAATAAAGCTAATTTTCTGGAAAAATAGTAATGAGAACTTTGTAGAAGCATTTGATATTATAAACTTAGGTAAACTAGCATAATTAGCATCAAGGTTTAGGGTTTGACTGGAGACTATGCAATCTTAAGGTTGTTTTTCTGATTAAAATTCTCTATTCTCATGCCAATATGGTAAATGGATTATCAGGGAAGAAAGACACGGGGTAGGGGATAGAGTGCTTAGTTGGCCTGGCTGTGAAAGCAGCAGCCTGCGGGCATGGTCTGAGCAACAGGCTACCACTCTTTCCCCTCCTCTCTTGGCTTTATCTTGCTTTGTTGCCCAGGATGGGCTCAAACTCCCAATGCTTCTGCCAGTGGCGAGGATTGCCAAGTATCCCCACTATACCTGGATTCCCTTTTCACTATTTTGGAGGAGGGAAAGTAATCAAAGCCCAAGTCAAAAGAATGTTGAGGGGTCTTACAGTTGACAAATCTCTTCTAGTGGAATCTCAGGAAACTCATCTAAGGAGCACATGTGAGTTGGTGTGGAAGGCTGAGCCGGTGTGAGTGGAGAGAAACATGGGTTAGTACATACAGACACCAGGTAAAAAAAAATTTAGTGCTGCAGCTTTGACGAGGAAACTACTAGTGGCTGGGTGGGCAGAAGTTTATCTAGAAATGGCTATAATTTATCAGAGCTGGTCACACTTCAAGGTAGTTGAAGACAAGAAGTCTCTTCTGATGGGAACTCTGCAGCAAAAATTTTTTTCTTTGGAGTTAGAAGGAAAGAGAAAACCCCACACCAGTATGCAGAGATAATTAATGTTTATGCAAATGAAATCACTAACCAAGAAAACAATGAAAATAAAAGGACAAAATGAACTTTAATGGACATGTGTTGTAAGCATGCCAACAAATAAACAAAATGACCTTTAATGGACATGTGCTGCAAGCATGCCAGCAGACAACACACATC
Organism: Mus caroli; assembly: GCF_978045245.1. NCBI lineage: Eukaryota > Metazoa > Chordata > Mammalia > Rodentia > Muridae > Mus > Mus caroli. The sequence continues at coordinate 93,201,800 of NW_028227268.1, read as the reverse complement.
ACTAGGACGGACGTCAAAAGCAAATCACAGTACTATGATCACACGATGGTACATGTATGTGATCAACACCCCCCCACACACACATATTGTTGCTTCTCTTTAGCAATTAGTTCAGAGTGCTTTTGTGGCCAGGCACATCTGAGGCAGTGAAATCAGGATGTGAACATGAATGCAACATGACAAGTAGTAGCGCAGGAAACACCTGATTGGTTTTCAAAGTACATGAAGCAACACCATTTTCGAGTTCATTAGCATGAGTCTCTGCATCATCATCCAAAATAATGAAACTGCTTTTTCTTCTTCCAATAAAATCCAATTGTCAATTAAAAACAGAGAAAGATAGGCAGCAGAGCAAATGCTAAACAGTATCATAGCATTCCTGTTTTATGTGCTTATGTGCGTATTGTCTCTGTTAAAAAAAAAAAAAACCTTAAAATTTGGTTATCAGTCTGGATGATACAAAACTTAAACACACAGCACATATATGGGAACATCATATATAAGTATGATCATGTGTGGCATTTTATATATATATATATGTATATATATATACACACACACATACACACACATACACACATATATATGATCAGTGACACAGTATGATTTGTGGCCATAAAGACATGGTCAGGGGATCCTAGTGACCAAAGAAAAAGATATAGTTTTTTTTTTTCTAATATAAATTTGGATGTGTTTTAAGGCAGAGACCCAATAATGATGCACACTAGCCCAGAGCTTAAGAAGCTTGGTATCTATCTAGATACCTATCTACAGTTACAGGTAGATAGGTATGTACATAGAAATTAGGAAAAACAAACAAGATGCTATATGATGTTATCCTGACAAAAGAGAAAAAATGCATCATGAAATGAAAAGACAATTTAGACTTAGCTCATGAAAAACACATACCAAACAGGGCTCTGACTCCACTAAGACATCTAAATATGGCAAATGAGCAAAGGAGTGTCTTGCAAGGCTTTGCTGCAATGAGGGTTTGGTCTGGTTTTGATCAGAACCAGGAAATCACCCCTTTTACCAGCTTTTACTCCTAAGAAAAAGGATTTCTGTTAAAATGTTTTCAATCCCTGCTAGTGGCCCAATACATGTCATCCTTAGGACTCCTTACTAGAGAACTTAGAGATTCATTTGAGATACAGGAGTTTCTGTCTGTAGAGACACTGAAGTAGCCCTCTAAGGCTAGGACACCTCTGCAGGTGCTCCCTACAAGGCACAGGGCATTGAGTCTATCATTCAAGTGATCAGGATGAACCAAAATGGCTTTTGTTCTATTTGCCTAAAAAATGAACACAGCTTGACACCCTGAAGACTCTGACTGATGGTAAGAGCTGCTGGCATCTGCCACCTCCTCAGTGCTGGCAGTGGTAACACTGACCAAGACAGAGCTGGTGGCAGCAATCAGTGGGCTGTGCCGTGTGGTACACAGAAGCCTACATTTCTGGGTTGAGGACTTGGCAGAAAAGAGAGGATTATTGGGCTTGTACAAAGTAATAAATGGCCCCAAAGGTCTCAGAACATTTGGGGTCCTGCACCTAAAACTTAACCAGCTTCCCAACACAATTTAGCTTCTTTCGGGCCGTTTGATGAATGCATTCTCCATGGAATGTTACAGAACAACTGCAGGCCTAACCTTAGTAGTAAACGTTTCCTTCCTTACAAAACCGGTCTTCATAGTTACTAAACTACTATACAATGGAAGCCAATAGGTTAATAATACTTGTAAGTAACACAGTACCTATAGCAGAGTACTGTGTAACTTGTGTGTGCCGTACCTGTTAAGAGTCTAATTTCATTATGCTATAATTTAATTTTGATTACTCATGTAAAATCTTAAAGTAAAAAGCTCACAATAAATAAACAAAAATTAAGTATGCTGCTTTGCGGCAAACATAAATTAAATGCAAACAAATATGAAATCAAGGAAAGCTATGAATTAAGTAAAAATTTTAACACTCTGGGTGACGTGGAAGCCAAAAGGTCAAAGGATGTGGACAGAGTGGTTCTTGACAAATGGTAGTGAACTTCACATTCCAGACCATGAATGGTCACTGGCTGTCCGTCTGCTATTAAAGTTTTTGTAGTTTTGGTACGTTTGAGAGCGGTAACTAACCCGTGGAGATCCCTGCTCAGCCGGCAAACCATTCTGGGAAACTTGGTCTCCTTTTGAAGTATCCCTGTAAGGGTGAGATTGGAAAAGCGAAGGGAAAGATAGAAGGGGAAGAGAAAGAAGGGAAGAGAAAAGGAAAAACCAAGCATGAACACCTTCTTCCACACAATGTTATGCTGTTACATCTGGCACTTCTAAGTGTTTTAGACAGTCCCTAAGCCTTCAGAAACACTCTGTCACCACCCCTATCTTATAAATCCACCTTAGACATTTTCATGGAGCTTACAACCCACCAATAGCCTTCTGCAAATAGGAAATCAGTTCTTCCCTAACACAGAATCACTGGCCTGAAATCTCAGTGGTGCTTCTATCCAGACAGTCACCCAGAGAAATGTGTCTCTGTGCTCTGGTGGTCCTCCTCCTCTGCATTTCACTCTGTCATGTGACTGTTCTCAACTGTCACTCGGCAATGGCTACATGATTCTCAATAGTATAGATGAGATACTGAACAGGAAGGATATGTTCCTGGCTCTACAAGACTTAGACAGATACCCCATAATCTCACTTGCCACCATAACCAAAGTTTTAGCCTCTTTTTTTGGAGGGGAGGTGGTTCGAGACAGGGTTTCTCTGTATAGCCCTGGCTGTCCTGGAACTCACTTTGTAGACCAGGCTGGCCTCGAACTCAGAAATCTGCCTGCCTCTGCCTCCCAAGTGCTGGGGTTAAAGGCGTGTGCCACCACAGCACCTAAGTTTTAGCCTCTTATGCTTCCAGTGCCTCACCATTGCTGGGACTCAGCCTCCTCTGAAACCTTCGTGTTTGGGTCCGGAGAAGGTGGCCGCCTCTTTCTTTCTTCTTCCTCTTGCTGTCTGCGCACTTCCAGTAGCTCCAACTACAGGAGAACAGCCTGCTGTTTATCATGGCTAAGACTTTTGCTGCTTTAGAAAAACGTTCTAGAAACACAGGAGACTTTTTCTACAATGGTTCATACTGGACAACCTCAAAGGTCAACACTACTCCAAATACAATGGCATTATGTCCATGAGCACCATAGCTACAAGCTAAAACTGTAGGGAATGGACGGCTGTCTACCCCTTGCTGGAAAACCCTTTGGCTGGTTCATTTCCCTCTGGGAATAGAGATTTCAAAATTAACTCTGTATCTTCTTAACTTTGTTGAGAGGGAAAAGCTGTTGGGAGATTTAAGTCAGACTTTCCATGAAGTCTCAATAAAAACCTACCATGGACCAAAATGGAACAAAATGTTCAAGGAAGCCATCTGTATTGTAGTAGAGAAACAGGGAAAAAAGAATTAAAGCCACAGAGTAGTCTTCCTGAAACAAATCCAGTCCGTGAGCAGATCATATATTGTAAAAGAATTGTTTTAATACACAGTCATACTCCCCTCCCCCACCCCGGAAGTACTGACAGCAAGAGTCCATTTTCTATGAGAATAAAAGTTTCGGAAGAAGAAAGACCAGTGCTCAAGCTCTGCAGTAAAGCTTTGGCTGGCAGAGAGAGACATGATCTGGAATGGAGATGATTTAACAGTAATCTAAGATCAAGATATGATCTGATGTCCATGTGATTCCTAAAATTCACAAAAATAGGCGGAGTCCTGTGCCGGACATGCTTAGACACTTACCGTTGTCAGCCTTTCCAGAGCAGAGAATCTCTCATCCCAGGTCGCTGCAGACTTTTCAAACGCCTCATGGCGCTTAATAAGCTTCTCCACTTCGTCTACACTCTGGCCAATTTCACGGCTGGATAGGTATGGTTCCTGTCCAAGCAGCCAAGCCTCTGCCACACTGGCATCCCTTGAGAACTGATGGACCTCCAAAACTACAGAGGGTATCAAGAGTGAGTGTCTGTCACAGGGTCACATGATGGCACTGCCCTAAGCATAGCCATCTTATCATTTATGACACCAAATGCCATCAAATGTAAACACAGTGAGCCACACAGGCAAGAACATCGCAAGAATAGGGGTAATTACTTTAACTGGATTTTGATTTAACTTATTAAAAAAATACTATTTTAACACAACACTTTTTTCTGTTTACCAAATATGAATACAAGTTAAATTTAAAAGTAAGTACATACTACAAAAATTTAAGATGATTTCTATTTTCCAAGACTTGTATGTGGACAGTGGCTCTCAGGTGGACTATACAGGTCTATAATTTACTAATTTACTCTGGTCATATTGCCCTAATTCTAAGAGAGCAGATCTCAGAGCACTCACAGGACATACAACCTATTCATGCCAGACTATGTAGGTGAGGCAGGAAGCCACCTAGAAGCTTGTATTAGGTTGAAATCCAGTTTTCTCTTGGGGGATTGAGAGGGTAGGAATACTAACAAAGGGGGAAGACAGGGTCCTTGTCCTCCATGTGAGGAAAAGCTCTTCTCCTGATGCAGTTATGAGGAAGTGGATTAGAACCTGGCTTAGCTAGACTGCCAGCGCACATTCAGCATCTCACTCAGCAGTGTCTGGGGCCAGTTGGATAAGAACCTACTGTGTGGACTATCACTGAGCCAGGAACAGGCCAGCCATCTCACTTTGACATTACAATGGACCCCACAACTTATCAATTGACAAGAAACTAGGCAACTGTCAATTCTTCAAGGTAGGTAGCAGGCAAGTCATCACTGTAACCCAGACTGTAGCCTGGTATCCAGTTCACAGCAGGTATGACACAGATTTTGCCTCACAGAATGAAACTGCCCCAAAGTTTTCAAAGTCTGCAAATGAAATCCTCAGTAACAGAATGCCCCCAAATTGAACATTAGAGGGCTCTGGGCCCAATTGGGTTTTTTACACAACTTTAGTTTTTACTAAGAGTCTAACAATATATAGGAATGAGGCTAGAATATAAAACAGAGACTAAAGTATCAACACAGCTTGTTATAATATAGATTAAAATAAAAAAGCTTGAATTGAACTACTTTTAATGTTCAAGTCAACCATGAGGTACTATTCTTAAATACATTTTAAATCCAGTGAGGGCTCATAGTTCCAGGTAAACTGGGATTACACAGAGAGGGAAGGGAGAGGAAGAGGGAAAGAGAAGAAGATGGGGAGAGGGGGGAGAGGGGGAAAAGGGAGGAGAGAGGGGAGAAAGGGGAGAGAGGGAGGGGAAGAGAGAGGCAGAGGAAGGGGGAAAGTGATTACTTTTATTATTTATTTTATTTTTGTTTTTTAGAGACACTCTCTTCATATTCCTTGATGTCACAGAGAACCGTATTTCTCTGACTCGAGTGATTAAAGGTGTACACCCTTACACCCTGCATACTTTTATTTTGTGTGCATGCATGTGCACATACACTCATCTGAGTACAGGTGCACAGAGAAGCTAGAGATTTTGAGATGCTCTGGAGCTGGAGCTGGGCAGGAGGTGAGCCTCTGACTTGGGTGCTGGGAACCAAACTCAGGGCCTTTGGAAGAGCAGTAAGTGCTCCTAACTGCTGAGCCATCTCTTTAGCCAGCCCCAAGAACTTTTTCTTCTTCTTCTTCTTCTTTTTTTTTTGGTTTTTCGAGACAGGGTTTCTCTGTATAGCCCTGGCTGTCCTGGAACTCACTTTCCGCCTTCTTAAAAACAATATTCAGCATGAATACACTGAGAAAGAAACATTTAAAACTCCAGAATCATTAAGTGATAGTATAACATTAATTAAAGCAGACTTGTATACGCATATATTTCCATGGATACACAGAAAACAGAAAAGCAAATGAAGAACGCATGTCCTTACTCAGTCTTAACCACTCCCACCGGTCTTCCCACTTGTCAATCATTTCTTTTCTTTTCTCCGTCAGCTGCAGTAACTTTTCCTTGATCTGCACAAAAACAAGGGCCTTAATAAAACATTGCAACCTTGTGTCTGTCCCGGATGAGCACTTTGTACAAGAAAATTTATTTCCCCCTAAGCTGCTAAGTATCAGCTTAAATGTATTATTTCATGTCTTGAGCCTGGAGAGAAACCACAGCTAGTTTTCCAGAAGGGGTGGGAGTTCTATTCAAAGCTGCCTGTGCTGAGGTAGCAAACTGTGTGCTACTTCCATAGACTCTGGGGCTTCCTGAAACAGTAACGTTTATGAAGAGAACAGTAATACTGACAAAGCCTTGGCTTTTCTGAGAGACATCCATTCCTGTGAAGGATGCTACAAAAGGGACATCAGTGCCACCGTTCTGACCAAAGCTGCAGCCATCAGCCAAATGCAACGCAGAGTTGAGTGATAGCCAGAGCCATCCACCGATGAGTTCACAGGCTGTTTTTATACCTGGACCCCTCAAAAATTATCTCTGGACAAACAGTTACCAGTTTTGTGTCTACAGTTGTATGTAACAGTTTTTCTAGGCAGACAGAATACGCTTCAAAATGATGTAAAGAAGCGTACTCACTTGCACGTGTATTGTAGGCCCTGTTAAAGCAGGTCCTGTGCTCAAGCACACAAATACATAGAATGAAAATATTAGAAAAACTGCAACTACACTGAACACGTAGACTTGGCTTTTGTCATTCTTTACTATAGTACAACAGCAATTTACCCTGTGTTAGGTATTTCACAGGGTCCAGAGATGTTCTAAAGTTATGAATAAGTCCTATGTCATTTCACATATGGTATCTAACCATCTATGGATTCTAGTGTTCACAGAGTTTCTGGAATCAATCCTTGTAGATTGTGGGAGGCTTCAAAGACACAGTTGCAAAATAAAATCCTTTTACATGCCAACACTGGCTGAGTTCACATCAGGTCCCAAAGCAAAGCAGCATCCTACCTCCTCAGAAGCATCCTACCTCCTCAGAAGCATAGTGTTTCCGTGCCAGCAGGGATTTCCCAAGTTCAATGCAGGCTGTAAAGCTGTCATTACGAGCATCAATTTCAGCTTTGATACCTTGATGATTATTCATTAACAGTTCAACAGATGACACATCCCTATAAGAAAGTAACATCACCTTTGAGAGATGAAGCTTTTCAAATAAACATGTAGGTTTTAAAACTCGTAATTTGAAGGAAACTGACAGCCTAATTGTCTTTTTTAGGGCTTATTTGCAGCCCAAACTCAGGCCAAATCACTAAAGCTCAGTAACACTTAACTCAGGACTGGCTAACTCAGTAACTTTCAAAGAAAGGCATCTTTAAGTGCATACAAGATGCAATGCAGGCAGACACTCCTTCCAGAAGGCACAAAGGCAGTTCAACAAAGAACAGCCTGATGGAACAGTTGAGACACAAAGAAACACCAAGCCAGATGTGAAGGAAAGCACTCAGGAAGTTGATGCCTCTACTCATTTATTAAAATCATCACTGCTTTGAAAGAAACCAAACTAAAGGGAAGACACTAATCATTTCGGTTCCAGACACTTGAAACAAATGTCAAGGGTGAACATCACCTTTGTGATATGCATGGACACAGAGACTTTTAATATAACAAAGATACAGAAAAATAACTCCAAAATGCCTGAGTGGGAAGGTGGGGGTGAGTGTGCAACATGGGGGTGTGGGAGTGAGAATCTAGAGGAAATGAGCACCACCATGGCAGCGGTGTGAGGTAGAGAACAGAAGCAGTGGAGCTCTTCCCTGAACACCCACACCTCTGTGGCCGGGAGGGAGCCTTACCGTGGTTTCTCCTGGGCCTCGATCTGCCGGATGACATCTTCCATCCAGAGCATGAGGTCACGCACCATGCTGAAGAAGCGGAACTTGTCTCCTGTGTCTACCAGCCGCACCCTGCGACCCTCACAAGCATCCAGCAGGGACTTCCAGGCTTCCAGGACCTCATTCTCACGCTTCTGGATGTCATCAGCCTTGTCCCCTGCATAGGCTGCCTGGAGGCGAGCTGCATCCTCCTGCAGCTGCCTCACCTGTAAAGCCACAGGGGAGAAAAGCCAGGTTTCACTACTGTGGCCTTGCCACTGTCACCCCTTCCCTTCCTTACTGTGTCACCATAAATGGCAATGGGAAGGAGCCATAGGTTGCGGGATCTGTGCCTCTTAATACGTTCTTTTTTCACTTGGTAGAGCCAAGTCACAAAACCCCAAACCTACTGAATGCCGTTATTAAGTACTGTTCGAACAATGAAAGAAATAAAATGCTACAGGAACATAGGGAAGTCCTGTAGCCTGGGGTGTGAAGACAGAGCTGAGTGGGGACACAGCTAGAGACATTCCAAGGTAAGAAATACCTTGATTGGCTGGGTGTGCTGGCACACACCTATAATCCCCATCATCATCATCCTCAGCTATACAGTGTATTCCAGGCCAGCCTAACTTTTAAAAATAAGTGGGAGTGGGTGGGCTGACAAATAGGTAAAGGCACTTAACATATAAGCCTGATGACTTCAGGTGAACACTGGAACACACAATGATAGGAGGGGACTACTACAGAGCTGTCATTTGACCTACAAATGTACTGCTGAGGCATGCATGCCCCACAACACACCAAGTATTGTATTAAAAGTACAGACAGTATGCTGAACACTACCTTCTGTGTCAAAGGGTGAAAAACAGGCGATCACTTTAGGTAATGATGGAGGTTTGTCATCATAGAAAAAACTAGTGACTATTTTATACTCTCCTCTCTCTCTCCTCCTCCTTCTCTTTTTTTTTTTTTTTTTTTTTTTGAGACAGGGTCTCATTATCTAGCCCTGGCTGTCCTGGAACTCACTATGTAACCAGGCTGGCCTCAAACTCAGAGATTTATCTGCCTCTGCCTCCCAAGTATAAGGACTAAATGTGTCCACCATTGCATCTGGCTACCTTATCCTTGGGTGTCCATTTTCGTTGTCTCTAATTCTGAATTACAGCTAAGGTATGTAAATCAGATCATCAGGAGCAAGCTGTAGGAAATTACTTGAAAATCAATCTCCTTGTCTTCTAAGTCGTCAATTCTTGGGCTTCTGTTTATTTATTATTATTTTTTTTAATAGGGTCTCTCAGTGAGAAGATGGGAGAAGCTAGCACAATGAAAGCTCCCACAAGAGTTAAGAACCACCTTGGCCACACATAGATTATTACTGCCTCTGTAAGATATTGGTGGGTCAGTGCCTGCAGGAGGGCCACACTTCTTTTTATGGCTCTTAATCACTTTACAGTGACATGGTGAGGTAGGTGGAATCCAACAGACTTGGGTTGGGTTCTTGGCTGTGGGAATTAAGCCTCAACAGTCTCATGAGGCAAAAGTATTTAATGAAAAAAACAGGGAATGACTCTATGTCCTAAGCATCCTATAGTTTTAAAAGTAAATGGGGAAGGACCTAGTTCTTACCTGTCTCTAGGCTTCTCAAAACCTCCCTTAGCATTTGTTAAAACCGATAACGGGGACACATTCACAGATGTAACTGTTTTACAAGGATCATCTCACTTCTCAACGCAGCAGGAGACCCAGGCACAGAGAGGTAAATTAACTCACAGCCAGAGAGAAGGCAAGAACTGAGTGAAGACTCCAGATGGCAGTCAAAAGACAATGGTAGTCAAGAGGATGAGTAAGTCCTAAGTACCGGAGCATGGTGAGGTTGATACTCACCTGCACCCGTCTGGGCCACGTCTAGACCTTTTGTCGTGGGGAGGGGGTTGGGTATTTACTAGAATACAGCCTCTGCCCATTCACTTTGCCACTGGATTCTTTATCCTACGACTGCATTCATATCCAGTCGAAACCACACAGCCACAGAGTCAAGAATATGCCCCATCTGGCCTTCTGCTGACTCTGTACTGATCATTTGCTCTCCATAAGCAACAGTAGAACTCCTGACCTTCTCAGGATTAAGAAAATTAGGCAAAATCAGCTTCTTCTTTGGGAACATCAATTTGGAGGGAAGAGATGACCATTTTTCAACTGCAAGAACTAAGACTACTCAGGAAACTAGGAATTAGAAGGCAAAGGAGAGATGGGACACACTATGAAGTCTCGCTGTTTCCCTGGTTCTCAAAATCCTCGAAGCTGTTTTAGTGCTAGGCCACTTCACAGAGTGCTGGAGCTAGAAGATCTGCCATGTCAAAATGGGAGGATTTAGTCTCTACTAGGCAGAAGTTGGGACCACCCGAGAAAAGGAAGGAAAGTGGGGTCAGGGAACACGGGGTAAGCAGTGGTGGACAGGGGAATGATGGAAAAAAATATAAATACATTTATCAAAATGACATGTGATTTCTCACTTGGAATGCTAACAGAAAGAATTAATAAGAGGAATCAATGCAGAAAAATAAACCTACAATGCTCAAATGAAAAAGTGTAGATTTCTCTTTTGAGATGGCTGGTGGAAGACAGTGAGGTACTGTTTTCAAAGTGATCCGGATGGTCACATTAACATAACATTAACTTGTATTGAGGCCTTATATGTACATCTGCCTAATTTAAACATGTTCATCTAACATTATTTGCAGGTGTGACAAATTCAGAACTGTATAGACTACAAAGCTTTCCTGGGTGGGGTGTGCATGTGCATGTGTGCACACACCTGTGTTTAGTTTGAGTATCATTTCAGGTACATTCTGAGGAGCCAAGAGAGACAGAGAGGTTCAAGATGTACAAAGATTCCCTATAAAGAGACTCCCTTGCCCTGGGCAGCTCTACCTACCTGAGTGCCCAGAGCTTGGATGTCATGCTCAAAGGTGGTGTGCATTCTCTGTAAAGTTTCCACAGTGTTTTGATCTCTTCCAAGCTCCTCAGGGAGTTTCTTGTGTTTGTCCTGGATTCGGCCAAAGATCTCCTTGGCATCATGGTAAAACTTATGAAGTTCATACGAGGCAGCAAGAATCTGTGTTCTTGTGTCAATGAGCTCCAGGAGGTCGGCCCAGGCTTCATTGAGACCATCTTTCCACTCAGCAATGGTGGCAGCATCTGAATGTCCAGAGTTGATGAGGTCATCTGCCATGCTATTAACTGTATCCACACGCTCTTGCCCAATGTTTCCTGTGTCCCGAGCAAATTCCCGGAACCGTTCTTGTAACATCTGAAATGGGATGCACACAAAGAAATCACTGAGACCACTGTGGAGCTTTTACACTCCATCACATGAATGTTGCTGGAAAGAAACTGCTAAGTGGGAGGTACAAGCTGATACTCAAGCCCTGAGAACCACAGATCTGCAGTACTTAAGTATTCTGTCTGTGGTGAGGAATGCCGACCCATGACAAAGATACCCAATGAAAGCACCAAGCTGAAACCACACCCATGACCTCACAACCTAGGAATGCTCTCCACACCACCACCCACTTTCCCCCAGTACTTGCCGTGACATGCTCATAGTCCTGTCCCAACTCATGGGAGCCTGCGACCACTTCCCTCTCAGCGATCCACTGTTCCAGGTCATCTACCTCTCTGTTGAGCTGGAACAGCCTGTGCCTCTCATCAAGTTTTCCTCTCCTCTCCTCAGCAAGGTCCTTCAGGCCAGCATACAGCTTGTCGACCTTTGACTGCCGCATGCTAATACGCTCACTGGAAAAGAACCAGCAGTGAGGAAGGGATCTCGTGTGTCTTCTTCTGAACACACACAACAGAGTGAAGATAACATAAGGGTTAAATACAAAATTTCCCCAAAGAAGCTTCCATTTAACCTATTTTGTCAAAAAAAAAAAAAAACAAAACCCAGAACCCTGAATAGCCTCCATTTCAAATGATGAAGAGTGAATGGAGAAACCAAACAAAATAATTAAGGCAAAGGCCACCCTGACCCTCCTACCCCCACACACTGCTAAAAGTTAATGCAAAATATTGGAACCATCTTCTATTGCCAGAAGGCACAGGCTGTCCACTAGTGCTCTTCTCTGGCCTATGCTGCTCTTTCCTGCTGCGCTGAGGCCCTTCCTTGCTACAGAGCTGGCTCTGTCTGCTCTTGTTTCTTCAGTGTGGCTATGAGATCGAATCCCACTTCTTTGAATTTGTCACCAGAATTATATCTCATGATAGGAGAGGGAGAAGGCTTTGTTGCAGCTTATTCTTTCTTGGGAATCTAGTTATGAACTCCTTAAGGGCCTCCTCATGTAGAACAGAGCCACTGACCTTACGTTTCCCAGCCTGTCTTGCATTGGATAAACAAACACTCAAACCAATTCCTTTCCTTCCTGAGTCCTAAAAGGTGGCTCCCAACAAAGCTTGATAGGAGCTCTTCTCTCTCCGTTACCACAGCAGCCTGGTGACCAGAGAGCTCACACTCTCACATGTCTTCCCTGTTTTCTGGATAATCACCGCACAGGAACAACTTCTGCGTAACAATTTTACCTTCCCAGAACACACAAGCTCTTAGGTCAATGACATGCTGTATGATGAACAGTGCCATTTTATTTTGGGGCAGGTAAGTAATACACCTTCACTGAGGAATCAACAGCCTGGGTGGCCTCATTCTCAAAGTGCCACTCACCTTTCGGGATGGCTGTCAGCCACCAGCGCCCGGCTAGTCTTGGAGAGCTGGTGTACTGTCTCTGCGTAGTCCTCAACAGCTTGTTCTAAAATCTGGTGCTTTTTCAACATAGAGACAGCACTCTGCTCATCCTGCAAAGAAAAAGACCAATGAAACCATAGCCAAACTCTATGCTTGGGGTGATAAATTAACTGCACTGTGGGATGGGACAAGAGGAAGGATCATCAGAAAGAAAAAAAAGTATGAAATAGCCATGAACACAAGACACAGCTGAGTGCATTAGCAGGGACTAACAAGAGGCCTCTGCAAAGGGGAATATGTAGTGTGACCAAGGTCACTGTAAGGTAGAGGGGAGCCTGGTAAGTTTAATATATTTCAGCTGGTTAAAAACCTCAGTCAGTTATGTGTCTGCACAGCAGCATTCTATAGCCTTAAAGTACTTTTAATGGTCTTAAAACCATTTTGTATGTTGGAGAGCCTGGGCAATTTTATGAATGATGGTAGAACATGCCTGTAATCTCAATAATTGGGAGGCCAAGGAAGGTAGATCTCTGTGAGTTCAAGGCCAGCCCTGCCAGGGCTACATTAGCGAAGCCCTATCTCAAACAAGCAAAAAGTGTGTGTGTATGTGTGTGTATGTATGTATGTATATGTGTGTGTGTGTATATATATATATATAAATATTTGAAGATAAATATTTATATAAAACTTATATACAAACATATAACATCTATCTATCTATCTATCTATCTATCTATCTATCTATCTAAGTTAGCTAGATATAGTACTATCTACTTGTAATCCTAGTAGGTAGCCTAAGGCAAGAAAATCATGAGTTGGAAGCCAGTCTGGGCTATATATTAAGTTCTAGGCCTGTATGTGTGTTACATACTTAGCCTTTATTTCAAGGGAGACAGCAGCCAGATTTTTGATGTCTTTCTTTACTTTTCAGTATCTACAGGCAGCAGGTAGAATAAAGACACTCTGTAGCTAGCATGAAAGGATCAGAGTAGGGCACTCTTCTGAGGCTTCCTCTGGCTTCCTCTCAGGGAAGTTGGGAAGCATCTCTCACCTTGGCCTTTTCCTCAGACATCATGTACAACTCCTGTTCACTCATCCACGCCTCTGCTTCAGCTGCATCAAAGTAGTACTGCTGCGCCTTGTGCGCCTCCTCGAGCCGTCTATGGCGTTTCTCAGTTTCCTCAATGAGGAGCCCCCACAGCTGCTTCAGGTCAGCGAGCCTCTGCCTGATAGCCTCGGCATTGAGGCTGCTGCTATCTGTGATGATGTTTTGACTCCTCTCAAAGATGTCATCAATACGAGGCTGGTGTCCCTGGATTTCTTTCTGGAGGGTCTGTGTAGAAGAGGCAAAAACAATTTGCTAAATGGCCATGGCCTGGTCCTTATTTTTAAATGTTGGTGCTAAGCAGAACTCACAAACCTTTGAAAGTCTCTCACTTCATCTGCATTGGGATTCAGTCATTTGTCAGGCACTGCTAGCCTTGGTAGAAACACTTACCTGGTTTTTCTTTATTAACAGCTGCACAGTTTGAAGGTTATGGCCATGATCTGTGGAAGTTGCCAAAGGCATCCTCTCGCCAACCCACAGCTAGAAAAAAATTGAGAATAAGAAGAGGTTAGAACCATGTGAAAAACAAAGAAATGGCCCAAGTAAGAGCGTAAGGGGCGAGGGAAGCTCTGGGGAGGAAGGTCTAGCCTTCCCTTAGAAGGTGCCGGGATATATACTCTTGGACATGAGGCAGGGCTTCTAGACTTACTCCATCTTGGTGTTGGACGCACTGTGAGCCCTGTGGTTAGTTTAAATCCGACTCTAGTGGCATTAAAATCCTGGTGTGTCTTTAGATTTCCAGAAAGAAGAGAGTGCATTTGCATGTGTGCATGTGAGGGGACAGAGCACCACAACATGGAAGGTAGGCTATAAGGGCTTAGGTCAATGACACAGTCCGAGGTGACACAACAGAAATGCAACCACCCGCTTCAGGCTGCTCGCGGGCTACTCACGATTTCGTCCTCCACATCCCTGTTGAACTGATGGATCTCCTTGGAAGCTAGCAGGTTATGCTTCCTCTCGCTCAAGGGCTCGAGAAGCTCCATGAACTTGGTCTGCACAGTAAGGCGTTTGCTGTCCACCTCATCTGTGCTCTTCCCCTCCTGACTCAGCGCCTGGGCTTGGCTCTGCAGTTCCTCGATCTCCTTCTTCCGAACTTCCATCTGATTCTCCAGCATCTAAGGGAGTGAGAGCGCATCAGACCCAGAGGACACACGGAGACTCTGCTTGGAACTCTGTTTCTGGCACTGGCTAAGGCGGAAGGCTAAACTGAGAAATACAAACTTATACAGCCAAGAGGCCAAGGAATGGAGTAGCAGCGAGTACTCTAGCTTACCAGCTGATGTTTAAAAACATTCCGTCTCTGGGGACTTTAAAGCTTGAAGTAACATTAAACTTTAGTCAGGAACTCAGGGAAAAGAAAGACAGGGAGACAACGTTACTTATGCCTACATAGAAGTCAGTTTCGCTATCAGAAGGGAGAACACTTTTGAGGGTCCAGTTCTTTCTGGTGAGAAACAGTATCTTTATTTCTTCAACCAGAGATCTGACTAGAATCATGGTAGATATAAGGGAACACAACAGTCACTCGCTGCAGGAAACAAGCTAAGGTGGAAACAGAAGTGTTCACTGAGGAGCTACCACACCCACATAGCACAGCCCGTCACAAATCCTGGAACCAACCAGCACCTGAGGCTAACTGTAACCGCCCTAGGAAGAGGCAGCAGCTACAACTAAACACCACCTGTCTAAATTTATTAATGCACAGAAACTCCAAGAGCAAAGTAGCCAACCTTGTAGCAAAAGCATGAATGTCCTTTTGGATGAAAAAAGCAGGCTCAACATTCAGCCAAGACTGTTTCGGCAGTGACTAGTTCTAAGTAAAACTGCCAGGCTTAGGAATCATAAAATACTGCCAAGTTAGGAGAGGAGCCACTGGAAAAGTGGACCACTACTACCTTTAAAGAAAAATAGTGTAGCTGGGTGTGCTGTCACCTTTAATGCTAGCACTTGGTGGCCAGAGGCAGGTAAATCTCTGAGTTTGAGGCCAGTTTGGCCTACACCCACCACACCACTGTTTCAGGAAAAGCTAGGACTATAGATCCTGTTTCAAAAACCAAACCAAACCAAAAAACCAAAATCTAGGAGTGTTTGTGACAGTGTGGCTGTCTGTGTATATTGCATATGGAGAGCAGTAGGTAAGCACAGGTGATAGTCTTAGGAATGCCACCCACCTTCTCTGGAGCACATGGTCTGTTTCTGCCTCCCTAGCACTGAGATTAGAAGCACATCCTTAGTTTACAAGGAAAACAACTTTATTGACTGAGTCATCTTCTCAAACCATACCACTGATACATGTATGTTTGTGTGCCAAGTGCATGTGGAAGCCAGAAGAAGGTACTGGGTCCCCTGAAACTGGAGATACCAACAGCTATGGGAGGGTAGTGGGATTTGAACGTAGGTATTCTAGAAAAGTAGCTGTTGATCTTCACAGCTGAGCCATCTCTCACTTCCCCATGATATACTTTTGAAAAAGAGATTTATTTAATTTTACTTATATGAGTACATTGTAGCTGTCTTTAAACACCCCAGGAGAGGGCATTAGATCCCATTACAGATGGTTGTGAGTCATTATATGGTTACTGGGCATTGAACTCAGGACCTCTGGAAGTGAGTGTTCTTAACCATTGAGCCATCTCTCCAGCCCATATCTGATGATATACTTTTAATACAACTGTCATCTCATTAACTCAGGGTTAATTCACCTGCCCTCAGAATCACCTATCACAATATAAAAAAAAAAAATGGTTATTTCCTCTACTATCTACCAAGCAGAGAGTAATTCAGAGTAGATAGAGAGCAGATAACTCAGCCCAACCATCACCTATTTAAGATATTACACAGAAAGAAGATAAATATGATTATTCACTCATACAGGTGAATATTTCACTCAACCACTGAATGGTAATAATACGCATCAACTAGATGTTAAATGAAATATTCCTATGCACAGACATTCAACAGTTTTACTAATTATAGTCTTTCTAGTTGACTCTGAAAGAGTCTACCGCTGGCAGGGCACTTATCTGGTGGTAAAATCCCTTCCCATGGAAGAGCAAAGGAAGACTCGATCTGTAGAGAGGAAGGGGAAAGCCATGAAGTGAGCATAGCCCGAATAGAATACCGCCTTGCCCACTTGCCTGCTGCTTTTTCAGCAGAATATTGACACTGGTAAGGTCTTTGCCATAGTCGTCAGATTGAATCTGGCTCTCCAGGCCATGTAGCCATTTGTCAAGATCTGCGCAGCTTTGTGTGAAAAGCTCAGCCTTGTTTGCATCAAAGAGCCGCTGGGCCTTGGTCTGGGTTGTGGATTCAAGGACTTCCCACATTTTATGTAACCCAGTGAGTTTTTCCTTTACCACAGCTTCTGTTTCTGGCTTTTCTGAAATAAGCTGCATTCCTTCCTGGAGAACACAAACCAATGAGGTTAAAAATAGTTTGCAAGAGAATAAATGTCACTGTGAAAAAAACAAAACTCAAACTCTGAGACATTTAATCTGTGAGTGCCCCACTTGCATCCACACTCCCTACACTCATCCAGGAAGTTAGTGCTCGTAAAATAAACAGTGGTCTTTGTAAGCAATTAAGTGTGGCATGCTCTAACAGTTTCAACTGGGCAATTTATTGTTAATAACCCACAACTTCACGCTCTAAAGAATAACACATAATTTTAATTCTTAGGAGAATGAGAGTGAAGGGACAGGAACGTGAGAAACACACACTGCACAGAATCTCCCTATGGGCATACACACTGCAAGGATTAACATAGTTAGTGCCTGGTGTATAGTAGTCACACCACCCCTAATAGACTTAAAGCATATTGCATTCTAAAATTTATGTAATTGTATCTGATAAAGCCGCTGCCCATAAAGCAACACAGGTTTATGGCCAGTGGCAATGAGGAAGGAAGGGACATGGTTCACCAGCAGCAACTGATCACCTGGTAGCCACTGAAAGATAAACTAAGCCACTTGTTTGGGTCTCTGCTTCTCTGCCCGCTGTGGGACAGACATCAGGTCAGAAACTGTAAGTGGAAGCAGGGGATTGTTACTGGCTGCGTAACTTTTGTAAATGATGGCATAGGGCTCTACCCTCAAATAAAAGGAATTCATTTTCTCTCCTCCCTCTTCCCTAAGTTTTTATGTCTTCCTCCTTACCAAGGCCACAATTTGGAAAGGAGGGTGAGGGAAAGGTCTCACCAAATAATTTGACCCACCTTCTCAATTTTGTCAAGCCATTCTTTGTTGGATGCAAGTTCTGCCATAAATGCTTGATGCTTTAACCATTTACTGTGCAGATTTCTGGCTTCATCATAAGACATGTCTTGAGCTGTAAGCATCTTTTCATTGATCCAGAGGGACAGCTAGGGGAGAACAGCAAGAAGTTTTTAGAAGCCGACATTATAGATTTAAACCTTTTACTCCGGCCCAGAAACCATCATACCTGTGTCGACGTTTTCCATGTCAACAGACTGGCAAATATTTTACTTTGCACCTCTGACCCATCTTGTAGCTAAGTGTGATATAAATGGTGGACCTCACATTAAACCCAGAAGTATAGAAACTCCAAAGCAGCTTTGCAGTTTAAACTCAACCGCAATGTTGGCCAGCTTTCCCTAAAAAACTTGAACTCTTACTAGTTCAAAACACAAGCTGTTTCCTCCCCCAGATACCTGTGACAGCTATAGCAAGCTAACCACTGACTATCATTTAATTCATCTGGCAAGTATGTATTTTAAAACAATCTGCACAGCAGTGGTGGTGACGCATGCTTCTAGTCTTAGTGCTTGGAATGCAAAGGCAAGTGGATCTCTGTGAGTTTGAGGCCACTGTGGGCTACAGAGTGAGTTCCAGAACAGCCAGGGCTATACAGAGAAACCCTATCTCGAAAAATCGAGAACCAAACAACACACAAACCTGCTCATTTATCTACTGGGTGATGTGTGGGAATGTTAAAGAACATAAACAACTTGCTCACCGTGGAACTAATGCAACGACCACAGCCATTCCTTATTTCTGTCAACTCTAAATCACCTTTACCTGTTTTTCTGTAGCCTCTAACTCTCTACGGAACCCTCCACTCAGACTAAGAACACTTCACAGAACTTGACTCTGAGACCAACCATAGATACTAGAAAGCCACACAAAGCTTGCCAGCTGCTGACAGACTAAAATAAATTATAAGAGGCTTGGAATGGGAGTTGGCCAAACCAAGCTCTGACCTCTTTCAGGCTTTTATCCCAAGTCAGACCCTGCTTGGTCCTGCTTGCCTGTAAGTACCCAGGCCAGAGATATACAATGGAGTCCTTCAGGGACCATCTAACGCCACGTGGGTGGGTGAAAACGCCACGTGGGTCGGTGAAAGTGAGCTTACTTTTAAAGCAGTCCCTGTGAGTCCCTGTGAGGAGTCCCTGTGAGGAGTCCCTGTGAGGAGTCCCTGTGAGGAGTCCCTGTGAGTCCCTGTGAGTCCCTGTGAGTCTGCACCTGAATATCTTCATGGTTTCACGCCTCAAAGTCTACAATGGCACAGGAGACCAAAGAAGCCTTTACGGTATCCGTGTTTCTGAAGCCTTCCGTTAATAACCTGGTACTGCTGGGAAAGGCTTCCCCATATATTTGCTTCAACAGCAGTGGGTCTATTCTTTATAAAATGTCAAGGAGGGCAAAGCAGGTCACAGAGAACTGCTGACTTTGAGAATGGAGAAAAACTCTAAGTACCTGCTCCATCTTTCATGAAGGAGAACTGGCGGGAGCAAAGTTCAAAGCCAATTTTTTGTAATGGAAGACCACTGACTGGTCAAATAACAATAAAGATAGCACATTTTCAACTTTAAAAGAATTTAACTATTTCCCAGCAATCTAAATGGCTACAATGTGACATACTAAGGCTGTTTGTCCAATCTAAGAAAAAAGAGATGAAGAAAACCAAATGATAAAAATCCCTCTGTGTAGCACAGAGAGAGGTCTCCTACAATAGAGGATATTTGTTGACCGAAAGTTCCAGGGACATACACATATTTTCACTATTCATAACATACAAGTAGGATTTTTTTTTAAAAAAGGAGAAAGCATTACATAAAAATTACACTTATAAACCAACGTGCTCTTTGTTGAACATATCATCCTACAGATATCATGCAGACCAGCACAATGCTGTAGAGCTATGGAACTGGTTGTCTGTCACCATTCTGGAACTAGAGCTAAGTGATTATTTCGGGCATTCACAAAGGTCATGTCAGAATATACTCATTCTCTGCAAAAAAAAAGGATCACTGTGCAGATGGAGAAAAAGAAAAAAGAAAAATGCTTTAATCACTGAGCAAGGCTCAGTACAAAACTTAGTCCTGTGCCAGACATGTCTGTCCTGACTTCCTGGGGAAAGAGAACAAAAACCACCAACCAACCAAACCAATTCACCTTCAGAAAGTCAGAAGTACACTCTAAGAGAATAAACCAGCCAGCCACAACTTTCAGATCACCTAAGTTTTTTGGATACTCCACGAAAACCACGCTGTGAAAATTAAGATGTTCCCTACACAGGTATTTGAGGTGAACAAGTGGGTCCCTGTTTTAACTGTATCCAGTACAATGGCTGCCCTCAGTCCTTATGGGGGCAATAAAGGCTGATCTTAAAATTCTTGCCTCCATTAGCCAAGGCACCCAGGAGAAAAGGAGTATGAATGTGTGTGGGGGTGGGGGTGGGGTATGTGGGAGGCAACAAACCTGTGGATTCTCTAGACCTTGAACACAAACAGCTAGTAACAGTAACCACTGCCTACTAGGTAAATAGCTACCATCATAAAACATAGTCAAATGTAAGGCTGCTCTATGTGACCTCCACTCCCAAAAGACTCTGGCCTAGTATATTTAAATGAGGCAGAATGATGGGTGTTTGTAGTACAGGAATGGGACACTTCTTTTGGTCAATATACTTGTATTTCTACAAAGTGTCTGGAAACCAGCAAACCTAACTTTTGTCACATGCTGACTATATGCTGTGTGGGACATCCAACGTTCTCAGCAGTCACTGTGGGTGTGCAAACTTTAAGGAATCTCACAGAGCAACAGCAAAACAAGAGACATAGGACCAGGGGGACGTGGCACAGTATTCATGTAGAAAGCTACATATCTTTCCTCAGATTTAGCCTGGGCTTTAACATGGTTCTGCCAATCAATTTCATTATATTAACTTGCCCTTTAAAAGTGGAAGCAGGACTAGGGCAGTGGCTCATATCTGTAACTTAATTTTCACAACAGAAGTAGGTTCCAGGTTGGTTTAAACTACGTATGACACTGTCTCACATACATACATACATACCCCCAAAAAGCAGGTATAACATAATCCATTCATTCTCTGGCTGAAGGAACACAGTCTCAGGTGATGTCTGTTTCATGGCAAACATCAGGGTGATACAAGGAAAGCCAGTGTGTGGCGGGTGCTTCTCTCCTGCACACACTGGCTCCCTGCAAAGCACACTTGCTGTGAGTGTCTTGAGTGAGTATCCTCTCTAATTGGTTAGCTGTGTTCACCTGACACTCAGAAGAAGCATTTTGTCTAACATGGTGCTTAGGCCTGACAGAATCTAAGCAACATAGTTTAAAGACTTCCTTTTTTAAGGTTAATCTGCCAGAGCATATTATAAGGTTCCTGGTCTCTTTACTGGACACGAATGCCTTTTGTTGCAAAAGATCTAACATGTCTGTTGTACTTCTTTGAACATATAGCTGTATGTCCATATACAAGGTGTTTGTAATGGGTTAAGACTATATTCTGTCCTGGTCCCTGGCCCTCAGGTCCCTACACTTTCTTGTGGATGTTCCTTATCCCATTTTGGGGTCTAAGGGAATTTATTCTATAAACTAGAGAGGAATTAATTCCACTGTAGTTCTCTGGCAGACGGAGAAATATGATGTGTTTATGGCTTCACATATATGGAGTTTGCTACATGTCTTTCCCTAGCTAGCTTGCAGAAGAGACTACATTTTGTTGGTCAACTTTATTTTTCAAAGTTTGTTTCTGGATTTACTGGGGGTTGAGGGAATCATGAGATTAATGGTGCATGTTAAAAGTTGGTCTTTGAGATGCAGAGTGAGTACTGCTTGGCCTAAACTTTCTTTTTAAGGTCTTAATGAAGAAGAAATCTGGAATATAGTTTAAAATTCTCTGTTTTTCTAAAAAGATTCATCTACTTTTTTTTTTTTTCCTTCTCACTTCAGCCCTACTTGCTCTGGCCTGCTCCTTTCCAGAGCAGAGTGCTCAAGATTTATTTATTTAAATTTTTATGTATGTGAGCACAATGTCACTCTCTTCAGACACACCAGAAGAGAGCATCAGGTCTCATTCTAGATGGTTGTGAGCCACCATGTGGTTGAATTCAGGACCTCTGGAAGAGCAGTCAGTGCTCTTAACCGCTGAGCCATCTCACTAGCCTAAGATTTATCTACTTTTATTATATGTTTATAGGTGTTTTCTCTACATATACAGCTGTGTAACATGTGTTCGCAGTGCATGCAGAAGTCAAGGAAGGGGTCAGATTTCCTGGAACTGGAATTTCAGGAAATTGTGAGTCTAACTGAACCCGAATCCTTTGGAAGAGCAAGCCAGTGTTCTTAACTACCAAGCATCTCTCTAGCCCCTTTATCTCTGGTTTTTAACATACAGGGTTTCAGTATTTAGTAAGTTGTTTCCGTCCACGGTGTTTAAATGTCCCGTTTTTCCAAAGAGTTAAAACATGGTAGCCAGCAGCTGTGTGCGAGAAGTATGCTCTGAATTTTAACTTAAAATGAAGTGGCCACATGCAGCTAATTTAAATATAGCCCTACTCTACAATGTATCCTAAAATGTAGATGAATGGATAATCTAAACTGCTGGTGATATGTACGGTTCCTCCAGTAGACTGACAGGAACATGGTGCCCTAACCACAACCACAGATACCTAATGGATTTCTAGCTTCCCTGATCTCACGATTCAGTTGCTTTTTTCCACTGCCAGCTGGCTGGCTACTGTGGGAAGCCGCAGAGGACGACTGAAGGGGAACTTACCTCTTGACAATCTTGCAGGAACTTCTGTAGGTCACGGTTGTCCTTTAACCTCATCAAAAGTTCACTGGCTGCTTCTCGATTCTTCCTGTGTCTGTCAAGAGAATGAAACAATTTAAAAATAATTAGGTATAGAATTTACAAGCTGATTTCTTCCCTGGGTTTCTGTGTGTACTGGGAAGTGTTTGCTTACAGCTCATAAGTATTTGATATAGGCAAGATGGAGAACTTTTAGCATCCTGCAAATGGGTAAGCCACAGGAGGTGCACAGGAGACCCATGCAATGACAGTCATTGCATACATTTAAATGCATCTCATTCTAGAAGAGAAGATCTGAGTGTGCACAAGGCCCTGTTACTGACAATGTGAAAGAATTTGAAACTTACTTCTCTAGAAACTCATACAAGGTTAAAAAAAATACACATAATACATAACTCTTGGGCCAGAGAAGTGGCCTACTGGTTAATAGTACTAAAATAAATAAATAATAAAAATAAATCATGCAGTTATCTTTTTTTTTTTTTTTTAAGACCAGGCTGGCCTTGAACTCACCAAGGCCTGTGTCTGTCTTCTGAGTGCTAGAATTAAAAGTATGCATTACCTCACCCAGCTTGACAATCCTTAAAAAATATTTTCTGATTAAGTTCCAATCTTGGGAAGTCATCACACCAAATACCACAAATGCAAAAGTGCAGACCTATGGGGTCACATGCTTATTCAGTTCTACTCTTGATAGGGCAGCTAAGGTTTTAAGTAAAATCCCCAAGCCTTAAAACAAAGAACAAACAAACAAAACGCAAACCAAAGCCATAACTCCAAAGCCTGTAAGATTTGGAAGTAAACAGCATGAGAAGGCAGATGGTTAGTTTGAACCCTAACTTGCTGGCAAGTATCTTTCTTGTGCCTTCAAGTCTCCAGAAACTGGACCAGCAGAGTAAATCCCAGCAAAGGGCCACGGATGCAATGACAGCTGTTGCTCAGTGGTAAAGATCAACAAGTGTGCACAAATACAAGTCCGAACGCTCCTGGTAACCCCTGCAAGAAAAGTCTGGCTACACGGAGGGTGTGAAGTGGAGGGCTAAAGCAGACGATAGGGTTAAAGTATACAGGCAGGAGGTATAGGTCAGCCGGTGGACTACTTGTCTACCTAGCACGCAAGACACTCCATTTACTCCTTAGCAACACACACAATGGCAAGGTGGTGCATCACTACTTCTGAGCTGGAGGCAGGGAGGCAGAAATTCAAGGCTACCCTCAGCTAACTGAGTTTGAGGCTCACAGAAGAGCTGGGCCTCCACTGTGATTCTCAAAGAAATTCTTTGTTGTATGAGCCTGGGGGACAGGAATGTTCTCTATTCCTGTAAGCAGTACAAGTGAGCAAGAAAAGCTCATGAGACACAAAAGTGCTGGGTGACGCTTGGAGAAACTTTTATCAGAAGAAAGACACCCTCATTGCATGCTGACAACGCAATTCACAGCAGTCCCTGGCATTGCAGCTCTCATCTACAGAGGGGCCTGAAGAAAACGCTTCCCATTCCAGGGCTATAAGAATATCACAAATAGTTGGGCAGTGGTGGGCACCTTTAATCCCAGCACTTGGGAGAGGGAGAGGGAGAAAGAAAGAAAAGAAAGAATATCACAAATGGAAACAATATGGCCATTAAAATGTTGGATAAAGGGACTTTTTTTCTTTCTTAGTTGAAAGGGTTCCTGCAGGTTCTCATGGATGAAGGGATCTTAAACACTTAAAATGTGAGCAGCTACCTTGCCATTGCTATTCTCTATTAGAAACCACAAACTATAGCAAGACTTCAATGAACTTGGGCTGACGGAGTAAAGCATCTGAAAATGTTTGTCAGGAAGGAAGGACAAGAACACCTCTAAACAGCCCTTACCCTCAAATCCCAGCTATTTACAATGGAAGTTAATGAACAAATTTTCAAGGGGAAGATCATTTGAGTTGCACCGAGTGGCAAAATGCAGTAGCCTTGTCTTTAATCAGGGGCTTTGTAAAAAGAAAAAGATTTGATTCCCTTCCTCACAGCATCCCATGCAAATGCCACAGAGGCAAAGAGACTCCCACTGGCAGTGATATCAAGTCCAAAGACACTGCTGAGTGTGGGGTGGGGATGGGGAATACGTCTGGCGTTGCATAGTATGCTCTCAGATTAAACAGCCATAGATAACACTGAGCGTGAAGTCTTGTATAGACGTTCCTGCCTGTGTTCCCACGACTAGGAAGGAATTGCTGTGAGTCTGGGGTCAACTGGGGCCTAAGAGTAAGATTGTATCACAAAACAAAGCAAAACAGAGACAGTTCCCACATCGGAAAGGTTTCCTGGTGACAACATGTGGCACTCATGAAAAGGAAAACTTAGAAATGCTTTCAAACTGGGGTTCTGGGTGAAGTTAAGAGGGAAGGGACCCTCAAGTCTACTTGAAGCTTCAAGAAGAAGCTACTCAAGTCTGATTGTTTCTGTAGTCATCAAGGTGCTCTGTGCAGTGGTGTCCTCTGCCTCATTTTCATCTCTCACCATCTGTCTCCTGGCTAACCCGCTGACACTAACTCGTGTGAGAGGGTAAAATGGCTAGTTTCTGTGTCAACTTGACATGAGCAACAGTGATTTGGAACGAGGGTAAAGCTGAGAGCATTGCAGACAATGGAGGCCTGCCTAGTGAAGTTTCAGAAGGAAACAAAGATTCTATTTGGTCCATTTTATGTGATATTTTAGATTAATAACCTGTAGAAATCAGTGGAATGACTCAGTGGGTAAAACATTAGTTGCTAAGTGTGATCACTTAAATTCAATCCATGGGACCTACATGGTAGGCGAGAACCGCCTCCTGCAAGTTCTGTCTACATCCATAGTGTGCACCCTCAAAATGGAAAAAATATTTTTAAAATATTTCATTAAAAAAGTCTCTGGAAATAAACCCTCTGTTTTGCTGGGACAAACAAAATCTGGGAAGTGTTTTCCTAGGGTCAGCACATAGAAGCTGTGGTTAAGAGCTGGCTGTGGCTGCCACGTAAACTGCTGCAGGACTTGGTTCTGTAAGGGTCGTCCCAGGTGGTACTGGTTTTGAAGGCATGAAGCAGTCATGGACAGCCTCAGTTGCTGGCACCATGAGAAGCTACTGGTGACGATGGAAACCCCCTGATTGAAAGGGTCACGGAGAGGACTGAGGTCTGGCACCACATGGGAGAGTATCTGAAGAGAGCCCAGGAGAGGCTATTGGTGAAGGTTCAGCCCAGTTTCAGTGGAGACCCAATCATTCTGGAGATGTCAATAACCAGGGAACCACCAGCATGGTCAGCAACAGTGTGGCGTGGCACTGACTTGAGCATAGGAGACAAGCTGTTGTGTAGTGGATGGCTGCAAGACCTGTTGAAACCCAGCAAATCCTGAGTGGGTCTCAGAAGTCTGACACTCAGCTTCCTACGACTTTGAGGTCACTGGAACTACCTCTGGTTCTTCCTTCTTTAATTAAGAACTTTTTATATGGAAGAGGCCATAGTTGAACGTCCGTGGACTTTCACAGAGACTTTGAAATTAAATAAAAATGGGTATTTCAAAGAGAATATAAATAAGAGAGGCTCAACCTTTGAAAGAGACTGTAGATGTTTTAAAGAAATTGAAACTTTAAGTGTTTGAATTTTAAAGACTGTGGGATTTTTTGATTGCTTTATATTGTCATATTAATATTAGCATGGCATTTTGAAGACCACAAGAAAGAGAGACTATTGCTTAATAAATGGTGTGTTTGTGTGTCAAGTCCAAAGGGTGTCAAGTGTGCTGGCTAGTTTTTATGTTAACTTGACACAGGCTAGTTAAGTCGTTTGGAAAGAGATAACATCAATTGAGAAAAATGCTCCATCAGATTTACTTGTGGGCAAGCTTGTGGTATAAATTCTTGACTGATGATTGATATGGGAGGGCCCAGCTCAGTCCAGGCAGTGACACCCCTGGGCTGGTGCTCCTGGGTGCTATAGGAAAGCAGACTGACAAGCCATGAGAAGCAAATTAGTGAGCAGCACTTCATCTGCTATGGCTTGGCTCCAGTTCCTGCTTTGACTCCTTGCCCCAACTTCTCTGGAGATGGGCAACAAGCTGTAAGCTGAGAATAAACCATTTCCTCTCCAAGTTGCTTTTGGTTATGGTATTTTATCACAGTGATTGAGACCCTGACTACAACAGAGGGATTTTTGTATCAAGCTGGATAGAGGTTCATGCTGTACTACCCTGTGTCTGGACAATGCTGCAACCTTCCCTTTGGGCAGGAGCCTCCCTCCCATTTTCAGATGCTCAGGGAAGGTTTGGGGCTCTGATGTCACCTGCACCCATATTTTCTCAGCATACTTTACATTCCACAAGAAGGCTTTGTGGAATTGCCTTTGAGCAAGAAAATAGACCTGAAGGTTTAGATATTTAATTATCTTGCGTCTCTACAGCCCCTGGAACTCCCAAATCTGTCCACAAAAATCCTTTTGCTTTAGTTTTAAATTCAGAGGCCTTTAGGGATAATGAAGTGATACTAGACTCAAGTTTATGTCAGCTGTTAACAAAACAGATGGATGTGGAGTCAACATGGGAGCCCTCTCCTCCCATTTTTTGTTTAGCAATAGTAAAGAATGTTCTTTCTACTTCATTTTTTTTTTCTACTTCATTTTTAAATTGAGAAATCCTCGCTGGGTGTGGTGGTACATACCTCCTTCCCCACACAGGGTTTCTCTGTGGAGCCCTGGCTATCCTGGAACTTGTTTTGTAGATTCAGAGATAATCTCAGTACAGAGGTAGAGACAGAGGCAGAGGCAGAGATCTCTGAGTTTGAGGCCAATCTACAGAGCGAGTTCCAGGATAACCAAGGACAAACAGAAATGCTTTCCTGAAAAACAAAAACAACCCTGAGCTATCCTAAGAAAGTCCTGAAGTCCAGCAGCTAGCTGTCTCCAGAGTCACTGGCTTCCAACAGCCCTGTACAGCTGCAGCACAGTGGAACATATAAATAAGCTATGGAGGTAGAAAGCTTGCAGCATGTCTGTGCAAATGCACATGTCTAAGAGCTACTTCTGCCTCAGGGAAACCAGCATCTGCACCTCATGCGGAGGAGCATGGCATATTACACTCACAAAAGGAGACCTGACATTAGAAAAGAAGGAATTCTTTTCTTTTTTTTTTTTTTCTTAAATATTAGGAACTGGAGGATCTTTGGTTCTCACATTCACTTAAGATTTTGATAGAATTTTTGTTTATTCTTAAAAGCATCACACATACACAATTATAGTAAAAGTTATATTGTATCTTATAGATGTACCCTTAGAACATATACAAGCTCCAACTAAAGTGCAAGGAAATTGGAACTGGGAATGAAGGCAACTCCCCTCTGTAACTTGTCTTATTTTTGAGTTGAATTCCCAGGAGAACCTTTGGGATGTGGAAAGCAAGACACTGTGGCAGTAAGCAGCTTTTGAACTGCATAAATACAGATGAAAAGCCCTGATATCACTCTCAAGAAGACCTTAAATTCAGTCTAAACTGCAGGCAAAAGGGAACTGTTATAACAGAGGCTAATGACTGTCTACATGACCAGCCCACAATGACTCTCATCAGTGCAGCTCAACACTGGACTGCTCAGGCCTCCTCTGTACTTTAACCAGTACAGGGCAGGACTCAGATACAGAAAACATAGACCTTTAAAAACTAGGGAGACAAGCTTTTAGGAGAGAAGAGGAAGAAGAAGAAATGATGCTCAACTGTCTAATCCTGGAGAATGCCCTAGACTAGGAGAAAATGTCTTTTTCTATCATCATGGGGTGTGCAGGTAGAGCATATGACAGCACCAGCTATGTCCATTTTCTAATAAAGGGTAGATGCTGTCTCTCCATAGCTTTCTTCAGTGCTCAGGACAAGCAAGTCTCACCTTCCTTCTTTCCTTTCTCTTTACAGGTGCCTGAAGAATGTCACATGGATGAAGGAGAATATGGCCTGGGCCAGGAAAACTCTGGCTTTCAAGGTCCCCTCAAGTGAGCCACCATGAGAATTCTGCAAGAGTACAGCTTATGGAGGGTGGGCTTCCAGGCCTTCTTTTGAGGACATCTATAAACACTTCACAAGAATCACACTAAGGGAGCCACGTACCAGTCACTCATTTGCTGGATGAGTTGATGCAATTCTGAAAAGTACCTATATATTGCTCTCTGGGAAGCTCAAACCCACAGTCCCAAGGACTCTGAGTTAGTGGCTGGAAGTTTAACCATCCAGAGTATAGTTCATTTCCAACATTCAAAAATGCTGTACCTGTCGTCAATAGAGTCCACCTTCTCCTGGATGCGGTCGGAGTTGATGTTCCCATCGCTCACCAGTCTTCGGCCAGTCTCCACAACAGCATTGATCTTCTCTTCGTTGGCATCCATGGTGGTCATGAAGTCCTCCTGCTTTTTAATGGCTGCTTCAGCTCCTTCCAGGGTGGTGGGCATTTCAGTATGAGCCAAAACATACTCCTTGTTTTAAAAGAGGAAAAAAAATCCAAAATGACATTACATATCAACAAAGAAATTACAAGGACTGTTTCACTGTATTTCTATTCCACAAAATAATTTATGACAGACAAACATAGCACAAACACATACACAGACCCTCGCCCAAGGATAATCCATTAGTTACTCCGTTTCCCTAAGTGGTAAATGTTATATAAATAGGTTTTCCTACAATAAGCAAAGCTTGGTCTGTCAGCTAGAAGAGTCCTCTTAGGTCCACAGAAGCAGCAGTAGACCCTCTGTACTCTCTTAAGAGATTATAACCCTGACACTGGCAGCCATCTGCAGTTGCTTTGTATACTTGGGTGAAATTCTTAATCTTACTAGAACAAAAAATAATCCCCTAAAACTTGCTCACTGTATTCTTTAAATTGAGCCCGCACCCCACAGAACATTGCCTAACTAAATGAGGAGTTATATAGACCTCAACAGTAATTACCACAGAATCATACTTTGAAAGGCATAAGAGCTTCCTTAGAAATGTTCAATTCTAGGTCTTTACACCGTGAGGGGTTTCAATGCCGTGAAGAGTTGGGGGTGGAGGGGCATCTGTTTCAAAATAACACATCTAATTTCATATAGGCATGGCTTAAGCCTGCTACTTAACCAAAAGTTTCCAACATCAGCCAGGGCCTGTTTCAACAGGACGGAAGCCAGGCCATGTGGAACGTTACCTGGTTATTAAGAAAAGCTTCAGCTTGTTTGGTGTCCCTAAGGAACTGCTGGTAGGCATGGGACTGGGAGAGGAGGTTTTGCCTGTTCTCCCACATTTTGTGGAGCTCATTCCAGCCAGTGTCCAAGGCCTGCAGCCGCTGCCGCAGAAACATGTACTGGGCATCAGTCTGTCCCTGGGTGACCATCTCGCCCATGTCCCGCATCTTCTGGTAGTCTTCCTCGTAATTGTCAATCTCATTTTTGATATTCTCGTGCTGTGTGAGAAGCTTCTCTGCCTCAGTCAGGGTGTTGGGCATGTCCTCTGAGGCGATAGCAGTCTGGGTCCTGGAGAGCCAAGACTGGAAGTCGTCCAAGTCCCGCAGAAACTGCTGCAGCTTGCTGGCCTCTCCCAGGGAGGCCTCTCGGTTCTTCAGGGTTGTCTTCATTTCCTCCCACACATCACTGATCTCGGCCAGCCGAGACAGGATAGCTTGAGCCTGGTCAGGGTGCTCGGACTCCAGCTTCTCAGCTTCTTTCTGCAGGTCACTCAGCTTCGCCTCAATGGCTACCAAGTCTCGCTCCATGCCAGTCAGCTTGCGCTGCAGGGCCATGACACCTGCCAGGTCATTGCCAAGGTCTTGGGTAGACTCGATGACCTTGGTCTTTTCCCGGATCCAGGATTTGGTTTCATTGCACTCGAGGTGGTAGTTCTGGATGCTCAGGGCAGACAGAAGAGCATCCTTTTTCCTGTCCACCAGTTCTCTGAACTGACTCCACCTGTGAATGTAGACAGCACAAGAAGGGACTCAGAATGTCTGGTAGATCCTGAGACGGGTAGCCAGAGTTGAAGCTGCCTCACTTTCCTCCTTCCCATCTTTCTCTGACTTTCTCTGTTTTTACTTGTGTGCTTTAAAATCATGTCACCCAGTAAATGTCAATCGGATAGCTTGGTGCAATGTAGTCCCACAGAGTCTAGTAATTTGTACCTGCTGTATGCATCATACATTTCAAAACTGCTCTGGAGGAATATTTCCCCAAACCAGACTGATGGTAAACTTTTGAACAATCTACTCAAATATGTCTGCTCCACAGAAAGACAGGAACAGGGCAGGGGTCTTCCCTGATAAATGATGCTATCATTGGCAAATCAAGCTTCATTATAGAATCCTGCTCTAGGGTTCTAACCCTAACGTCAACTTAAAGGGACAACACAGACAGGTTCTATCTTGCTGTTTGTCTTCTACCAAGGCTCTAATTTTAATCGGAGGAGAAGTTAGGTACTGGGCGACTTTGACTCATGTCCTGAATAATGTAACCTCACTTTAAAAGCTGTTTCCTGCAAAACATGGATGAGAATACTAGGTAAAGCAGATGCCACTGTCATGACATCCATGCTACAAGGATGTGAACCTGTGCAGGAAACTCCTGACAGCAAAGCTGGGCAAGCACTGTCACCCTCACCAGAGCCACACGGGGACAGCAGGTGCACTGCTGATGCCATGCATACCTCGTGTTGAGTTTGTCTTGCTGAGCTCTGATTTCCTTTTCACTGGGGTGGCCATTGTGCATCAGCTGCCGTGCAATCTGGTTCACCACAGCAACCCGGGAAGCCTGGTTGTTCATTTCTGGTTCCAGGCTCTCAAATCTGAGGAAAGCAATTCAAAAGAGTAGTGACTTTAATGGCTTATGTTTCAGTCCATCGCCTTAGCACCCAGGTAGTAGTAACTTCACTTACCTGTGCTGGATGACTTCCAGGTCCTCCAGCTTCTCTGGGATCTGCATGTTGTTGAGCCACTGCTCCTTCTCGTCAATCCAGAGCTCACAGGCATCAGCCTCACTGAACATCTTGTATAGGGCCAGGGTGTCCTGCAGAGCCTGCTTCCTTAGCCGTGTTAACTCTGCCATCTCCTTGCAGCGCTCCTCAATTCCTGCCAGCCGGCCCTTCACTTCTGGAGACTCTGCATGTGCTTGTGGAAGGGCACTGGCTTGCTCATGCAGTGTGTCAATAGTGGGCCTGTAGTTGGTGATCTCTTCTGCTACATCTTTATGCTTCTTGACCAGAGACTGCGTGGAGTACTCATCATGGCCCACATCATTGCTGGAGACAATCTTGAGTATATCTAACATCCAAGCATCAATATCATCAGCATCAGCCTGGAACTGGTGCAGTAATGAGGCTTCCTCTAGGCGCTGCTTCCTAATGGCTGAGAGCTGCTCCAGGTTGGCCCACTGCTCCCGGATATAAATGATTCTCTCACGGATCTTTTCCGATCCAAAGTGTTCCTCTGCAATCATGTCTTCACCTTCTTTAATGGCCTGCTCAAAATGGCCACTACGGCCACTCATCTCATCCTCAAATGCCCGGTGCTTGCTCAGCAGGCGCATGACACTGGTCAAGTCTTTCCCGTAATCATCAGAGGACAGGATCTTCTCCTTCTCTCGTATCCAGCCTTCCTCTTCTGCCATCTCCCAGAAGAACTTCCAGAGGCGACGGGACTCTTCCAGGCGAGCCCTACGCTCGGCAGCCAGCTGACAAAGCTCTTGATAGCAGAACTCCATGTGGGCAACACGGTCTCGAATTACCTGGGGGTCACATGGCTTGTAGCCTGTTTTAACACCAAGGAAAGAATGCTAAGACTCCAATAGCTCCCTGTTCATTTGCAGACAGTAAACTATGCTCCATGTTCTAGTTTGGCTCCAGTCTAAGCAGTGTCATGTAAAAAGCAACAGGTCACTTCCTGCGATACTGACTAGAACAGGAAGAAAGGGCTATGACAAGCACTGCACTTTTGGCCCAACTGTAGACAAAGAGATCACTTATAAATCAAGAAAGCACATGTGTCATATGGAAGCAAGCAGCTGTGTTTACTTAGTTCTTAAGAAGCAGTGGTGGCACAGGCCTTTAATCCCAGCACTTGGGAGGCAGAGGCAGGACAGCCAGGACTACACAGAGAAATCCTGTCTCGAAACAAACAAACAAACAACAAAAAAGCAAGGCTCTGGGCTGGAGAGATGGCTCAGCGGTTAAGAGCAGTGACTGTTTTTCCCAAGGTCCTGAGTTCAAATCCCAGCAACCACATACACTTACATGGTGGCTCACAACCATCCGTAATGAGATCTGATGCCCTCTTCTGGCATGTCTGAAGACAACTACAGTGTACTTACATATAATAAATAAATAATCCTTTGGGGAATAAAGAAGGTGTGCACCACCTCTGCCCATCTTATTTAAAGAAGCAAGGCCCAGTCCTTCCCAACATCCTCAATAGCACGTGACTAGGTGTCAAAGCTGTGAGCTGCTAGAGCAATCACAGTAGGCTGTCAGTGCACATCGTTAATGAGTATGGACTGGAAACATTAACACTACCAGATGCTAAAGCTCTCAAAACCAGATAGCATTTGAATATTTAAGAAAAATATGTGTCTATTTCAGAAAAAGACAGTGCTGAAATATCAAAACCAAAACAAAACACTGCAGTGATACATTATGACCTGGAAGTAAACAGTCCTTCCAGAACCCTAAAGTGGTGCAGTAACTTACAAGTCCCGTCGCCACACACGATGTTTGCAGTTCATGGAGATATATCTCCGTTGTTGAGGTGATAATGCCTAGAGCAGTCCATTCTTACCTTCCCCATCTGTTGCAAACTTCTGGGCAGAGGCATTCACGCCTCTTACACGCTCTGCTTGGATTGCAATGTCTGCTTCCACCAGGGCATGCTTCTGTAACAGGTCTTCAACACCAAGTAAGTGTTTGCCATAGTCTTGAGACAGCAATAGCACCTGTGGACAAAGCGCAACAGAAATGGCACTGTGAATACAACTGAGTTCAGTGTATCAGCACACTTAGCAGCCTTGCCGTACCACCCCTCTGGTTTGTCCCTGGCCACCTCTGGGTGAGACGGTGCCAAATAAGTCACAACAAAACAAACATGAGACCTAGATCGGGAGAGACACAATGAACTAAGGACCATGTGCCTTGGCAAAAGCAAATAAAATTCACATTAAACACACAGAATAAAAGGGAAAGTCCCTTTAAGGGACCCTCCCCCAAGAGCCTTTCTGCTGGCTATACCATCAATAGGAGAATCTACTTAACAGCTTGTATGCCACATCTTTAACCCAACAAGAAGACCTTGGTCAAATGCCACGACCACAGTCAGGTACCACTATTATGAACTCACTGGAATTTTCTTGTTCTTCATTCAATTTGCAAATTTTTCTCCCATCTATCATCCAACATCACCCTCAGATGATGATGGATAGAAATAGAAAATTTCTATTTCACTCTTAACAGTTCTCAGGAAACCATGTTAACCTGAATTATAGTGTGCATATTGTGATTTATAAAGTGAAAATCACATCTTTGCTATACTTTATGAACATTTCTATTTTAAGAGGTCAAAGATCAAACCTAGTAACATTCTAAGTGTGAGGTAATAGCAGAGGGAAACTGGAGTTATCAGCTGCCCTTGTCCCTCTGTCACCACAATTTAAGAGGCAAGGAGCAGGCAAAGACTGACATCTAGGGGCAGAGTTCTCTTATGTAAGAAACACTGTGTTCTGAGAGAAAACAGGATGGTCTAAACACTACTCTCATCTGTTATAAATCCCATCCCATTGCCATTAGGGATAAAAGCCTTCCAGCTCAAAAACTGCTCAATAAAGATGCTGCATCAGAAGAAACCAACAGGCACAGGGCTGTGGCACAATGGCATGACTCTAGGCTCAGCAGTGCCAGGGACAGAGGAGAAAGCACAAAAGAGCACTGCAGCCATTATCATCCAGTCCCACAGTAACCTGTACACATCTTACTACACCCCAACTTCTGAGAGGCCACGAGGCAGACAAGTATTGGCTAGTTTGAAGGAGAGGATATGATACAGCACTAAGATCTGAATTCTGGCTTCCTAGTCCCTGGCCTATGCTTACCACCACCCTCCATTTGCATATATGATCCTAGAACACTATCACTAATACACAGATCACTGAACATATTAACAATGAAAAAGAAATTCATGATTCTCTACATTAGTACATACTTCAGATCAATCTAAATCACTGCATCAGATCTGGGATATAAAATGGTTTCTTTTACAACTTTTCCATGGTGCTCATCTCATTTAGTAGTGAGCTAGCCAGCTTATGAGCACCGC
The DNA here is from genome assembly GCF_978045245.1 of Mus caroli. NCBI lineage: Eukaryota > Metazoa > Chordata > Mammalia > Rodentia > Muridae > Mus > Mus caroli. Next base: position 93,166,801 of record NW_028227268.1, on the reverse strand, counting down.
GGCTTCAGTCTGGCTTTGCAGAAGAGTGCACTGGACAAAGGGCACTAGTGCACGACTCCCTCCCAACAAAGAAAAGGTCTGACTGCATCAGCTCTGGCCTCCCCTGCCTTCTTTTGGTCAAAAGTTACCTTCATTTCATCCATCCAGTCCATAATATAAAGCATTTCCTGGAATATCTTTTGCAATCCCAGGTTCATCTCAAGACGCTGCCTCCTGGCCCTGAGCAGTTCCAGCAAGTATTCCCAGAGCCGGATGACATTGTCCTTCCTTGCAGTGATGCGCTTGATGTCATGGTAGTTCTCAGCTTCAAGCTCCCTGGCCACGGCCACCACAGCCTGAACTCGTTCTTCATATGCAGCGATGTCTGTCTCAATGGCCTCGTGTTTTTTGGTAGCAGCCTCAACAGCGGGAAGGTCAAATCCAAAGTTGTCCTACAGAGAGACAGAACAAAAAGAAATGTAAAGAAACGTAAGCCACCTGAACCGGGTGGGGGTAGCACAATACAGTGCGTAAGCTGACTTTGCCACTGGTTTCTCACTGCCCTTGGGCCCTTGCAAACTTCTGGTTGAGTTCAGAGGTGTTCCTAACAGGACTTAAGAAACTCCTTACTTCTTACTTCTTCCTACCATTTGACTTAAGATACTTAAGTACGTTGGACTTTGTCAAGCCAAGGGAAAGAAAGTTGCTCTTGTATTTCATGACCAGTGTCACGCCTCGAGAGGACGGTTGGTCAAATACTGAGGGGAAAAAAACCAGGGGAACTTTTAAAGCTTACATGAATGTGAACAATTCAGTCACAGGTTCTGAACAAACTGCTCGAGCTCCTAAGTCTATGACAAGATAGACAAACAGACAAGAAAGTATATCAGAAAATTTAAACATCCTTTGTGCAAATGGAAGTGATGGTTGGTCAGCAACTTCACAATACTGGATGCTGTTAAGTGCTGTCCTGAGCTCCAAGGCCTCTTGGAAAGAGCTAGTGTTGCTTGGCTACCTCAGAAACACTTCCATTAGTAATTTAGACAGAACCTGAGACACAAGACGCTGGTTTTCGCTCAGCCATGTCTCCCTCATAGCTGCCTTGCGATCAAATCTGCGGGCGAGTTGTTCCAGTTTTTCCTGCCGTATGAGCTCATTCCGCAGAGCCAGTTCTCTCTCATGTTCTGCTTTTTCCAGTCTTTCCCAGGCCTGCAGTAGTTAAAAAAAAAAAAAAAAAAAAAAAGCATAGTTTCCTGTAACATTCAAGGAGCTGTCTTTGACTACAACAACAGCTAGTATTTGTCCAAAGGATCACAGGACTTGAAAGGGAAACAACATTTCCACCCTTGAGAAAAAGATATTTTTATTCTCCCTCCCTCAGCACAGTCTCATGGGAACACTCTTGTGTTCAAAGGTCCTGCCATAAGCTTGGAAGCAAACACTTGTAGGGTATGAGCAACACGACGACATCTTCTCAGCAGCTCTCATCACAGACAAGAAATGAACTGACTTTCACTCCACCCAGAGCCACCTTTTAAAAAGTGAACATGCCTGAACTTCTCTTTCAAAATCCTGATATTAAATTCATTCCCGAAAATGTCTTACTTAATTTTTTTTTTTAAATCCAATCAATGAATGCTCAAAGGATTCTGGGTGCAAATGAGCAGTTCTGTATTTTTTTCTAGTTTTTATTTGAAAATAATACCCACAGTACAAATTTCTACTTGCAGGCTTGCGAGACACAACAATGAAAACAGCCGGTATGTATAACAACTCCTCTGACAGAGAGAAACAACATCTCTGTTTACAACCCACAGACATTCCAAGCCCGTGGAATCAGACTTCCAGTTCCTCTCTATGCAACAGGAGGACATCTGAGTTGAGTGCTTCACAAAGATGAGGACTAAACCAGAGCATCTGCGTAACAAGGTAAACTGTGGGCCAAGGCTGTTGACAAAGTCTGACATTGCCTGCAGAGCTCCAGTGGACTGACCTATTACAACTCTTTGCTGGACCTTCTACTATTCCCTGCCATCTACAGGGGGATGCTGGGAGTGACCCTGGCATTTTCTTGCCCTCCTAAGTAATCAAGCAAAGAAAAACCCAAGCCTGTTGGATAGGGGGAGCAACGCATGAGCATGTAGGTCTGCTTCACCTTGTTGATATCAGAGATGAGCTTCCCTTCTCGGGGCATGTAGACCTTCTGATTATTCGCTCGCATCTTGCTCTGAATTGTGAAAAGCAGCACCTCCAAATTCCCCTTCTCAGTAAACCTGAGGAGAGACAACCAGCCGTAAGCACCACTGAGCCTTCTTCTTTCAAGACCAAAGGTTCACTTGTTAGAGAAAAACGTACTTCATATAGTCACGGAATTCTAAAATCCTGTTCTGTAAAATCTGTACACTGGGGCAGCAGCAGGCTAGTCAATGGGTCTTTATGGACCTGGGAACTGCAGCATTGCTTTGTGGCTGCTTGTTCTTGCTAGGATTGATGTTTGAGAACATCAAGGGAACAAAGTATACTTAGTAGTAACTTCAACCATGGTTTAAACTTTGTGCTCTAGACCAGTGGTTCTCAACCTGTGGGTCATGACCCCTTTGGGGACTGAAAAACCTTTTCATAGGGGTCACATATCAGATATCCTGCACATTAGATTCTGTATTATGATTCACAAGGGTGGCAAAATTACAGTTATGAAGTAGCAATGAAGACAGCTTTATGGCTGGGGGTCCCCCACAACAGGAGGACTTGTACTCAAGTTTCTCAGCATTAGGAAGGATGAGAACTACTGTCCTGGACAATGGACTTAATTCAGAAAGGTGGATGAACAAGCCAGCAAATGTCTAATCTAAATTTTCAGTAGGTTTCAAAGACCTCCCTCACCAAAGAATTTACAACTGAATTTTCACAAGAAATGAAACGACTTACTTTGGAAGTATAGTAAACAAGAAAAAAAGTCCATAATTCTTACTTAATAATTATATTAAAATACTAAACTCAAAAATTATACGCAGGGGGTTGGAGAGACGGTTTAACATGTCCGGGCTGTACAAGTGTAAGGAGTACAGATAGATCTCTAGAACCAGCATTAAAAGCTGCCGCAACTATGCTGGTGATAGCGGGAGGATCACTGCTAGCATTTTCAGGTGTGTCGAGAGAGCCTGTCTCAAGTTAGTAAGGATACCAGACACACTTCTCTGGTCTGTGAGCTTGAACACATTTGTGCATTTCCAAACATATACAGGTGCATACATCACATACATTTGAAGAAAAGAAAAAAAAAAATTACCTTTTTTAGGTAGCAGAACTCTATCTCAACTGATAGGCAATGGTTAACTGTCTTTACCTAACACAGTATTAATGTCAGCACATGCTTGATTACAGGATATTTTATCAGATCTGTCCAGGGTCTTATAACATATACTATGTATCAATATATACCCTAACTTTTCTTCTATTTTTCTTTTGAGGAATGATCCTGCAATGTAGTCCCAAGTAATCTTGAACTCAGGATCTTCCTGAAGTGTCTCAAGTATTGCAATTTCAGGTGTGTGCTACCACACCTGGCTGGCTTCACTGTGTTGCTTTTCTAAAATCTACAGAGCATTGCATGCAAGGGCTTTGAGAAGGAACTGAGGACTTGTATTATTCTTCGGTTCACACATATCCTGAATGTCAATGGTCTAGTCTACTAGACAGGGCTCAGGGGAATCATGGTGTGTAACAAGTCTCAGCAACTACAAATCAGGCAAGAAGGAAAACAGGCTACTAGGAGGGACACTGAGTTAACAGAGGAAATCACCAACGTTACAAACAGGTGTCTTTGGGCTGCTGCACGTCTGCTCCCATACTAATGACAATACATTACACTCTGCCTCTTACTTAGGTGGTTTCTCCACTGTGCGGTACGTGTTGAATGCTTGAAGCTGCTGCTGGACCCCAACCAGTGAATTAGCAAATTTGCGGTTGTTTAGGATGATGATGGTTTGTTCAATCCACTCCAGAAGGTCAGAGGCAAGTGACTCGTACTTCTCAATCATTTTCTCTGTTTCTATAGCATTATCGAGCACCTGAAATGAAGGGTTAGAAAACCAATACCCAGGCGTCACCAGTCAAGGAACACATGCTACTAACATATTCATTTTCTCTCTCTCTCTCTCTCTCTCTCTCTCTCTCACACACACACACACACACACACACACACACACAAGTAATGGCCAGCTTTTCTGTGGTTCTGTTCCTTGACAGAGCATTTTAACTTAAGTGCAAAAAAGGCATACAATCTAGGCCTATTACCTGTGAGCAGTGGCAGCCTAACTCAACTGGAACTGGTTCTGAAGCCACCCAAACCGCCCCCCCCCCCCCCAGGATAAGACTATGATGATTTCTGTAATTGCTACAAAAGCAAAAAGATTTCTGGATTGGGGGACAGGGAACAAAACAAAACAAGCAGAAAACAAGCCAGTGAACTCTGCCTACATGAGATGAAGAAGTCCTAAGTCTAAGGCTTTTTAAAAATCATGGTCTGTAGGATTTCCTGACCAGGGTGAAGCCAATTTAGTTAGATTTTAAACAGTGGATTTCCAGTGAAGGATGACAGGAGGTTTGTGTCTGAGATCTCTCCTCAGTTCCTTTCCAGAGATTCCCACCATCATTCTGCTTCTCACTACCTTTGGGAAGACAATGGTTCTACTACTATTAAAAGTACTGCTTGCTACTGGCGAAAGTGGAGCCCATAGAAGAACAAGGGCTCAGAAGCAGTGCAGGAGCTGTGCTCTGATGTGTGTAAGCTCACCTTTCCAATGCGCTTTCCTTCCACAGCCAAGGCCTTCATCTTGGAGAAGTAGTGGTAGTAAGTCACCACGTATGTGATGATAGACTTCTCATCAGGGTGGTCCACACTGATGTCTGTAACCAGAGGGCTTCAGTCAGAGTGCTACACATCATGCCGCCGCCGGGGCAGCAAAAGCAGCTACGACATCCAGCATCACTTAACCATCCAGCAACTTCTCAGTGTTTGAAAATTCTGCCATCACACAGCTAATTGCCCAACAGGGAAGACAGCACACCAGGTTCATTTAGCACATGGATATCCACAAATGCCTCTGCAGGAGGCCAGCTTGTTTCCTCACCTTATTCTCAACCCCTAACACCAAACTGGGCTGTGGTCAGACACCACAGCTCAGCCCATGGCACACTCATCTTGGGACAACTTTTGTCTCCTTTTACCTGAATCCAGGTAGTGACAGATTTTAATGTCACACCCTCCTGTTCACATAAACAAACTTAAAACAATGGCTTCCTCAATGGGCTTCTCTGTTGCCCCACTCAACCCAGGCTGGCCCTCAGAAGCATGAACACAAAATGCCCTTTAGCGTGAGCACAGTCCCTTCAGTTCTTTGATCAGGCTTTTTCTAAGTGCCATGCATTACTCCAGATGTTTCTAATCCCATTGGAGGATATGCTTCTTCACTATGTTACATATATGCCCTGTATGTCCAATACTCCCGCATTCCTTACAACCAGCCTTTGCCGGAGAGGACCTTCTCTCACTCACATTTACTACTGGCTCAAAAGGAGCAGCTCAAGAGCTACAACCCCAATACGTGCACTTCTTATTCCTGTAGTTAAAGTACTTTCTTCTTCCTGCCTTGGGACTCTGTATAAATGGATACACAGTCTGCTTTCTGCAAGATATTATTTACTCATACGTTTTTGCTTATAAGCCTTAATCCTAAAGGGTCAAGACTCTATTGTAGGATTCCTACACCACTCCACCTTCCAAATTCCTGAAGGTAGAGGGACAGCGTGTATTCAGTGAAGCAAATAAATGAAAATGACACGTCTTGGGAGTGGAAATGTTCAGAGAAACACTCAGCCAGGAACAGATTAAAATTAACACACACACAAGTTTCCTATCTGTTAGGTTCGTTTTTCAATACATTTCACACACAACCTTATTTCTATTCTGTAAATAGTACAGTGTAGAGGAAAACAGTTTCTTTAATTTTAAACATGAAAACTCTAGGGCACAGGATAGAATACTCCCAGCCCCACTTGTTATCAAGGTAGCAATGGGACCAAGAGTCCAACTGCAGTTGCTTTTGCTAGTGCACAGTCCTCCGTCCTCATCCCCATCAATGTCCACAAGAGGGGGTTTGAAGAGAGAGAGAGAGACAGACAGAGAGTGCTGCATCTCATTTAGCAAGCACAGAATATTGATATTCCTGGAGTAATAGAAGGCAAAAATTTCCAAGTGAATCTATGAATATATTTCAACTGATATCCTTTGGAATACTGGACAACTAGTGATCAAGGTTAAAACCATAGGAAACAAGACATTAAATGCTATTTTTAGCTCCAGTCTTGTGATCTGAGAAATATCAGTCTCCCTTTTATACTCACTGAAGATCAGAAAAATTAATGAATGGTATTAATAAAATGTCTGTGTATTAGGAGGAGGAGAAATAGGCTTTGTCTAGCAAAGGGCTAGACCTAAGGAACACCGCTCACGGTGAGGAAGCAGTTAATTAAACATGAAGACTGATCACAGCTCAAGGAATTCTAGCTTTTTTTTTTATATCAAGAAACCACTTAATGGTTTAGCCTAAGATAATTTTATCTTGGCTTCCTGTAATCGTATGCACTGGAGAACAGCAAAAACTAGCTTGGCAGTCACATGACCTCAAGGTGCCCTTGGGGAGATCAACTTCCTCTTCTAGATTTATAAGAACTTTAAACTTTCACACACACACTTCTATCTCTAATATTTGCTTACAGCTGAGAGGATCTCTAAGCCTCTAGCATTACAAACTAAATAACCCCTTTATGATTTAAATATTTCTCAAAATTAGAAAAAGTTCTTCTGAAATCCCACATTGTAACGGGACCTAGAAATGAGGATTTTTTTTTTTTTTTAAATATAGGCTGTTCCAGAAAGGACAGCTTAGCCATCTGCAGACAAGCTTTGGCTTCTGCAGGGACCCAGATCCTAGCAATCAGCTCCACATAGATGAGATACAATCTATCATAAGAAAACTGTGCTTCTGTTTCATCCATTCACATTCTCTTCTTTAAGCTGCAGCATCCTAAGACTGCCCTGACCTCAACTCACCCTCAGCATACGCACCCGCATGAACATCAGTCACAGGGTGCTAGGCTAGGCTTCCCAGTAAGCACAGGTGCCGAGAACCTCAGTGACACCCACTGCCTGCTGAACAGCCTCAAAGCGTCGCTTCCAGCCTGCAGAGGGAAGGCCACCCTCCTCCTAGAGTTATTCTTTACATCACTCCCACAGAGTCCCTCAATGCTTTTCTGGCTTTTTACCTTTGCGTCCTCTCTCACACACCCATCCTCAAAGTCTGGCCAAACGTAACTCATTCTATAAATCCTCAACTGTTGCCGTAACTGGAATTTTAAATGATCCTTCTACCTTTTCTTTTGATAATTCTCAAGGCATGCTGTACACACAGAGCAGCTTTGTACAACACAAAGAAGACTTTACGTTAACTTTACATGCTAGAGATGTTCCGAGTCCCACCTTTCATTGCTCGGATCCTTACCTTCGGGGTCTAACAGTTTAGTGAGGCCAAGGTGCTGCTCTGCCAGGTTAAATGCGTTCTGCAGATTGTAGTGTGCATTAGACTTCTTCAGTTTATCAAAATCTATCAGGTCAGGCCTATACAGAATGACAGTGGAACATAAACATTATGCCTTGGAAACAAATCAAGTGTCTAATGAGGCATGAGAACTGCTCCAGAGAATGCTAAAATAATAGCGTAGTGGAGTAAAATTACAGTATTATATAATCATCAAACAATGATACATGGTTTTTGAATAATGAACTCACACATTCTCCCTAATATGAATGCAGGAATTTTTACTATGGTACAGTATCTAACCCACAGACAGGAGATACCACAACTCATCGAGATCTGCCACAGAAAATGGTACTATAGCTTTCTACCTTTTCCATGATTTCTTCAGACTTACCGGTGTTTATGTATCAGTGCATTGAAGGCCATGCCATCCCTCCAGCTAGTGGTGAAATTGTGAATGTTGACATTGGGGTACCTGTCAAAGACAGACCACAAAAGCAAAAACAACAATTACCAAATAAAGGTTTATGCCTTGGTAAATGCAAAAAAAAAAAAAAAAAAAAAAAGCCTGTGTTCATGTTCACTGTAAACTCAAGGTCATATCTCAATAATGACAATTTTGTCTGAGCATATGTCCCCTTAAGATCAGGTTGCTTGAAATAAAAATAAAACAGACAGCTGTATTTCTTTACAACTGCTTGGTAATTCAATTCCATAAGATGTGAACTGAATTCCCTTAACCTGCTGTGCCACCTCACAGCCCCCAGGTAAGGTAGTTTTAAGAGTAACACACTAATTAACCTGGCAAAGAACTGATTCTCATTAAGAACCAAGGACTCTGAAATAATTTCATCAGCACTTTACAGGATTTAGAAATATGTATTTTCTTCAATTTTATTTATGTATGTGTGTGTTTCGTGTGAGTTTATGAGCACCATGTACATGAAGGGGCCCACAGACTCCTGAGGGAACAGGATGAGCCACCAGTGGTGGGTGTTGGACAACAGAACCTGGGTTCTCCAGGAAAGCAGTGAGGGCTGAAAACTGAGCCATGTTACATGTTTAGTATAGCTGAATTCACACGATGTCAATAAGCAACAATAAGTTGCAGTTGTGTAAAAGTATCTCCAAATTGGGTTTTAGTGAAAGCATACAAGGAAAACCTGTAAGGACAGGCTTACATAATAACTGCTTCTAAGTTTGCTGTGTAAAGTTTACCAAATGGCAGAAGTTAAAAGGAGAAAACTCCCAAATCCATTTAAAAAACACATGGGTTTTTGCTTCTTAGAAATGCTCTAAAAGGGCTGGTGAGATGGCTCAGCAGGTAAGAGCACTGACTGCTCTTCCCAAGGTCCTGAGTTCAAATCCCAGCAACCACATGGTGGCTCACAACCACCTGCAATGAGATCCGATGTCCTCTTCTGGTGCGTTTGAAGTTAGCGACAGTGTATTTATATATAATAATAAATTAATCTTTGGGCCGGAGCTAGTAGGGACTGAGAGAACAGGGCTGACTGGAGCAAGTAGGGTTGACCAGAGGGAGCAGAGGTCCTAAAAATTCAATACCCAACAACCACATGAACACTCACAACCATCTGTACAGCTACAGTGTACTCACATACATAAAATAAATAAATAAATCTTTAAAAAAAGAAAAAAAAAGGCTTATAAGGTATAATAATAAAATAAAAAAAAAGAAATGCTCCAAGAATTTTATAATTTAAGATCTAATTGTCCGTGGAGCTTTCCAATAAAGAGAATGCAGCCGCTAAGGAAATCAGATCCATTCCAAGTACAAATCACACCTCTTTCCACTCTGACAGCCAGTTCTGAAATGTCACATACCAACTGTTTATGTGGTAACAAGACATCTCAGCGGAAGCTATGAAAAGACACTTGTCAGCACCTTCGCAGTGATGCGACAGGGAACTTAATCCTGGAGGATTCCTAGTGCTGGAACCCTGTGTTTAATCCTGGAGATGCCTTGTGTCATTCCAGTACACACTCACCCAGCTGTCTTCATCTGGCACCACAGGAGCAATGCATCCTTAGCAGACTTTTTCTCTTTGTTATCTTCAGTCTCCACACTAATATCCTGGATCTAAAGTTTAAGAAGAAATATTAGGCAATCACCCAACTGCTGTATAAGCCTGAGAGCCACTGAAAAACAGGTCTGCATTTATATGAAATAGATCGAAGTCTCGCCCTGCACGCTATCTGCTCTCCATGTTAGTAAGAACTGTCAGGTTCACCTCGGACCTTCCAGAACTAGGTTTCCTATTCTACACACAAAGCCAGGGGGATGGCCTGTTCCATGAGTGCCTCCGTAGCACCTATGAAGAGGCCCCCTGGGGCCCATATCTTTGAAACTACAAGCTAGTGGGTGGTTTCTCATAGAAACCAGGAAAGTATTTTGCTGAAGGCACAGTATGTATCATTTCCTATAAGATAGACAGAACCTGTTAAATGCTATGCTTCCACGCTCTCTATTTTGTAAGTCCACAAGTTCAACATTAGACATTGTGATGGTTGTATATGCTTGGTGTGTCACTGTGGGTGTGGGTTTTAAGACCCACATCCTAGCTGCCTGGAAGCCAGTCTTCTGCTAGCAGCCTTCAGATGAAGATGTAGAACTCTCAGCTCCTCCTACACCATGCCTGCTTAGATGCTGCCATGTTCCTGCCTTGACGATAACAGACTGAACCTCTGAACCTGTAAGCCAGCCCCAATTAAATGTTGGCCTTATATAAGAGCAGCCTCGGTCATGGTGTCTGTTCACAGCAGTAAAATCCTAAACAAAAAGTCTGATCTAATGGTACCAGAGTTAAGCTAAATGAGTTCTTTTTTTTTTGGTCAGACTAAATGTGTTCTCTCTGCTCCCCCCCCCCCACACCCCCTGCATTGTGCATAACAGCACGTGCATATCACAGAACACATATGAAAGAAGTCAAAGGACAACATAGGAAGTTAGTTTCTTCCTTCCACCACATGGGAAGGACCACTGGGCCCTGAAGGGGGTCCTCTTTCCTACCTGAGCACCTCAGCTTTTCCATCTCAGCGAAGGCAACAGTGGCTACCTCACAGCACTACTGTGGTTAGTTGGTTGTCTGTTCTTTCCTTGCTGCTGTTGTTTTGAGATGGGATCTCAAGCTGGCTTCAAATTATGCACTGGAAAACTACCTTGAATGAGTAACTCCAATCCTCCTGCCTCTATCGCCCAAATGCCAGGATTACAGGACTGTTCTACCATGCCCACTAAAAATGTTAGTTCTTGGGGTTAGGAGACACCATCAGTTATATGATTTTAGATAAATGTTCCTAACTGTAGTCTGTGTTTTTGCCCCCTTTAACTAAATTTGGGACAAGAGGTGAGAATACAAGCAATGACTCAGTAAAAGAAATGTAGTAAAAGAAACTGCACAATGCCAGCTATAATACCAGCAGCCTTTGCTTCTTGATTTAAGAGGAGAAAGTATGTACTAGCAGGTTGAGGTGAAGAAAAGGCAAATCGACAGTCATGTTTATTCAACTTAGTTCACTGTAAGAAGTCTGAAAAAGACCGTGTACTCCAGCTCCCTGACACGGGCATTCATCCTCTGTCAAGGGGCCATGATGAGAATGGCCTTCCATGTTCCTGTTAATGTAGGCCAAGGCAATGGATGTCATCTTCAACAGTAATTCCCCACTTAGCCTACTGATACTCTTTGGAACTGGGCCTTGGAATCTGAATAATTAAGATGCTTTCTCAACCGCAGCAGTGAAGACAGATGACAAGTCTGAGTTGTCTCCCTTTGTAACTCTCCCTCTTTACACAGAGACGTCTAGAACACTGCTCATTGGAAGTTACCAATCTTAGGAAGGCAACAGAGATGGAAAAGCATTATTTACAGGCTGGTTTCAGAGTTTGAACAGGAAAACTAAGACAGTTTTTGATTTTTATTTATCCCCCCTTGTGTGAGATTATTTTGGACACAAGGACTCATGCAAGAGACGGGACTTCTGGGAGACGTGTGTAGAGTAATTTGACACCAGGGCAGCAAGCTTCCAGCACTTCAAACTGTAACTGAAGAGCAAGAGCACAAAGCATACAGCCAGGATCGTGAGCCAGGACTAAACAGAGGTGCTTCTCCTGGGGCCCCTGGCCCCAAGGCAGCCTAAACTGTACCCAAGACTTGAGGGAGTTGCATGGATTAAGGAGCCATCTCATACATGCTTCTATACAGAGATAACACCATCACATAGTCACCAATTCAAGTTCATCAAAGGCCTTTTGGCCCTTTCCTCCTGAAAACTGCTCCTTTGCACCCTAAGGAGGAATGAGAAAGTGAAAACAGAGCCCCTATTCTATACGGGCCACAATTTAGCAAAGTCTAGCCAGCCTAGAAGTACCCAGCACTAGCCATAATGCTTGACCTTGGCTACTGAAAGCCAAACAGCAGAGATCAGCTATTCAGAGGTACACCTTAGGAACCCACATTACCAAGTCCCATTAAGACAGGAAAGGCACGTATGCCAGGGGCAGTGAAATGTACAAGAACATGGTAGCTCTGGCATTCCTTCAGGGTGGCATTAGCCTGGTCCCTGTGGAACAGAAAGCTCTTATGTGGAAATCTGGTCTACATTCTTTAGGCCAAGCTCCTTACCTGGAAGCGCAGAATAATAGTCCAGATGAGGCCGAGGGTTAGCCGGTGGTTTCCATCCACAATGTCATGGGAGCCCATGTTCTCAAGATGGACTCTCTGCTCTTTCAGGAATTGAAGAGCCTTGTCAACATTCTCCAGACAGTGGATCCGCATCCGTCCCTTAGTGGGTTTAGGCTAAAAGCCAGAGAACAGAGTGGAGACACTTTACTCAGAAGGGCAGAGGAACTATCCTGAATCATACATGCCTGTCATGGTTTGTGCCCAAACCCAAACTAAAATTTGTGTGCATTCATTTGGTCATGGAATCTCAGTGCTACTGCTGCCACTGCAAAGGTAAATAACACTGGTCGTATGACCTAGGACTGAGAATCAGTGCAAAGGTAAATAATACTGTTTGCACGACCTAAGATTGAGAGTCAGTACTAAAGTTTATAAGGCCTGGTGGCACAAGATTGAAATCCCAGCTACTTAGAAATTGAGGCAAAAGGATCCTAAGTTCGAGGCTAGAACAAACAACTAATTGAGGCTCTGTTTCAAAGTAACCTTAACAAAGCAGGCTCAGTATGCTGCTGAGTAGCACTTGATTAACACACAAGGTCTCAGGTCCAGTATCCACCACCAACCCACCAATTCTCCTAAATTACAGTATGCCAATTCTTCTAGCTTGCGCTCTATTTGCTTCAGAGAGGTCTTCTTAAATGTTTAAGGTCTAGTATGGTACTCAGACACACTCTCAAAGCAATAAACAATTCTCAAGGGATAACAATGGTTTCTCCTAATTACATGGATTCCAAAGAGAAACTAGCTGCTGTCTGCAGAGCACTACGACATGTGCATCTTTCTCCTTGGTGGTTTATGGCTAATCATATTCAAGCCTCAGCAGAGCCATGACTAAGAGCAACAAACAAGTATTCTTATCCTTTTATTCCTGAGCTCAATTAATCAATTCAGCTAGCTAGTAGCTCATTATCTTTATGTACACAAGAATACAGACTATAAGAAAGAGTAGTATGCATTTCCATGCGAATGGAAGGAAAGAACACAGTTCTCATTTAACAAATAGTTTTAAGAGCTATTTATAAAACATTTCACATCCTCGAAAGTTGTAAGAAATAGTAACGATAAAAACTGAACATGAAGGAACCAGGTCTATAATGAACCCCTGAAGCTGCTCCTCAAGAGCTGCTAGCTCTGCCAAGGAGAGGAGCTCCCATTAATTATTATCAGATTTCTAGGGTGGCATGGGCCTATTCCCTGGCAACACACGCACACACACACACACACACACGTTTCTGCGCTGTATCATCACTGACAGGATAGTTTCAACTGCCATTCAATAGAAGCAAGGATGGCCATCGGGTTAATGGGACTCGGATCCAGGGGTCTCAGTGGGTAAAGCCCTCTAAGGAAATGCCAGTTTTCACTCACCCTCCTTGAATCAATTTCACAACTTTCTCTCTCAAAGCTCACACTGCTTATTCATTTCTTTATATTTTTGGAAGGGTTTTTCCTTTTTCTCCTTGCATGACACTCCTTGTGCCAAATCTTACCAACCTCTACTCCAGTTTCATCTTCCATTACATTTCATAGGAGAGAGAATTATGGAGTAAATTAACTTTAAGGTCTGAAAATATAAATCTAATTGTCCTTAGAGCCGCTAGCTAGGTCATGCCATAACTCAGAATCAGTGCAATCATGGGCGAATTCTCCTTCCCTGCATGGACTTAAGGTCTTTGAGAGCAAAGAGTAGGGTGGGCAGTCCCTCCCAGGTCCTTAACAAGGTAAACTCATGCTCTTAGAACTACATCGGGATTTAAGACAGAGCAACAGCCCCTAGGAAATACCTCAGCCTATATAACCACACACACACACACACACACACACACACACACACACACACACACTTTTACCTGCTGGGTCTTGATGGTCTCAGTTCCTGAGTTATAAGGTCTTCAAAGCAAAGACATTTAACTCAGTGGTCACTTACAGCTACAGAACACAAACTAGGTATGGCAGAGTAGAGGACTTCTCATCATGCAAGGTGAATTTTAAGTGCCTGATGATCTGGTTAAGTGAAGAGGAAGCCAGAAAAGACACTAACTGGCCTCAAGAAAAATGACCAACCAACTCTTGCTTTAATCACAGATATTCTATTCATTCATTCTCGTTCTCGTTCTCGTTCTCTCTCTCTCTCTCTCTCTCTCTCTCTCTCACACACACACACACACACACACACACACACACACCATCTACTGAGCAAAGTATGACAGACAGTACACACCAGTGGCTGGAGGACAAAGTATTTGAGGTTAAACTGAGCTACATGGTGAGACCCTATCTTACAAGAGAAAAGCACCTCTCTACTAAGTATACATATATAAAGCCAAATTCTTATCTCCAGATTCTTCCCTATTAAATGCTGAGCTCATCCTGAAGTTCTTAAAGTCAGAGTAAACAACAAGGGACCTAGCTCATTAGCCAGTAAGAAATAAGGTATCACCCATACCAACAGTTTGTAAACCTCAAAGCTATATACTCTCCAGGGCTAGAAAGATAGTTTAGAGGTTATGAGCACTGCCTGTCAGAGTCCCAACACCGACATGCCAGCTCACAACCATCTTTATCTTCAGTTATGATGCCTTCTTCTAGCCTCCACAGGCAACACAGACATGGTTCACATATATTCAGGCAAAAACACCCATACCCCACCACCACTGCCACACTACAACACATATACGATTCTTTTAAAAGAAACTCCAACTAAACAGGACACTTGAACTGTACAGTCAGTCCTCTAATAAAACCCCTTTTTATAATAAAAACCTTCATCACACGATACTGATGTGTCTATCACAGCTTGAGCTTCAGAGAATACTTTCTTCCTAGATAAACCTGACTTCCTATCTTCTGGCTACTTATCTGAACCACTACTCCTCCTGGGTCCAGCTGAGCCTCAACTACCTAAGGTTTCTTGAGCCCTCATCTAAAGAGCCCTTTCCTTTTCTGTCTAGCCCCAGGGCTTTGCCTCTAGTTGTCTGGCACCTTAGTATATGGTTCCTCATTATTTCACTTTCTACATTTATTTAAGTACGCCCCAAATTAGGAGGGGTACAAGTTTTTCCATGGCTGCTTGTTTGAAACAAAGTAAAGTTTCCCATTTACAAATAATACTTAGAAAACAAGCTGGCTTTGAGATCAGTCTACAAAACTCTTGTCTCAAAAAAAAAAAAAAAAAAAAGAAACAAACCAGAACCCCCCCCCCCCAAAAAAAAAACCATAAGACAGGCGTGGAGGTGCAATGCCTTTAATCCTAGCACTCAGGAGGCAGAGGCAGGCAGATCTCTGAGTTTGAGGCTAGCCTGGTCTACAGAGAAAGACTACATAAAAAAACACTGTCTCTAATAGAAACAGAAAGAAAAAAAAATTTTTTTTTGTTATTATCACTTAACGAAGGCCATGGAAGAAAAGAAAAGGAAAGGAAAAGAAAGAAAAGAAAAACAAAAACAAAAACAAAGTTCATTCTAAACAATTCAACGTGGGATATAAGGCTTAAATCTCACATGAAATCTTACCTTCTCCACTTAGCTCAAGCTGTTCTGGATTTAATATTTGCAAAACCAACAGAACAAAACAAAACAAAATACTTACATTGTGTGTGTATACTTTTCTTCTAAGAAACAAACTGATTAATGGAGTAAGACAACAAAAATAAAGGCAATATCAGTAACCAGCAGGCAATCAAGCCTAATGATATCTGTGATTGAAAACAGCAGGCACTGGAGAAGACCCAAGTCTCTGGAAAGATTTACCTCACCCAGAGAGGATCACTCCTAGCAACAGCAAGGCAGAAAACTGGCTATCGTCCCTAAAATTTTTCTTTGTCACAGAAGCATGGAAGGGTTGCAACCATAGGCAAGTTCTGACCTTGGTTGTGACCTTTGGCATAACTTCACCATTTAAGTGCAAGCCCAGTGACATTAAGCTAGGTCCCTCTCTCCAAATGCAGATTATATGGTAGGTCAAACTCCATACTTTGGTCCCAAATCTCATGTGGCCTTGAGATCAAGTCAGTTAACAGAGTGTCAGGCACAGGTTCTGTGGTCACATTTTTTCCTGGCAATATGATGCTAGAGTAAGGGGTAGTCTATATTTTTAATAGAACTTTGAAATACAACCATCATGAAGAGTTATCGTCTGCAGTGATTTCAGAACAAGGCACTGGAATGGAATGGTTTTGTTTCTCATTAACTGATTCCCAATCAACAATAGTCTGATTGCTCTATGACCACATACCTGACATGAGGGTATGGGAAGAACATTTTGGATATTGGGCCAACCCTATGGTGGGGAGGGGGGATTTCTCTTCTCAAGAACAGAATCAAGTTCCATGGCAAGGCAGATGGCTACCTGAAGCCCCTGAAACGTATCTAATTCACTCTGTTAGGCTAAATCCAGATTGTGTTCAAGATCATTAACTAACTCCCCCTTTTTCAGGTTCACTCAGTAAAAACACATACATATAGAACTTCCCCTGAAACTTCATTAATAAAGTAAACTTGTAAATTCTAGTCCTTCAAACATTTGTCTACTATTCCCTGCTGAGCTAGTGAGAAGGACTAAGGACTAACATGCTAGTAACTGAGACAGGGCTGCAGACAGATTGCAGATGTCTGTTTCTCCAGGGTTTAGAGTGAAGGTGCAGAGTAAACTGAGCCATTAACTAACACAGGAAGCTTTGGTATCTGAATTTGCAGGAGTCCTTTTGGGGCTCACTGAATCCTAACAGCCTCAGGAGCCAAGGATAAGAGTGTGGCTTGTGTCTCTTCCAGAATCCCAGACACCAGAGAGAGAGAGAGAGAGAGAGAGAGAGAGAGAGAGAGAGAGAGAGAGAGAGAGAGAATATGCCCAAGTCAGCAGGAGCTTCCCTCACTAGAACACGAACAATTAGACTGCCCATTCTATAACCAAAGATGGCCGTTAGGAGTAAATCAAAGAAGAAAACAAAATTCTCTGACAATGACTGCCTGAGAGGGTGGAGGTGACAGGTGTCTTCCATTCTCTATCCCTAGTCTCCTAGATTTCTAAATCACTAGAAAACTTGAGAGAGAGACAGACAGACAGAACGCTCATGAGAGAGAGAGAGAGAGAGAGAGAGAGATTGAGAATGAATGTGTGTGTGGTACAAACAGAGATTTAGGTACACACTGTAATCTCTGCTCTTGGAAACTTGAGGTAGGAAGATTGTTATCACCTCTAAGCCAGCCTGGGCTATAATAAAAGACCCTATCTCACAACACAAAAACGGGTGGTGGTGGTTTAGTACCAGCACTCTGGAGGCAGAGGCAGGTAGAGCTCTGAGTTTGAGTACAATCTGGTCTATAGAGTGAGTTCCCGGACAGTCAAGGCTATACAGAGAAACCCTGTCCTGAAATCAACCAACCAGTACCAACCAATCTACCAAGCTAACCACCCACTCTCTTTTCTTTCTCTACGTAGATAAAGGCAGGTGAGGCCGCAGTCATGTATTATATGATGATATTGTCATCACCATCAGTCTTCGTGAGCTCTGGGTACGCAAAGGTAAACATTTTACTTCACACAGCCTAAAAGACTGGACAGTACTAGAAAAAAGGAAGTGTTCAAACCAATCCCTATCTGTGTGATCTTTTACCATTTCGTCAAAGCTACCATTTCAAAGCATCAAAGAGTAAACAAATCTACAAGGTTAAAAAAGTAAACATATCTACAAGGTTAAATAAAGAGGGAGGAAAAGGCTTGACAGATGGGAAAAGGAAACTCAGGTTGTAAAGACTACTCTCTGTAAGATGCATATCTCAACCACTCTAGCCTAGGTTCTAAAACAAGTCTCCCTGAAGAAGTCAATAAACAAAACTGTCCCAGCATGGGACCACGGCTCCACAAAAACACCACCATCCTGAAGCCATCTGCACAGGGGCTTCCTGATCTAGAAGACTGAGGCGGTGACGTCTGCACTCTGGGAATGCAGGGCATGACAGAACTCCGTAAAGATAAGAGGAGGCTTGACTATCTTTTGAAGGCAAAACCCTGTTCCTGACCAGAGGGACGGGGAAAGAAAATACTGTCTTCATTTTTACTGATGTTTAAAGAATGTTTAAAGAAGTAGCTTTGTTCACAGACCCTCAAGAGAGGGAAACAAAGCCCTAGTCTCTTACCAGCAGTGGGGAGGTGTGTGCACTGATCTGCAAAAGGATCTGCTGTGGCTGTCAAGTTAAATAAGAGGCGCTTCTGGCAGCCACACCAACCACTGGCATATTTTCCTGTCGATGTCAGTACAGCTTTGGGGCTCTATCCCTAGGCATCAGGTTGGCTCAGATGCACCACCACCTAAGGAACTACATGCGCTCTGGATGGAAAATAGGGCATATGTTTTCAAGCCAAGGCGAGCCAAAACCTGCTGGGTCAGTCACAGTGAGTAGCAAGCTTCTCTGGCTTAAGGTATACAAACAAAAATCACAGACATGCAGTTTTCACTGCGAGCTAACAATTTCTCTGCCCAGAGGAGCAGGGTAAATGTATCAGATGCTCCATTCCCAAGGAGATAACAAAAACATCAGCATGTACCATCACCCCTCCCCACCCCCCAAACAAAAGGAAAGAGGAAAATAAAAAATAAAACTGGCAGAGGCCACTGGATTTGAGTCGTGCCACCTTGAGACGGCAGCTCAGATTTTCCAAAGAATCATCAATAAGACATAAATTTAGAGCTCCTTCCATGGTCTCATGTAAGCGGCAGAATCATCTCAGAGCCAGCATCCAGGCCTGGCCCTTCCATTGCTAGCACTGTGCTTTAATAGAACCATCAACTAGGGTCTTCCCTACAAAATACACAGGCATCTCAGAAAGGAAGCTTCATCATTATAGAACATTATTACACTCTCAGAGCGCCGTGTTTCAATTACACCACCCAGAATCAGCATATCTACTTCACTCTGCCCTCCTCCAGAAAACATTCTTATTGCAGAATTCACCAAGAGACAAGCCCATACTTGTTTGTTCAAAAAATGTTTCCCAATTGATTGTGCTTACCAGCCTCTCTCCAGAGAGGACCTCCAGTAGCTTGATGAGCATCCGTCCATCTCGAAGGTCCGTGTACAGGTCTGTGATTCGGCAGGACACTCTCGCAAGGTGGGAATTGACCCACTTGGTGAAGGTCTTCTTCTGTACAGCTTCACGCTCATCTGTAAGCAGAGGAGAACTCACTTTACCAACAACCAAGCACTGGCAACAGCAGGTGCAAGCCAGCAAAGCCCCACGGCCCACACGGCAAGAGTGCATCAGCAAAACTAAATTCCAACAAAACCCCCACTTAGCTCTCTACTGTCTGGGAATACTGGGATTTGGACAACCCTTGCACAAGTCAACTCCCAGGTTTGCAGCCAGCAGAATCTAGCAGTTTAACTAAGTCACTGCTACAGATGGCACTCACTGTGGAGCTCGAAACCATGACCCTGAAGCTTAAGAGTGTCATGCTTCACGGACTGTGCTAGCTGGGCCCCTTTGAGCAGAAGCCCTACTCCTAGTACAAACTTTCCTTATGGATGTTTACAACATACAACTTGATGGAAAAAGCAGAAAACCCAACAACTGCTGTACTGAAAAAACCCCACCAGATAGTGTGTAAAATTGATGGCTCTATGGTCAGCGGGTACTGGGCTCCTAGACTGGCCTGGGGAGCAGTAAACAGTCTAGTATCTGGAAGGCTGTGCTGAAGCCTCCATTCAACCTAGCATAGTAAGGCAGTGAGGCAGAGACCATACTGGGCAAGCTTTTACTGATGTACTCCAAGCCAAGCACCTGCCAAGACACCTGCGCCTCCTGCTTCAGTCAGCAGTTCTTTGAGGTCCAGTCTTTCCCTAAAGCCTATCCATCCAAAAGAGGGCCTTTCTTCATGGATAAGGACTAATCAGAAACAAAGAAATAGAAAGGCTGGGGCTGTGGGAAGGAAGAAAAGGCAGTTAAGGGCATAGCAAAAGGAGTTATGCCAGTAATACTATGAGAGGTTGAGATCATATGTATTATTCTTACAATCATCATTGTGAATGGTAACTTTACCACTACAATGGCAAGTGTAGTTCTTGTTGTTGTTTGCTTAAAGTTTGGCTGTTCTGAAAGAGTAGTCCGGACCATGTCAAGAGAATATTAAGCTAGGGATACTTCCTAGACTGTACCTAGAAAACTAGTAATTCCTAATTCAAATATATTTAGGTCTGATTTCTTTAAAATTATGGTTTCTTGAATATGCTGCAAGGAGCTGGAAATGTCTTTATTCTGATGGATATCCTAGGCTATTAATGAAGGTTTGGGGTTCAAAGTCACTACCACACCCAATCTATGAAGAGAAGATGATCAAAATAGAAATCTGCTTAGGTTAAAATATTTCTCAATAAACTAAAGTATAAAGTATGTTGTTCCACAGTTACCAGGATCCCTTTGGGGTAACTCACACATTAAAGAAATCCTGTTGAATTCATTCAGGTTCAGAATTAGCAGAAGCCCTGCCCCGGAGTTACAGCTCAATCCCAGCCCCTATCCTCCATGAAGAGACAGAGGCCAGGGGTGGAAGCAGAGAAAACTGAGCTCGAATAACCACACCCAGATCTGTGTAAGAGGCTCCCCAGAACTGCAGTGTACCTCAGAAGCTCTAGAAAGGGGGAGGGAAAGGAATTAAAAAGTAAAAAGAATGAGAGGTTTAATTCTTCCTATCTGTGCCTTTCTCCAGTTTCAAGTTGAAGAAGGGTACAAAAAAAAAAAAAAAAAGGTTCCCACCACACTGAGAAAGGCAGAAAGATTCTGTCCAAGGACCGGACATGAACAACATCCTATACAGAGGAAGGGCAGGGACAAAGCCAGGCCAGCAGATGTGTCATCCTACAACGAAGTATGTGCAGAACAACACACTTCTGAAGCAGGAAAGGGGGTGGGGTGAGATTCTACCTCTTGGCCCAGTAGAGGGAGGGAACTGTCCCTAGAGACCCAGTCCTTTGTTCCACCCTTCCTGGGAAGGCAAATGACATCATGCCTGTACTCTTCCTACCCCCATCCCAGAGAGGCTAGAGGAGATAAGCCAGACGCCTGCAGAGGAACAGAAGGCTGTTGGCAGAGACAATGGAAGACAATCCAGAGGGTTTCCAAGCTCAAGCTGTTGCAGCTGGCCAAGCTACAGGGGAAGGCAGTGGGAGGACAGGGAGCATTATCCAGTCCTACGAATATGAGGTCATCACAGCAAGATGAGTAAGGTGAATACGGAGGCCCTTCACATGCCACACTGACCAGTGGTTGACTATGGTCCCTGGAGAACATTAAGCAGTGCTTATAAACATTTTTGATAGTGGTGACTGAAGGACAGGCGCTACTAGTAGCTAGGGTGCAGAGGCCAGGGACACGGCTAAATACTCTGCACAGGGTAACCTCTATAACAAAGAATCATCCAGGCCAGGACTGAGAAATTCAGTTTAAAGGTTCTGAGCTTTTATTAATTACAGCAGGAACTTGAGTGTATCAGACTGAATGAGCTGGAGAAGAATACTTGAATTTAGGGTGTTGTTCATGCATCTTTCTCTGTGGGTTACATCAGAGTCTGACAGTTTGACAGTAGAAAGGGTTGCCTGCAGGCATGCTAGTTCCACAAGAAGCTGGAGATAGAGTGGAAAAGCAGGTACAATCCTATGTGACTCAGTATGTTGGTGGGCATTTGGCTTCCCCTGCCACTTCCACTCTCCCGGTACCCTTGAAGGGCCTTGTATGGCTGTTACCAATTCTAATCATACAGATAAACTTAAAGAGCTTGTCTAAAGGCTACCTAGTATCAAACAGGATTGTAAAGTAGTCAATGAGGTATCCAGACTATTTTAACTGTTCATTAAATTTGTTCCTGCTGTACTCCCCACCAAAGAAGCACTCTGAACTCAAATCACTTAAGAAATTTATCAGGGATGGTAGAATCATACAATCTAAGGCTGAACAATCCTTTAGAAGCCATCTAAATGCACTTTCTTGAGTGAAATAATCTCTTCTTCAACACTTGAGTAGTCACTTAAAAATTTTAAGCTGAGCCTGTTGGTACAAGCACAGGACCACACAGTGGGTTGGTTCTAAGCCATCCTGGACCACTGTAGTAAAAGCCTGACTGAAAATCAGATGTAGAAAGAGGGCACTGGGGTAGCTCAATGGTACAGTGCCTGCCTAGCATGTGCAAGGTCCATGGTCCAATCAAAAATATCCTCTAAATGAAAAAGATGAGTAAAGTCCCAGACGGGGTTTGTAAAACCACATGTAAACATATGTGCCAGGAGGTTATACAACAGATTGTCCAAGGTCATGTCTTGTTTCTAGCTTTTAATACAACCAATGGCACTTATTTAGCAGTGAATATAGCCCAGGCCCAGATCTAAGCATCTATAATTCTCACAACCGTCCCATGAAGTAGGAACTGACTCAAGCAGGCTGGTGCCAGAGCCAGGCCTCTCAGTGCCTGAGCAACATTATCCATTGTATAAACTGGGTGAGGAGGGAAGACAACATATTCCCATTACATGAGGCAGAGTCACCGTCACTTTACTGTCCTAGCCCAATTCTTCTGAGTATGCTTCATCTTTGAAACTGAAGACTAGATCAGCCTCTGTAGCCCATGGCCTAAGAGAGCAGGTTTCTTCCTCGTTCATATCAAGACCCCCAGCTTTCCTCGATATCATCCTCCACAACGACTGTTTTTTCAACAGCCAGCACATCCAGAGAGACAGTGGTGGGAAATTAAAAGTAAAGAAAATGCAAAAAGAACACGCATGGTTAGATAGTGTGGGGGGAGGGAAAAGGCCAAAACCAAGTTCATAAGCCTCTCAGAAGCACATACACTCCAAGAAAACTGTCTTATAGCTGAGTGTGAAGATCCAGCCAGGTAGGCTGTTAGCTCTACAAACTCAAAAGATGAACTAGCCAGAAGTGCCAAGCAGACAGGGAACTCCTGTCAAGAGATGGTAACACAATCGTCGGTTCTGACAATTCACTCTGAAGGAGTGAATTGCAATCCTGTGACTGGACTCATGAGGACTCTCATTGCACTGCAGCAGCAACAACACATCACAATGCATCTGCACTGTAAGCCATTCCATCAACGTTTCCTAAAGCCTTACAGCAACTACTAAGGAGACAGAGTCCAAAAGACTTCTGTAGCAGAGCCCAGTGGCTCAATGGCAGCAGGCTGAATGGTAGGTCTGGTGTCAGGAGGGGAGGGTGGTTCACACACTTCTCCTATTTTGCATCCACACAGGAGGGAACAGTAAACTCAGCCCATCCTCTAAGTGCCTCTCCCTGATTCTCTGCTTTACATTATCTGAGAACTTGAAATTTCATTTCATAGCAAATGTTTAAGAGGGTGACTTGGTATTTAGAACAGAACAACGATTTTACCTGGTGGCCAAACCAAAGAGCAGTGAGGAACATTCCCTCAGTCACCACGCCCTATTAGAAGTACCTAACGTACTTAGAAGTACCTACTCAGTCTACAACAGCACATTTTCATAACTAGACAAGTTATAGGAAACAACACAGCTTTGATGAACACAAGGGTCTTGCATAGCATCTCTCTGCAATACTTCTCTGCATAAGATACTGTAACCATATTCACCAGGTGCCAGTTCTGGGTATGGAAAGAAATAGGAGTCAGGAAAGAAGGTAAAAGGCATCACACACGCTAGGAGAAAGTAACGAGAGAAATAGTAATTGTATGTGGATTAAGTATCAAGAATTTTTTTTTTCTTTCTGGCTGAGGCTAGCCCTGAACTGATAGCAATCTTGTGGTCTGTCTTCAGATTACTGGGACTAGAGAAAGGTTCTACTACCATTCCCAGCTAAGATTACATCCTTATTCTTACCTGATTCTTAGTCAATTGTGCTAACACAATAGCTTGCCACCAGAGAGGGTAATGGTACAATTTCCAACCAAGTTAAATGCAGACTTGGGTTCAAAGTAATAAGAGGAGTTATAAGACTGGAAGCGGGGTGATGAGGTAATCACCATGAAGACCTGTCCCATGGCTAGCGAATCTGAAATTCACAGTCAGTCAAGTTCTGTGTCTCATGTAAGTTCCCATATACTTAGTAAACTAAGTTTATCTAGGAAAACAAAAAGCTAAAAAGTGACAGGAAAAACAAAGATTATAAAGAAGGAAAGAGCAGACTACAGTGTGGTTTGTATTAAAGAATTCAGAATAATAACCAAGTCTTTACTCTGATCCCTTCTCTTCCCTCTGATCCAGTTTTTGCATCACTATTGAGCACTGGCCCACAGTGCTTTTTCAGAGATTACCTACTGCACTGACAGATTGTGGCTTCCTGGGGGACCAAGGAACCTTCCTGAAGGTTTCATGTTGTTGAGAGACTTCTCTAGTGCTTCAGTCCTGTGCAAATCTTGTTCATCACCTGAACTCACACACAAACACCTTCCTTCCCCGACCTTTGAACTGCTGCTCTCACTACAAAGGCATCTTCCTTGCTCTAATTTTTTTTTCTTTAAGATGTAAGCCAAGATGACCTGCTGAGGGAAGTCCTACCGGGTTTCAGTAATCACAATTCCATTATCTGTTACTTTTTCAGTATGTATCCAGTGTCCTCTTCTCTCTACCAGCCTATAACCTCTTCAGGGTAAAAGCTCCATTTGTCACCTGTTTAGAGCCTTACCCACCCACTGGGTAGGGCAGCCACACAACAAACTTCACAAGCACTTTTAGTGTCCAGGAAGGATGTTCTTTTAGGGAGGAGGGTGTTGAGACATTGTTTCCCTGAGTAACAGAGCCCTGGCTGCCCTGAACTTTGTACACCAGGCTGGCCTCAAACTCACCTTCCTCTGCCTCTCCTGTGCTGCTATTAAAACCATGAGCCATCCGGCCCAGGAAAAAGGAATATTCTTAATACATCTTCTGCAGCTAGTTAGTGGTTCCCTTGAAATCACAGAGGGAAGGAATCTCTAAGCACAGAAACATATTCTAAGTAATTAAATATTATTGTGGTGCAATAAACCTCTCACAATTGAAATGTTTTCTAACTGTTCTTTGATGTCTAAAATGTAAATACAATTAGATAAAGATGTCTAAAAAACAAACCTACAGAGTTTGACAATTCTTGTTTTGAACTGTTACTTATACCTGTAAAGCCACAATACACACACACACACACACACACACACACATAATGCTATTTGAACACAGGAGAACATTTACATAGGAGCTGAAAAGATGGCTGCATGATTAAGAACATTAGCTGTTCTTCCAACAGACCCAGATTCAAGTCTGAGCACCCACATGGAAACTCACAACTGTAACTCTGTTTCAGGCTATTCCCTGACACCCTCTACTAGCATTACATGATGCCCAGACATACATTCAGGCAAAACACCCACTTATATAAGATAATAAAACTTAAAAATTAATATAGCGCTAGTCAAATGGTTCAGCAAATAAAAGTACCGCTACTTGGCCTGATATCTAAATCTAACAGCCCCATATGATAGGAGAGGATTGGTGTCCTCAAGTTCTTATGACCTCCACATATAGACTATGGCATCCACAAAGTCACCTCTAAGTACACACACACACACACACACACACACACACACACACACACACACACATCAAATAAAAATTTTAAATGTAATCAATAAAACAACTGGTGCTGGAGAGATGACCCAGCAGTTAAGAGCACATGAGGAACCAGAGTTTTGTCTCCAGTACCCACATGGGGGCTCACAACCATCCGTAACTCCAGTTCTAGGGGATTCAACACCTTCTTTTGACCTCCTTGGATAACAGGAATGCATGTGATACACATAGATAAAATACAGGGAAAACACTCATACAAATAAAAATATAAAATAAAACAAAACAGAAAACATTAACAAGATCCAAACAAGACCAATTGTCATAAGACTAAAAATTTTAATGACTTATCCATAAAAGCAAAATCTTTCCCACCTCCTCCCTTTTTTAAGAGGGTTGAGAGATCCCAATGAAAGACAAGAAGGGATGGAGATCTTGCTGTTCCTGGAGCAGCATGCACAACGACATAGCAGGAAACCACAAACAAGCAACTGGTCCTACTGATAACAGCACCAGCTGCTCTAAGGCAGCAGGAGGAAGGGAACTCATCTTCTGACTACAGTACTCCCGGGACTGGTCTGGAGCCTGCAATTCATGTTTGCTGGTTGGTGTATAAATAGAACCTGAGTTAAATTTTTTTCCTAACAGTCCCCCATGATGAACAAAACACACACGTAAACATCTATTCTGAAAGCCCAAGCAGGACTAGGAATGTAGAACACTTGTTTAAGCATTCCTAGGGCCCTACAATTAACACAGTATCACCACAAATCCAAAATGGCACATGCAGCAGATCTGCAGACTATAAAACCAGCTATGAGCTCTATATAGCACCTGCACCCTGCATCAGAGGTACAAGCCCATGGACAGAGGGCAGAGCCTGTCTTCTGAGCAGCACAGCAAGGACAGACACTTTGCAGCTATAAACCCAGAAAGCACACTGAACCCCTCTATGTCCCTGCCAGTTCTACTTCAAAGTGAACCCCTTAAAATCATAATTTATAAGAAGCCAAGACTGTGGAGCAAGTTGGGATTATGGCCACAGCTTCCTCTGAAAATAAGTGGTGGAGAAATGGAACTACCACTGAAAACAAGACCCAGGAGACAATGTGAATTAACAACAGTGTATAGTGCCCAAGTCAGAACTATGTAAACGGTGTGTAGTTACAGACACAAGACTCCATGTGAAATGTTTAGAAGCATTCATGAAGATGGTTCCCTTCAAAACTGCTTCACTTGAAGAAAACTATATTGTAAAGCTGGCAATCCACTGTTTTCTGTCTCCACAAAGCATAGCAGGCTGAAGTAGCCAGAGAAAAAAGGCAGGAGGAGAGAGGAGCAGCCACTGTTCCTGTGCACCAGTGGAAGCTGTGTTAGGCGCTACTAACTCTGTCTCAGGGTTAATTTCAGGAGGAAACTGAGACACACAGTGTTTTGGGTAATTCACCCAGAACCCCAAAGAATCTCAAAAGCCTGCTCACACACCACACTGCCCAGAGAAAACAGATACTACTAATTAGCTTGCCAAAGCAAGAGGAAAACAGGAACACAGCTATCCGTCTCCAGCCAGTTTATGATGTTAAGGATCAAATCCGTGGAGGGGAGGGACAAAGACAACATACAGGACTAAGAAGATCTTGACAGTCTGTCCTGACTTCCATCTCCAGCACCCATGTGAAGGACTGTGTGTGGTGGCATGTCCTTGTAGCACTGGGGAGACACAAACAGGTCAGCTGTGGGTCTTGCTGGCCAGCCAGTCTAGCCTTAAGTAGTAAGTGCTGGGGTCAAATAAAAGGTCTCAAAAATGAGGTGGATGGCACACAAAGAATGACAGCTGAGGTCGTCCTGTGGAGCCCACAATCAATGTGCACACATGTTGTATCTATCTACATACACAAAAGAACAAATTACGCATGAAAACCTTAAAGTATCAAGTTAACATAGGTGTCAGTAAACTTCAGCCTATAGCCTATTTTTTGTATAACCTAGGAGAAGCTAGAACATCCTGCACCCCTAACTCCATAGCCACAGTGGAAGAGATTGAATGCAGAGCCTCAGTATAAGCTACCACTAAGCTTTCCCCTCTGCTTTCTGAGAAAGGGCATCACTTATTGCCTTAGAGTCAGTATGTAGCCCAGGCAAGCCTTGAATTTATCAGTCCTCCCGCTTCAGCCTCCTAAGTAGTTGTTATGCCCCACCAGACATATTTAGCTTCACGATCATCAGCTTTCCCTTTCAAGTCAACCTCAACTTAGCAAACGTGCACTCTGTGCTAGTCAGAAACAAGGCATCGTATCAGATGCCACTTCAACCTTCTCTGTTAAGCCAGTTGATGCTCCATAGTGACATACATTCTTAATTTTGTTACTGTAACAGTACCCACAGGCAAAAGACGGGCTTGGGGTCTCTTCCTTGCCCATATGGCTACCTGACCAGTCAGAGCTCAGCGTAGCATCTGCACCCTAAAGAGAATTAGCAAGAGCTAGATGCTCAAAGCTGGCTTTCCTAACTGGCTGCATTCTTTCTCTGAAGGGTATTATGTTCCATCACCAAACCCTCCCAAGAAGGAGGGTGAAATGGATTTCAAGGTGAATAGAAAGTAATTTGTAACAGTCATAAATATTAGGGCAAAGTTTCAACATACACAAAACAAACAGCAGATCCTTAGTTATTAAGTTATAGGCCAGAATACTAGAACTGACACAGCAAAGATGAAACCCAAAGGTAGATTAGTATCAGCACATGTGAGGCTGGGTGGGAGTGAGTGGGCTGTGTGTTATAGTTTTCCTAAGTAATGATGCTTTCTAAGGAGCAATTAAGGGGTCCGTGAGATGGCTCAGCAGGTAAGGACACTTGCTGCCAAGCCTGATGCTCTGAGTTTGATCCCTGGAACCAACTCCTCCGGGTTGTGTTTTGACCTCTGGCATACATTCACCCACATAAAATGCAAAAAAACTAAACTCTAAACCAACCTATCATGTGGCACACACATATACAGGCAAGATTAGAATTCCCTACAGCTAGGGCTGGCGGTGAACTCAGTGGGCACAGTGCTCCCCCAGCACGCTTGAAGCCATAGGTACCACATAACAAGTGTGAGGGTGCATACCTAAGACCGGAGGTTCAAGGTTAACCTTGGCTACTCAGTGAGTATGAAGCCTGGGTTATCAGAGACTGTCTAAAGAAACCACAAACAAACGAACATAACAAATTTAAAAGGTGGCCTCTGTCTCAATCAACATTACAAATTAGTCACCTAAATCCCACTTGGCCAGTGACCACTGCCCACTGTAGAAACTATCAGGGTTAAAATGACATTAATAAATAAGACTATCTCAACTTTAGTGTCAAACTCTAAAATGCAGTATCTACAGACTTCATGTGTGTTTGGGCCAAGGAGGACAAAGATTGTCTGCTACACTGGGATTTTACCAATAACTAATGACTGTGAAAAGATTAAGAAACAAAATGTAAAACACTGTAGTGATGAGACAAGTAATTGGCTTGACCTAATTTAAAAGAATATACCAATGTATCAAGTCAAAATTTTACTTCCCAGATTACTTTTCATTTAGGAAGTAAATTATTAAATCATAAGCTCTAACCCAATTCGTAGCTCCATGGTTAGCCAGGCAACTCTCCCAATGCCTAAAACGTAGTCCATGCAGAACAGCAAGCATTACACATCAAGACAATGAGTGTACTGATTATTTTTCTGTTGCCTGATCAAAAATGACTTATGGTTCCAAGGGGGAGCCTACAGTGGGATGGAAGGAACAGCAGCAGAGAGCCAGGGCAAGAAGCTGAGAGATCCTGTCCCAAGCCATCCTCACCGAAGACTTCCTCCAACAAGCTTCGACCACCCAAAGGTTCCAATATCAACGCCACCCAGGGATCATGTGTTCAACTATGTGAGCCTATGGGGGACATTTCTCCTGCCCAAACATCACACCGAGTAACCGAGTCCTGAGCTTCAGAGTTCTCGGAGTTCTTTCCCAGGCTGGTGAGGTGGCTCAGCAGGTAAGGTCACTGCTGCCAAGGCCAATAACCTAAGTTTGATGCCAAGAACTTCCACAAGTTTGCCATGGCATGTCCATGCCCACACACATACATAAATGAATAAAATATAATTTTAAAATATTTAGAGTTCTTTCCCTAAAAACTACAGAGCAATCTCAAATTTCTTAAGAATCCACAGTGCTAGATAGTTCACACCTTCAACTACTATTTAGTTCCTTTCAGGGAACGAAGCGAGGGTAAAAGTTATCATGACAACCATCAGCATCAAGCAGGAAACCCTGAATCCTAATTTCCTTGCTGGCTTTCCCCAACCGTACCTCTACAGTAAAGGGGGCACAAGAGTTCTTTCCAAGTCAAACACTACAGTTTGACCAGCGGACCTGCAAGTGTGTGATGCATACAGACTTGTTGTAGAGGGGTAGAGGCTGGATGTGGAAATGGCCTGACCCAACCACCTGTTATGTCTATGGAATGATAGCACAATTAGTAGCTTCTATAAGTGGGTTTTACATTTTAACTCAAACCAAATTTTCATTATTAAAAAATTAACCAAAGCTTTCATGCTACTTCCATGTCAGACGATGCAGAAAGCACAAGCAGGCCCATGCTGTTCATTTACCTAAATTTAATTTTTTTAAATGATAAAAGCAAGGCTTTGAATGGAAATAGATACAAAGACAGAAATTAGTTTTTCTCTTTTCTTTGTTCTGGAAATATATGCCCATCATAAAACACATAGGCAAACTGTTTACACCAACACGCAGGTCCACCCACTGCATTCATTTCACCTCACCTAAGGCTTAGCACGGTGTAAGTGGGGTCTGGGGACCCGGCTGTTGGTACCAGTGTGGAGATGGGTGGGGCAGGGTAAACCAGCCTCCTCACAGACAGACAAAGTGCGGCTGCTAGTTACCTTTTGCCTTACCAATTTGTCCTTTAGTGGTGTTTCATTGCTTAATGACTACCTAAGCCGTTTCTCAATAGCCAACTATAAAGATAGCAATCTATGATCAGTGTGGGAAGGGCAGGAGGCTCATACATGCTCTGTAGGCATTACAGACAGTAGAGAGTCCACTGTCAGAAGCAGCTGGGATCAAGCCGTAACTCTGCTGCTTAGGCTTGAAAAGTGAATCCTGTCACTTTAGCAAACACACGGAACAACTGCCACCTTTGTATGTCTGGCTCAATATACACTTCCTCACCTATAGAAATTCACTCTGTAAAAAATTATGTATAAACAAAGATATGTAGGATGATACTACAGGTTTAAAAATATTTATGTGTAAAAACAGTATTCATTAAATACTGCTATTAAAAACAGTATTCTTAAACCTAAGAAACAGACTTAAACCTAGGAAAACAGTAAAAGCAAAAGGAAAAACTAGAAACAACAAAGGGTAAGTAAGGAAAATTAAAATATGGCTAATCCACAAGAAGTAATAAGGGAATCTCAGAGGCAGCCTCAGATTACGAATATAGGGAATCTATACAACATATATGAAAACATATAGCGTATACTGTACGTTATACACATACCTACAGAAGTTTTTGAAACTATAAGTCATAATTATCTCAAGGGAACAGAAGCAAAAGATGAAGATATCTCCATCTGTGGATTTCTGAACTGACTGCTAACATTTTCTTTAAAAACCATAAGCCTAACCCTGAGTATATACCAACTTTGAAAATTTAAAGAAAATTTAAATTGAGAGGGAAATTCTGTATCATTACTTGACAACAGCAAAGGACTGAGACCCATGGACAGGTATACATAGGCTACAGGAAAACTCCAGAAAATGTACATGCCCATGTAAGGACATGCCAATTGGGTAAGTAGTCTAAAACAAATATACCACCCTGAATTCTTGTAATCCTTCTGAGAAATGTCAAGTCAATATTTACCCTGTCACATCATTTATAAGCATAAATAACAAGGCAAATCTTAATGTTTCCTTTTAACAATGGGGAGGGGCATTAATTTTACAGTCAGTCACTTTTTCTGAAGAAATTCTGAGTTCTACAGGATGCAGGGCAAGAGTTTCCAACAACAGCCAGTAAACAATTCAAAAGGTGAGGAGCAGGAAGGCTTGGGCCAAGTATCCACTCACCTGTACTTTCGGCAGGAGGTTCCCATTTTGTCTCTTATTTACAGGAGTTCAATCTCATATTTCATATATAGGAAAACAAGTCCTATTCTTGGTGTTTTTAATCGTTCTTGTATGCAGTGGGAGCTAAGAACTATGTAAGGATTTCAGAGCTGAAGGAGAAATGCCAGCCTCAAGATCACACTGTGCTGGGATGTGTGGCAAAGCGAAGGCTAAGCAAATCACTACAGCATTAGCTGTCCTTTGGTCATGAGGCAACACCACTAGCGGTGTCTATGGGATAGAGCCCAATAGGGGCTGATAATAAAAACATGGGAGGTGCTCTGGACATGATTCTAAGGAATGGAGGAGTTAAACCATCTCCTACATTCACTCTAAAATTACGATTTATTGAGTGACCACTGGGAACCAGCACTCTTGAAAACACTTTGCTAAAATGGAATGGATTCTCATAAACACTGTGTGAAGAACTGAAAGGGTTAGAGACGTTCAGTGATTTGTGTAGTCTCACGGGGAACACAATCCTAGGCGTCTGATTCCAAAGCTCCTACTATTCTACATATTCTGCACGAGCCATGTTCGTGGGCTGCAACTAGAATAAATAGTGTTACACCTTGGATGCCAAACAAGGTTGCCCCTCTCCTGATAGGGACAAACTGAATTCAGTCTCTTTATTTTTGCTTTTTGTTTGTTTTTGAAATTGGGTCTTATGTAGCCAGTTTGAGGGTGACTTTGATCATTTTCCTGCTTCTGGCTTCTGAGGGTTGGGGTTACTGTTACACTAGTTTTATGTGATACTGGAAATGGAATTCAGGATTGCATGCATGTTTAAGATACCCTGCAACTTAATGCCATGAAAATTCCTAAACTGAAAGTTTTTATACACCCTTATCCAAAAATCCTCCATTTTCTTATTTTTATTAGATATTTTCTTCATTTACATTTCAAATGCTATCCCAAAAGTCCCCTATACCTCCCCCCCCCCCTTCCCCAATCCACCCACTCCCACTTCCTGGCCCTGGCATTCCCCTTTACTGGGCCATATAATCTTTGTGAGACCAAGGGTCCTCCAGTGATGGCCAACTAGGCCATCTTCTGCTACATATGCAGCTAGAGACAGGAGCTCTGGGGGGTACTGGTCAGTTCACACTGTTGTTCCTCCTATGGGGTTGCAGACCTCTTCCGCTCCTTGGGTACTTTCTTGGGGGCCCTGTGTTCCATCCAATAGATGACTGTGAGCATCTACTTCTGTATTTGCCAGGCACTGTATTAGCCTCACAAGAGACAGCTATATCAGGGTCCTGCCAGCAAAATTTTGCTGGCATATGCAATAGTGTCTGGGTTTAGTGGCTGTTTATGGGATGGATCCCGGGATGGGGCAGTCTCTGGATGTTCCTTCCTTCTGTCTCAGCTCCAAACTTTGTCTCTATAACTCTTTCCATGGGTATTTTGTTCACTATTCTAAGGAGGGACAAAGTATCCACACTTTGGCCTTCCTTCTTCTTGAGTTTCTTGTGTTTTGCAGATTGTATCTTGGGTATTCTAAGTTTCTGGGTTAATATCCACTTATAAGTGAGCACATATCATATGAGTTCTTTTGTGATTGGGTTACCTCACTCAGGAAGATATCCTCGAGATCCATCCATTTGCCTAAGAATTTTATAAATTAGTTGTTTCTATAAGGCAAAAGACACTGTCAATAAGACAAAAAGACCACCAACACATTGGTAAAGGATCTTTACCAATCCTAAATCTGATAGGGGACTAATATCCAACATATACAAAGAACTCAAGAAGCTGGACTCCAGAAAATCAAATAACCCCATTAAAAAATGGGTACAGAGCTAAACAGAGAATTCTCACCTGAGGAATACCAAATGGCTGAGAAGCACCTGAAAAAATGTTCAGCATCCTTAATCATCAGGGAAATGCAAATCAAAACAACCCTGAGATTCCACCTCACACCAGTCAGAATGGCTAAGATGAAAAATTCAGGTGACAGCAGATGCTGGCAAGGATGTGGAGAAAGAGGAACACTTCTCCATTGCTGGTGGGATTGCAAGCTTGTACAACCACTCTGGAAATCAGTCTGGCGGTTCCTCAGAAAATTGGGCATAGTACTACTGGAGGATCCAGCAATACCTCTCCTGGGCATATATCCAGAAGATGTCCCAACCGGTAAAAAGGACACATGCTCCACTATGTTCATAGAAACCCTATTTATAATAGCCAGAAGCTGGAAAGAACCCAGATGTCCCTCAACAGAGGAATGGTTACAGAAAATGTGGCACAATTATAAAATGGAGTACTACTCAGCTATTAAAAACAATGAATTCGTGAAATTCTTAGGCAAATAGATGGGTCTGGAAGATATCATCCTGAATGAGGTAACCTAATCACAAAAGAACTCACATGATATGCACTCACTTTTAAATGGTATTAGCCCAGAAAATCCCCCATTTTCTAGTTATTCATTAAGAGAGGTGTCCCTCTCCCCTGACATCTGTGAGGCTCATATATATCAACCTTGCACTATCGGGAGGCCTTTGTTCAATCATTACTAATCCAAATCCATCTTCAAGTGTCACATTGCAAAATATTTCACTCTCTCTCCCATCCAAAATAGTCTAATGTATCTTATGCCTGTGATCCCAGCACTCATGAGACTGAAGGGAAAGGAGACCGACACTAGTGCCCAGTCCAGCCTAAGCTACACACAGCAACACTTATTAAAAAAAAGAAAAAAAACAAGAAGAAAGAAATATGTAATTGCACAAACATGTGCTGGGCCCCAGAGCCAATGACTTAAGAAAGCTAGTTTTGCAACCTTCTGCCATCATGTACTTTAAACAAACATGAAATACTTCAGCACTGTATCTGCTTAAAGGCATTATCAGTGTAGAATTAAGGCTCTGAATAAGATTACATAGGGTTTCCCCTTTACCATGTTTCTAAAACTACCCTGTTTTGGGGCATGATCATTTCAGGGACCTCCACCCCCACCACAATATGAAACCACAAAGCAGCATGTGTGTATTCAGGGAAGTCATGGAAACTTTCTTCAATAGGATTTGGAGGCAAGCCGTGCTTAATTAATAAAAACATGTAATTTGGGGCAATTAGCAGCAGCAACAAAATGTTTAGTTGAGGGTCTCTTCATCTTAAGGCCATTTCCATGGACAGAGGCTCGGGATTAATGAAGTTTAACAAGAACAGCAGCAGCTGGTAATTAGTCTGTGAAGAGGAAGCAGTAATAAAAGGGGAAAAAAGGACTTTACTCAGGGCTAGCAACTATGTTGTTCTGGGCCTGGCTAACCCTGAGCCACAAGTGGTCGCAGGGCAAATTAAAGGCTAGAAACCAGACAAATACCCACGAAATTCAGTGATCAACCATAACTCCCCAGAGGGAGGAAACATGAAAGCCGGCTACAAGGTGGCCTTGCCAGTCTAGAAGGAGCCAATGAGCACCAAGGTCGTCCAGTCCCAGCCAAGACATCCTCAAAAGCAGCAACAAAGGATACCCACGGCTGGACAAGCAGGACAGCCAACAGTGTCGGTCAACCAAAGTTTCTATGAAGCCAGTCTCCTTCCATAGCACTAACAATACTGAAGGGCTGCGGATGGAGAGCAGCAGTTTTTGCTAGTAAATTTCTTGTTCAGCTGAAAAATGACAGCAGATAAACCAGGAATGGAGGTATATGTCTGTAATCCTGGCTACAACTCTTACTTGGCATGTTCAATCATCAGTCACACACACACACGCAGGCACACACACACACACACACACACACACACACACATGCCTGGGAGAAAGGAAGGGAAACATAAGAATACTAGGATTATAATGTCATTATACACATACACATACACTCCCCCACATACACAAATAAACAGCAATGCAACACTGTGTTCTTCTCAGATCCTAAGGCCTGAGCTTAACATG
The DNA here is from genome assembly GCF_978045245.1 of Mus caroli. Taxonomy (NCBI): domain Eukaryota; kingdom Metazoa; phylum Chordata; class Mammalia; order Rodentia; family Muridae; genus Mus; species Mus caroli. Next base: position 93,130,882 of record NW_028227268.1, on the reverse strand, counting down.
GTTTTCATGAGGATCAATGGTTTATAAAGAGCTAGCTAGAGCATACAAACAAGAGGTGACTGACAAAGTAGGCTCTTGATGCTAGTTTGTTTCAAGTTTCAAATACTGTTTAGTTCTACATGTAGTTAGTTCTACCTTTAGTCCCTACCACTTGACATGCCAAAACAGAAGAAATCTTATAAAACAATGGCACCCCAAGTCATCTTCAGGAGATTTTCTTCAAAGAACATCTTCCCAGCCATCACTGTTCTGACAATCCAGGGTACTCTGTAACTGTGGATGCTTCAATTTTCTTGGCATTGGCTTCCTTCCCCAGGGGCCCCAAGGCTGACAGAACCAGCCCACTCACCTTTCACCTAAGGCTGTAATGTAAATGAAACCAGGGTTACTTATTTACACAACAAAGGAATTCTGGTTGGTCCTAGAAACAGAAAGAGCAGTTCTCAGGTGCTACTAAAGGAGAAAGTAATTGCACAGGAAAAGAGGTTTAGTTTTAAAACCCTTTTCCAAGGACAATACAGTTAACTGCTCTGGGCTATTTACTTGCACAGTCATACTGGATTCAGTGGGGAAAAAAAAAAACCCAAACAGCAGTCATTGTGGTCTAGATGCACTAGCTAAAACCAGTAAGTCCCTAAATTGTCATATTCTCTCAGACTCACCTTATGTGAACCGAAGGTGAGGAGTTTCAGAGCCTCCAAGGAAGTACTATAGAGAAGCAGCTTTGTCCAGTCGCTGCTCTGCGACTGTAGGAGCCAAGTGAGCATGTTAAGGGGCTAATCATGCTAATCCTTCTATAGAGGGAAGCCTTGCTCCTTGAGTGCTACATCTGGTGTCACAAAGTTTGAGTTTACTTATGTGAGGGCTGACTAGGTGTCACACCCACAGGCTCAATCTGGAAGAAAATGCCAAGATGTAGCCTAATACTGCATGTCTTCCCTCCCACACCTACAGAGGCCACAAGACAAAAGTAAATTGTTTCAGCTGTCTTTGACCATGTACCTGTTATAGCTCCTTCTACATTTCAAATGCACTACAGCTTAAAGTAAATGGGAATATCCCATGACCTATATAAGTCAGCAGTCAGCTTTATGTTTATGAGAGAAGACGACAGAATACACACATTCACACAAGCAAGTTGCTCAGAAGACACACCTTGGGGGAAAGGCCCATTATCAGGGACATGACATCTTTCAGAACTTCCTAAGAAGTTCTCTAGACAGAGAAGCCAAAGAACAGAGCCCATCAATCCTATGATGAATCTTGTGATTCTGGACTGAGTACAATTCTCACATACACACAGAAAAAGTCACTACCAAAAGACACTGGCTCAGATCAAATTAAATCATAAATATAAAAAAACCCTTACACTTCCTGGTGCCAGAATTAAAGCATTATCAGCTAGTAAAGAAAACCAAGTTTTGTGGTCTTAAGATACTAACAAGCGTGGATAAACTGCTCTAAAAGTTATTTTTACATGATATGGGGAAATTAAAAAAGTGGCCTGAGAAATGACAGCGGAAGCTAGAAGTATTCATTTATGCCAGGAGACAGCCACACCCCAAATATGGAGTACCTACTTTATTCCAATGTGGACATCAGATATCAAAGGGCCAGCTGGGCCTAAACTTAACAATGAATAGGAGAGAAGCTGAAAAAATTTTAAATTCAAGAAAATTCAGTAGCTGGGATGGGGGTGGGAGACACATCTTTGATCCTAGCACTCCACTAGGGAGGCAGAGGCAGGTAAATGTCTGGGCCTGCCTGCCTGCTCTGTGGAGTTCCAGGACAACAAGACTACACAGTGAAACCCTGTCTGGAAAAATGAAACAAAACAAACAAACAAGAATCATCAAGCTGGGGGCTGGAGAGATATCTGGCTCAGTGGTTAAGAGCACTGACTGCTCTTCCAGAGGTCCTGAATTCAAATCCCAGCAACCACATGGTAGCTCACAACCATCTGTTATGGAATATGATGCCCTCTTCTAGATTTGTCTGAAGAGGGCTATAGTGTATTCATAGAAAAAAAATAAATAAATAAATAAATAAATAAATAAATAAATATATCTTTAAAAAAATTCATCAAGCTGAGGACCTAAAGTTCGAGAGTTATCATTTGTCCCATGCTAGGGAAACTTGGGCAAAACTCCACATTCCTGGGTAATATGGTCAACTTTTTTTTTCCTAGACAGGGTTTCTCTGTGTAGCCCTCCCTGGCTGTCCTGGAACTCACTCTGTAGACCATGCTGGCCTCGAACTCAGAAATCTGCCTGCCTCTGCCTCCCAAGTGCTGGGACTAAAGGTGTGCGTCACCACTGCCTGGATAATACTGTCAACTTTTGAAAAATGTTCCAGCACCATCATTTCCCGAGAAGGGAAGACCACACTCTTAACTCCAAAACCTTTACCTACATATCAGCATCCATCACTCTAGGACCTTACAAATCATTTTTAGTAATGGCAAAACAGATCAGAAAATTCTGTATTGTTTATTGAGCCTCTTTTATATCAGAATCACCAAACAGAATCAGTCTTCTGAGGTAAGACAGCTCTTGTATACGGCACTGACTTACCATACTTCCCTCCCTGCCACCACCAATTATGAACCAGTCTGGACAAAATCAAGAATTTTAATCTCTCAGAATTCACCCTTCCCAAATCAAGGTCTCTCAAGTCCTTGCAGAATTCTAGTCTGTGATCTAGAAAATCGTAGACTAAGGAATTGGGTCTTCTCAAAAATTATTACTCAAAACACACTAGAAAGCCAGCACAGCATTTAAAAACAAACAAACAAACAAACAAAAAAAAAAACAACATACAGTTTCAAAGCAAACTGTCTGCGTTGTAATTCTGACTACACTTCACTAGCTGAGCATTTCTGGCCAATATGCCCTTTGTGCCTCACTCTGCCTATCTTCATGATGGAGATAATACTTCAATGGGATTCAGTAAGGAACATAGAAATCAAGGCTCAAATACACAGAACTCTACCTGCACAAGTCTTGTGTGGCTGCTCTTTGAGCATACTACAACTTTCTGGCACCAGTCTGGCACCAGACTTTAGGCAAGGGTCTCTCACTGTGCTGCTGTCCAACACTGGAACTTCCCACTCCTTTATGGCCCATCATTCCCTCCACAGGACTTGATTCTTTGATCTCAGAGAACTGGACATCTAAATTGTTTAAATTTGGGTTTTTGTTCTTTGTTTGTTCTCAGGGGTAAGAGGGCTTTTTCTTTTTTTTTAGCTTTTTGTCCCCTTTAAAACAGTGAACATCTATTAGACATAGATAGCATCAAACAAAATCAAAGTGCACAAGGTAAAACAGTATTACAGAAGTCTTTAAAATTTGTATTAGATGACCAACAATCCTTGCTAACCTGTAAGAAAACTGAAACACCAGCTACTTGTCTAACGTTACTTTGCCAACCCTGGCTTGGACCTGTGCTAACATTAACTTACAGTTGGCTAACAAAATGGAGGCAAAAATCCCAAATAACTGTAAATAATTGAAATGGGGGGGAAATAGCATAACCTAGGTAAATACTTCCACCAAGGCTCCAGTTTTGTGACTCTCTCTGTTCATAACTACCTCCATGTGACCATCATCATATGAGCTTCATCATGTTTTTGACAATTCTCCCAAAATTATTATTTTTTTACATTCCATGATCCAGACAGAAATATACCTTGCACATCTTGAAACATTTGCCATTTCTACCTAGTCTTCTCTTTAAAAATGTCATTTCAGATAGTAGCTGGCCTTTATATGCCCATGTTTCCAAAGTCCTTCTACTGTACATGCTTGTTCATCCTAACATCTACTTCCTTCTTGTACATGTTGTCCCAGCAGCCAGCCTGCAACAGTGCAACAACTAGAGCACATTATAAGCAACTGGCTTTGAAGCTTTGTCTGTGGGGTTCCAAACAATGTTTTAGAAATCACAACTAATTCATCAAAACAGCAGAAACTCTGAAGCACTTGATAGGCCCAAGAGCCTCTTTTTTGGGCCTAAATACAGTCCAACATCAGCATTCTAGCTTTGTGCCAAGCCAAGGCAGTATCAGAAAATGGAAGATCTGGGCGACACAGCAATTAAAACAGAGGCCTTCTCCCTAATTCTGCTGTCATAACTAAACCATACTAAATGAGGGTCCTATCCCCCAGCATACACCACATGTTTGTCTTATACTACATGCTAATTCCTATCTTAGGAAAAAGCAAGAAAACCAAGGTTCTCTGTTGGAGCAAAGCCTCCTTTTCCCTCTCCTTTGGTTCAAAGGATTACAGACTGATTCAAATGAGCTCTTAACAAAATACACCCTGAGGTAGAGCAGTCTGGAGGCCACTGAGTCACTACAGGTATTTCACCTGACAGTTCAAATCCAGAGCCCTCACCATCCTACCCAGTGAGTGTTCAGAAGGCTCTTGGCTCACTTGGCTCCATGGAGACTATTTGTATGTGAGTAGATGTCAGCGATGCCCGTGCAGGTCGAAGCATCACGTCTCCGTCCTATGCTGTATTCTTACAATGTCAATGATAAGCAGATTAAATGGCTGCATAGCTTATATGGAAGAATTTAGTCATCAGCAACAACAGCTTTATGTTTTGATATCTGAAAAAAACTACTTTTTTTCCAGCTGTGTATTATTCAGCCTGTTGATAGGTTAAATGTGCCCTTTAGAATTCCCCACAAGTCTGATCAAGTATACAATGGCTTACAGCAAAAACTAAAATCCTATCCACACAGGCTGACAGCTGTGTGTACTATGACTTTTTTGTGTTGCCACCTATTAGAAAATAGGGTTTTAGGGCCTGGGAAGATAGCTCAGCTAACAATTACTTGCTCTGAAGCACGGACCGAAGTTCTATCCCTAGAAACCATGTCGAAACAACAACAAAGTACATACACAAACCACATACACAAACCACTCAGTGCTCACCACTGGGGAGGTTGAGACAGAGAGATCTTTAGTAGTTTCTGACCAGCCAGTCCAGCCTAATTAATAAGCACCAGGCCAGTAAGACCCATCTTAAAAAACAAACAAATTGGGCTAGGCATGGTGATACACAGTTTAACTCCCAGCATTTTTGAGGCACAGGCAGAAGGAGAGGCAGATGAGTCTCTGTAAGCCAGCCTCGTCTACATAATAGAGTTTCAGACAGCCAGGACTGCATAGAAAGACCCTGTCTCAAAAAACAAACAACAAGAAAAAAACCAAAAAACAAAAAACAACCTGACTTGAGATGGTCACTGTGACTCATGCCTGTTACCCTAGAACTTGAGACACTGAGGCAGGAGGATGACCAGTCTATATAACAAGATCCTGTGTCAAGATTTAAAAAAAAAAAAAGCTAACAACAAAATTTTTAAAAAATACCACTTGACAGACTACTGGGAAATGACTTGTGGCCTCTACAAGCACACATCTATGTATACGTAAGTGTGTGCCTGCACATAATTAACATGCATACACATACACACACAGACACAAAGGAAAGGAAACATAGGCATTTTCAAGAAATGTTGAAAAGAGCTTTGTCTTGATACAATTTCGGCTACTGGTAGCTACCTGCTCAATTTGTCACTTGCTGGCTCTCTCTCTTCTCTAGACATATATCACCTCACAAGCCTCAGATTTCTTAACCCACAGGACAGAAAAAACACCTACCTCACTGGGTGTCTGAAAGGGTAAATAATGTGTGTGAAGGCACCTCATATTTTTTTCTTAAACTCACATTCAATGCAGAAGCAGAAGTTTGTGGTTTGACTTTGAAGCCACAGGTTATCAGTATAAGTACAATGTGGTGGCAAGGGTGTGGCTTCCAATTCCAAACCGGATGACACCAGTCATACTTTTCATAGTAGCACTGGTTTACCGCGGCCTCCACGAGCAGGACCCATCCTAATACAAAGGGTGGATAGTTCAAGCAGCAGCCTGCTAGTAACTGGCGGCTTTCTGACCTGGGCTAGAAGAGTTCCCCTCCAGAAGAAGGAAGGAAACACTGTCCTAGGACAGAGCATTGTAGTTATACTCTGTCAGAGAGAGAGGGAGAGACAAAGAGGCGGGTGGGGAGGGAGAATAAACTGCAGGGACCGTTGCTAGACAACTTCCTCATGCTGGCCACACCCAAGCACACCTTGGTTCTCTGGGATGAAGTGTGTGTGAAACAACGGTTTAAAGCTACAATGGCTTTGTGCTCAACCCGGTGCGGATGCCAGCTCTACCACTAGCAGTTACACGACAGTGGGCAAGTTACTTCATCCCTCATATGTAAACAGGGATCGTTTCTGTTCTTATCTGGAGACTTCTTCAGAATGCATACAGGTGTGATGGCACTGGGGGACTGAGGCAGCAGGACCATGATTTCCAGTTCTATAGTAACACCTGTCTCAAGAGACCAACACAAATAACAGAACTGACTAAGTAAACAGTACTCAGTAAATGTTACCACTGCCAAGAACGAAGCCTATTCCACCAGCAGGAACCTGAGCCACTGAGTTGGCTTTTGTGTTCCCCTTTTCACAGAGGGTCGACACACAGGGATGGAGCTGATTCTCACAGCAACCTAGGAGAGATGTCCTCTGCTCTACAAGTGTGTGTAGTCCACCTTTCCTCTTTCAGAGTATCTACTCAAATCCTCAGCAAAACTTCCTTCTTGTCTCTTGATTGGTTGGTAAGCTTCCTGAAGGTGGAGAGAGAAACTGTATCCCTGTGAGTCCAGCTGCTTAGTGGAGCTGGAGATAGAAACGCTTCCATAAGCAGAATATTAATCAGAGAATGAATCATGCCTGGTCATTATTCTAATTACCAGGGCTCCTCATACAAAAGTAGTTTTGTTTTCTTTTTAATGCAAGAAATCTAGTCAAGTTACACTGTAAATTCCTACTAGAAGAGAAGAAAACATAAGATCATACATCAACTTCTGAATTACCAAGAGATCTGTGTCTCACTTCCCTTTTCCTTAAACCCTGAGCAGACAGCCAGACTGGATCAATGACTTAATTCAGGAGTTCACAGGAAAAGGAGGTAAGAAAAGTCTAGTAACAGCAGAAGGTGAAAGGGTCCCCATGGGGTTGGGGTGTGTGTGTGTGTGTGTTAAGGGCTGACCACGGATTCACATCCGTTCCCATATACTCTATTCCACCTGAGAGGTAAGCACCGAAGACCATCACCACACACTACCCCCACCACTCCAAACTGCTCCCACCACTCTATAGACTCCCTCCCTCAATGCTATCCCTTCTCCCCAAGGGAAGATGAATGAATTTCCTACCTCAATAAAGACTACAATTATGCACAGTTGTAACTAAAAAGCCCCGGTAAAATAGGCCACAGTCTGGTCCATTGATAAATGACTTTAAAAAGCAGTTTCCTGTACTTCAAGTGAAAAACAATTTAACTTTGAAATCATGTATTTACATAGGAAAAATAAGAATACTTAGAAAATGGAGTAGGGACTGAGAAACACCAAGGACTTGAAAAGTAGTTTGGGTTCAAAATTATTAGAAGCCAGGTAAGTGTGCACATGAATGTGTTATTTACATTTCTGAGGCCTTGCCTTTGTTTGTATTACTCATGCTGCAGGCCCTGGGGCAAAGGCACCATGTGCAGTGTAAAACGCTGGGTTTGCTTTACAGTAACACAACACACAAATGTGAATGGCAGCCATACCCAGGGTAGTGGATCCAGTTTCACAGGCTACACTATTGAACACTTGTTGCCATGAAGCCAGATTATAAACTTTTCAAGCGTTCCACTCAAAAGAAAAGAGTCAACGGGAGACATCTAATACCTAACTCTAGCAAACCATTTCTACCTACCCAAACTTTTATAGTTATGTTTAGTTTCTTCTCTCCTCTTAAAATTAAAATTCCACAGCACCTTGCAGTTCACAAGCGGTGCCTAAACAGAGAGTTAAGGGCAGGAATCACTGGGATCATATCAAATCAAAAAGCAACTAAGCTTAGCCCAGACCTGCCTAAAGCTGTACTTTGACTGCAGAGTCATTCTTTCTTTCAACAGTTCTGAGTTTGTTGGTACCACCTGTCTTCTCAGAGGAAGGAAGACAACCAGGACGAAAAGAACTCTGTGTGTTACTGTTTTCCTTGCTCCACCATCCCGCTGTGCTGGCTAGCTTTATGTGGACCTGATGCAAGTTAGAGAAATTCAGGAAGAGAGAACCTCAACTGAGAAAATGTCTGCATCAGACTGGCCTTGTGGGCAAGCCCATGATGCTTTTTCTGACTGATGGTCCTGGGCACTGTAAGAAAGGAGAATGGGCAAGCCATGGGGAGGCAAGCCACTTAAGCTGCACTCCCTCCATGGCTTCTCTTTCAGTTCCTGCTTCTGAGTTCCTGGCCTTAGTTCCTGGATGTACCAGAAGCCAAAATAAACACTGTCCCTCCATCAAGATGCTTTCGGTCATGGTGTTGTATCACAGCAACAGAAACTCTAAGACAGCCTCATTATTCATGAAACATGTGTCAAGGATAAGAAAATAAATAGGTTTCTAGTGCCTTTTAACAGGAATAGCCACCCCCACTCCCACTGTTTCCTAAACAATATCCAATATCCCCAGAACTAAGGGAGAGTCCCTGTATATGGAATGTTCAGTGCTCTGGTAGACCAAGGTGAGGTTACAATATATTCAAGTTAATCTCCATAAGCATCCCAAGGGCTATTCTTTCCAGATGAGGGAATTAGGATAAAAGAAGTTACCAATGGAGCCAGGATTGAACGTAAACTTTGGTGAATCCATAATGCATGTGCGTTCTAGCCTCCTTCTGCTTCTGAAGAGACAAAGTCCTGGGCAGTTGTGCCCACCACTAAGACCAGGTTTGACACTCCTTCCAAGGCTCCCCCGGCTACCACACAGAGCACACAGGTGGGAATTCACTTGCACAGCAATTCTCTTCTCTACTATCATGATAAATGTCTCCCTCAATACAAATGAAAGTACTATGTTCAAGCACTAGGATCATAGTAAATTCACATCTCAGTATCACACAGAGAAGCTGATGACTTACAGTGACTCAGTGGAACTCATCAGTTCAATAAACTAAGAATTAAAATAGATGCAAATAAAAATGAAGTGACTCCTTAAAGCTGTGGTTCTCATCTTGTGGGTTGTAACCTCTTCCCAGGGGTGGGGTGGGGTCCTATCAGATATCTTGCATATCAGATATTTACATCATGGTTCATTACAATAGCAAAATTAGTTATGATGTAGCAACAAAATAACTTTATGGTTGGAGGAGTCACCATATTAAAGGGCCACGGCATTAGGAACGTTGAGAACCACTGCCTTAATGTGTCTCTTCCTTAAAAAAGAAAATTTTAAAAATGACAATGCCACATATCTCTTAAGAGATTGTTTGATCTTCTATGACCTTAGGTATATCATAGCAATGCTTCCAAAATAATGTCTACAGTTTGTACAGGACTTCAGGTTAAATACACATAACACCCCTGAAACTGGTTTTTGTTCAAATGGTTATCTGGCTACAAAACTCCGCCATAAATGACCTCAAATAAAGGCAGAGTCTGTGCACATTCCATCAGACAAGAACAGAGCCTTGAGACTATTTAAGGTTTCCTCACATTCTTCATGAATAGTGTGCCTTAGTGCTCCTCAAATTAACTCTCTGCTTGCATCATTTCACATCAGAAAGAGACAATAAAGCCAGACACTTCACAGGGATTTTGTGAATACAGGCCAGATAAAGACCAGTCCCTGTCTCCACAATACTGTGATTACTGTATTGCTGCATAGAAATCTTGTACCTACGGCCAACTGGTTAGGGGACACAGGCTAACAGGTCTGTGGAAGGCAGGCAGCATTCCTCTGGACATCTCTAACAAAGGGGGTTCTCAGAGACGATGCTGGATGCTCTCTAGCTCTAGCAATAGCTGCTCTAGGTGCTTTGCATGAATTTGGGAGCAATCACCATGGTAACCGGAATACACATGAAACCTCACCTGGCCCATGAGGCTCATTAGCTTCTTTCTAAACAAAAAAAGTGCATGTTTCAATTGAGTGTGTATTTCCAGGCAAGCTGAAGACTCCCCCAACACATTGAAGGAAACCACACCCAGAAGTGGGGAGTGCTGTGGGGGTGACAGTTGGGGGAGGAGCTGGGTAGGGCTAGAAGTTGAGGCCTTGTCTGCCAGGCCTCCTTAATCACCTAACTAACAGCTGAAGTCATCCCAGCCGCTGTGGGTTATCGAGCACTTACCTCAAACCTCAAGGACCATATAACCATGGGTTTCCACACTGAAGCTCATTTGATTCTTACACGAATACAGTATGTGTATTATCTCTAGCCTACTTAAGGAAACACTTGGAGACCGGAAGCACAGTTCTCATGTTTACAAAGCCAAGCTGGAAATGTATGCCAGGATTCACAGAAATAACCGCAGGAAAAGCTTAAGATATAATGTGAAGTAAAACATAAAAAGACACACTGAATTTATTTGATTATAATGTGTATGTGGTGTGAATGGTACTGGAAACTTAAATTTGCTGCACTGTCAAATTTCATGTAACTGCTTTCATTTTCATTTCTTTTGAGAATATAGTAATACTGATAGTGTTACATATTAAACATGCTAGGGTAACACAAAGGAGCAGCTAGAAATTTAATTCTGTCTCTTATTCACCCTCACTCCTGCTTTTGAAAAGCCATCAACAGGGCTGGCCAGATCACTCTGCAGGTAAGGGCACCTGCCAAAAGCCTAGGCACTGGAGCTCAGTATCCCTTACACAGTAGAGGAAAAGAGCCTATTCCTACAAGCTGTCTATGACCTACAAGTACATGCTATTATATACACATACATGCATACACACACACATTAAAAAAAAAAAAGGCAAGAAAACCTTTCACCAGAGTCACTCAGTGACTTCTTAAGGGCTGTGGCTTCCCTCCCATTAGGCAGAGTCTGCAGAGCCCTCAGTCAAAACTAAGGATCACTTATCTCCTCCAGCCTTCTTTCTCCTAGAAGATAAAATCTCTGGTCAAATAAATAAATAAAAATGCTCTCTCTCCTACCTTATTAGCAGCCACTTTAGAACTTCAATTACAAACTCAGAAAAAATAAGTACCTATCAAATAAAATATATACTTAGCATATTTCAAATGCACTTAACAACAAAACCTGAAGGTTCCACTAGTCTGGTGTGCACGAAAACAGTTTAACTGAATGTAGGAACAGCATTCAATAAAAATAGAAAGATCTTAGAAAATAGAAAGATAAAAATGTAAAGATCATTCAATAAAAATAGAATTTAAACAAGGATCACCATTCAATGCAAGAGATTCTTCTAATTTAATCAAAAAATGGCTTAGATCTGAAGAGACAGCTCAGTGGTTAGAGCACTTGCTGGTCTTGCAGAGGACCCAGGTCCAGTTCCCAGCACCCACCTGGTGGCTCACATCTGTAACCCCAGTTCCAGAGGATCCAATAGGCGCACACATATGCATGCTGGCAAAACATTCAAACACATAAAGATAGAGATGGCTTAGCAGTTAAGAGCACTGACTGTTCTTCCAGGTCCTGAGTTTGATTCCCAGCATCCACATAGTGGCTCACAATCATTTGTAATGAGATCTGGTGCCCTTTTCTGGTGTGTCTGAAGACAGCTACAGTGTACTTATATACAATAAATAAATCATTTTTAAAGTAGTTTAATAGTATTTAAAAGGCATAAATTCTTTTCATTGATCATTGGAAGAATTTAGAATTTTTTAAAGATTTATCTTTTATGTATATGAATGTTTTACACACATACATATATATGTACACACACACACACACACACACAAATATCAGATGCATGCCTGGTGCCTGAGGAATTCAGAAGATGTTATTATATACCCTTGGCCACCATGTGGATGCTGGGAACTGAACTTAGGTCATCACAAGAGTGACAAATACAAGCCAGGTGGTGGTGGCACATGCCTTTAATCCCAGCACTTGGGAGGCAGAGGCAGGCAGATTTCTGAGTTCGAGGCCAGCCTGGTCTACAAAGTGAGTTCCAGGACAGCCAGGACTATACAAAGAAACCCTGTCTCGAAAAAAACAAAAACAAAAAAAGAGAGAGAGAGAGTGACTAGTGCTCTTGACTGCTGAACCATGTCTCCAGTCCCAAGAATAATTCTGTAATTCTCCTCTCATACCAAGTGGGTAAGTAAAATGGAATTTTTAAAAATCTCACCAATTTCTTTAACTGCAGAATTTAAAAGTTAAAAAAAAAAAAATCCCAGCCAAAATGATGCTAAGACTTACAAAGCTAAGAACTAGCCAGTCATTTTTTTTAATCCTTTAATTTGACCAGATGTGGTCAAGCTTGTCTTTAATCCCAACACTTAGCAGGCAGAGGTGAGCAGATTTCTGTGAGTTTGAGGCCAGCCTGGCCTACAAAGTGAGTTCTACCAAGCCAGCCACCAACTACATAGTGAGATACAGTCAATCAATCAATCAATCAATCAATCCATACATATACAAGTTTTAAAAGTTCTTTAATAAAAAAAAAATTAAACTGTAACAATTATACATTTGGTCAGGTTACTTTTATAATTAAACAATATTGCTAAACAAATCAAAAAATGTATGCATAACATGAATAATATGTAAAAGCACAAACTTCAAACCTCAGAGGTCATAACCTTTCCAGGACTGTCTCTTCCTGTGTTCTTTGGAGGAACAAGGGGAAGGAGCATTTCCAAGACTGCTTCTTAAACTTGAAATTGCTTAAAACCCTCCAGAAGATCTTGTTAAAATGGGGTTCTAACCCAGCAAGTATGGAGCAGACCTGAATGGCGGCATTTCTAGCAAATCTTAAATCACCTACAGACCACGTCCAACAAAAAGGTTCTCCAAAGTTCCTGGTGCACTGTAGTAAGTCTGCCACCCCAGCGAATGCGCTGAGGACTAGCTTCCTGCATCCTCTTATGGTCCACACCTTTCAGAACAAGGATCTTGTTCAGGAGCCAATAACTACCTTTAAATTTAAACCTGGCTCAGCACCCCTCCCCCCACCTGTCTCTGTCTGTCTGTCCCCTTTCTCACTCTGCACTCTAGAATTTAGCCATGCAGGAAGTTGCCTCCTGGCAGTGAGTTTATTTCTCATTTGCTTTCATTTGTTGTTCGGCTCAGGCTATGATGACCAACCCATTTTCCAACCACAAGACCAAAGCTCAGAGAAAAGGGCAATGAATTTGTGCTAATAACAAGAAATATGTGTTTCATTTTAAAGTCAATTTTACTTGATCTTTATTTAAAAATTAGGATCCTTCTTGCTTTTATTTAAAGTATGCCATACTGAGCAAACTACAGAGCTTTCAAGTGGCAAGTTCTGAGTACTCATTAAATGGCTTAATACTGTCAAATCTTTAATTAAACTAATCATGCAGCATTAGAAACATGCCCTTACCTGAGGTTTTTCACCGTTTTTTAATTTTTACTTTTTCATAGCTGGATCTTAATTATAAAGTTGTTGGGGAGGTGAGAGAGAATCAGAATCTGAAAACTACTGGCTTTTTAACTGTCTGGGCTGCTAATCTATGCAAGTAGAATTCTAGCACAGCAGACTTAAGGCTGGGAAGATACCCTTAACTGTATGTAGAGCTGTTGTTAACCATACCAGTTTCCACCACAGACAGTTAAACATCTAACCCCCTGAAGTCAGAACAACACGGGATCCTTACAGTCTGTGTGCACATTTAAGCTTTCTTTAAAGGAAACTTGACCAGGACAGCCAGAACTACACAGAGAAACCCTGTCTCAAAAAATAAATAAATAAATAACAATAAATAAATAAATAAATAAATAAATAGGAGACTTGAAAGAGTTTCCAACACCACCCTGGTAAAGTCAACCCTGGAAGTTCCTTTGAGAGGGAGCAAAGGCCAGATTTTCAGGTAGATCAGTGCAGGGTGTAGTCAAGCTCCACCCACCACATTTCCAAGCAGCAGAAATTTTTGTTCTTTAGGTTAAACCTAATAGGTTATTTATTAGGCATATAGAGGTAAAGTGCTGAGCTGAACCATTCTCAGGGCTTATATATCCTATTTCCCCCTTTAACTCAATGGAAGAACGGGGTAACTGACCTCACAAGGCACAGGCTCACAATTGTCACGTGGCTTCCTTAATTATAGCAGGATAGAGCCCACTCCTGGCTGGCCAAATACCTTTTTCTTTATTATACAACTTTATTCTAAATACATATTCCTCCAAGTTTTCGCTTCTCAATAAGAAATCAGATTTTTATGCCTGTCCCTATATGGAAGCAACTTGAGGAATGTACAGAGACGACCTGGAAAGCTAGTTAAAATTACTTATTGTTGGGATATACCAGCGTTCCAGATTCACATAACTTAAGAAGGTAGTTTCTGTTTCTAGCATGTTCTCAAGATTGATTTAGAGTCCTCATCTTAATAGTTTCAAGTTGAAAATCTCTTAATGAAACATAACCCATACTCTTAACAAATATTCAGTGGCTTCTCTGCATGAGATGGGCAGGTATGATAGAACCTGGTCTGATCTTTAGGCTCCTAGATGAAGGAAATAGAAGGAAATCAAATGAGTAAATATTAAAGCTACAACAAAGAGCGATGTGTGAAAACCACAGCTGGATGGTCAAGTGCTTGCTATCAGTTTACATTTTAGGGAGGGAAACCAAATGGGGGTCTTGACTTTCATCTCCCTGGGAAAGACACATCTGAGCTGAACTTCTGAATAATTCCTGGCTCGTGAAGCAATTCCCAATCGAGAAAACCAAGTAGAGGCTGAGAATGATGAAAAACTCCTAAGATTCTGCAGAACAGTTTCCTCCCTAGGGTCTGACTGTCAGAAGGAGGCAGGGCTTTTTAGAAAGCCACTGCAACACTCCGACCTTCCTAGGCATAAGATGTGTCAGAAAGCAGAAGCCGCCTCTCTTTGCTGAACTTTTCCTCTGAAGATACCTACTGCCTTGCTTGTCTACATAATTGACATGTAGGAGTCCTGTTAGTAGTCTTCTTAAATATTTTGTTTAAGGACTGCAGAGGTCTGGTATTCCTTTGGCTGCCTAAACTGAAATCTGAGCAGCTCTCAGCACATACTAATTGCCCACACTCTGCCCATACATTGAAGTAGGTACTACAGGAGGGTTGTCAAATTTGGACTTAGAAAAGCCTGGATTTAGATCAGTCATATTGACTTTATAAGGACACATGTGTCTTTATAAAAAGCAAGTGACTATCTGCCCCACAGAATTACTGGTACTAAGGAAATGCACATTTATTTGGAATTTACTAAATACTATCTTTCATGCTGAGTACTTTAAGAAAAAAATCTATTAAGCCAGATGACATACATTAAGGTTAAGTGCTATGAAAATAATTATAATTAGCACATCATTAAAAAAACAGGGTTGAGTCACAAAGTTATCAGGATTTGAATCCTGAGATGAAACTGGGGAAAGGTTTTATTTGATTTGATGATTTGCCCCACAAAGTTGTCTGAGGAACATAACAAAAACAAAACAATACAGCACATTTCATAAAATCCCTCAAATGTCCTCATATATAATCCTACCCCTAACCTTCCTACCAAAAATGGAGGAAGAGGAGGAGGAAGAAGAGGCCATTTGCTGCTGGAGAGAGCGTGCAGCTTTAGTAAAGGATTAGGGTTTGGGTCCCAGCACTCCCAAGGCTCTTATTAACTGTAAGTTTTATTTCCGGGACTCTAACATCATCTCTCTAGCTTCCATAGGCATTCCATACACATGGACCACATGCCCTTACACACATGCAGGAAAAACACTCATATACTGAAGATAAAAATAATGTTGGTCTAGAAAGTTGGGTCAGAGGTCAAGAGCACTTGCTGCTCTTGTAAAGGACCCAGGTTTAGTTCCTACCTGAACCCACATGGCTCACAACCATCTCCAAGTACACAGTCCGAGGGGATCTGACACCCTCTTCTGAAGTCTGAGGACACAAGGCACAACATGATGTGCATACATACATGCAGGTAAAACATCCATACACAAAATACATTTAAAAATTATGTCATCAAGTCTGCTCACATTGTAATGGGAAATACTGAACATTTGTCTTTAAGACCTTAAGTGTAGACTTAGACATTTTATTTCTCTAAGGCTAATGAAATGAGGTAAAGCATACATTTTAAGTCACACCACAAACCAAAAGTTTACTAAAAACTTAAGAATAAATGTTTTTCTGTGACAGAGTGGTAGTGGCCCTCGCCTTTAATCCCAGCACTCAGGAGATAGAGGCAGGTGGAACTCTTTGAGTTCTAGGCCAGGTTAGGCTAGAGAAAGTTCCAGAATAGCCAGGGATATGCAGAGAAACCTTGTCTTGAAAAGATAAAGATATAAGGGTTCTTTATGAATCATGGGTATAAAATCAGCACTAATCTTTCTCCAAGACCTAAGAAATTAAAACAGCCAAGCATGGTGGTGGGCACCTATAATCCCAACATTTTGAAAAGAACGAGGAACACTCAATTGAGGCCAGACTCAATTACATAGTGTGTTTGGATTATATGAGTCCCTGTCTCAAAAATGGTGGTTCAGTAGTAGAAAAGGGTGACAGGGAACTAAGGGCTGGTAAGATAGCTCAATATGTAAAGGAACTTGCTGAGCAAGACTAGTGAACTTTTAGTTCAATGCTCAGGACCCATAGAAAGTTTGAAGGTGGTATCCAACTCCACAGAGCTGTCCTCTAACCTCCATACACGTCACACACATATACAGTATAAGTAAGTAAATTATTAATTTTTATAGTTAAGAGGCTGGAAAGATAGCCTAATGGTTACAGTGCTTGCTACTCTTTCAGAGGACTGGAGACCGTTCCCAGCAATCACACTGGGTGGGTGATAAAAATCTGTAACCTCTAGGACATATGATGCTTTCTTCCCACTTCCAAGGAAAAACACAAAACATACACACACACACACACACACACACACACACGTAATTAGAAAGCACCTCAGCATGTAATGAGCAGGGAAATGAACTCCTGTGGCCCGAAATTCACTATTCTAGGGCAAACTCATCCAGCCAGAAGCTGCAGAAAGCGCTTCTCCAGAATGGTGCTAACCATAGAGTAAGATGCAAAGAAGATTTAACAAAACAAAACAAAACAAAACAAAACAAAACAAACAAACAAACCCTATTTTGATGCTTTCCCTCTGGATTCTGCCTTTGTTATCTCACTGCTACAATCAGTGCTCTGCGCTGAGAGGAAGAGAAGTGGAAGAAGAAGCCAGGCTAGAGATGAGGGACTACCTGTCTACAGGTTTGACTGCAGTGAAGGAGTTGGAAGAGGAAGACCACACAGTGTAGGGCCATTTGCACAAGTCCTGAATGTCAAGCTCAAGAGTGTATAATTTTTCATATATAATAAGCATGCATAAGAGAACACAGTGGGAGACTAACAAGGCAGAGGATTCTCCCACAAGGACTAAGCAGGCAGATGTAAAACTACAGGGAAGGGATTGTGAACTTCTGTAATTACAGTTTTCTAAGCAGGAAGCTGAAACCAGTTGTTTCAACTTTCTTCGCTTATCTTAAAGTAAAAAAAGCAACAACAGAAAATGAATCCAACTTTATAAGACAGGGGTTGACCTGAATAATTTAATTTGACAGGTGGAAAAATGAAAGAAAGCTATGTACACTGGTGGCTAAGGTTAGAGTTCAGAGATTGAAGACCCTGACTTCTCTTATGCTATGAACTTAGGAGTGATTAAAACAAGTTAACCAAAACCAGTATCTCTCAGTTCCTTAAGCCAATGAGATTCCCCCACCCCCACCCAGCCACTTACTCACTGGCCCATAAATCTCTACACACTATGTTATCTAAACAGACCAGGTTTCTCTTAATATCAGGCTTTGCTCAGCTGCTAGAAAAGCAAACTCCAACCAACTGCATCCAGCAACAAATATAGTAACATACTTCCATGAAGTGAAAGCCCTTCCCAGACATCCCAGACATATATACCAAATATATAAATTCATACGGGGGGGCATTAAAAAAAATCAAAACATCCCATACACTAGATGAAAAGAACTAAGAAAGATTATGCCCAGGCCTTCCAGCATGCATAAAGTTATACCCGTACATAGAATTTATGTTATCAAAAATAACATTTACAAGAACTACAAGGATCAGAACAGCACACCAGGGGTCAGGAACTGAGAAAGGTTTTTATAAAAACTCTCAGCCGGGCGTGGTGGCACATGCTTTTAATCCCAGCACTTGGGAGGCAGAGGCAGGCAGATTTCTGAGTTTGAGGCCAGCCTGGTCTACAGAGTGAGTTCCAGGATAGCCAGGACTACCCAGGGAAAACCTGTCTCGAAAAAATAAACAAACAACCCCCCCAAACTCTCATACTGTTTAAACCCCAATCTGTTTTCCTTCTCACTAGGACACTGTTGGAAGTTAGTGACCCTAATGTGATCCATCCTATTTGAAAGTTAGTTCACCCCTTCTCAGTTCTTCAACACAGGTGGTTTTCTGTTATAGAAATACCAACAGTAAACTTATGCAACTCAAAACCACAATATTTAAAAAGTTATCTGGAGCTAAAGCAAGTGACCTAGTTTACTTCTAAAATTTTGGTATATTTTACTACACAACTTAATCCCCACCATTTTTAAAAGATATTTCCTCGAGGAAAAAGCACAGGAACTAAAATAGAGGACATTCATGTGATTTTTAAAAAACATTTCCTTGTCCAAAGAGGACAGTTAAGACATTTCCTGTGTATAAGCTCCACCCCAAGCAGTGAGCAACTTACAACTACACATAAACCTTTTAGAATAACCCTTTTGTTATGGGTGGGTCAAACAGTGCTTTCCACAGACATCCTCTTTATACTTTCTTTTTGTTGTTTTTTGTTTTTGAGACAGGGTTTCTCTGTGTAGCCCTGGCTGTTCTGGAACTCACTTTGTAGACCAGGCTGGCCTCAAACTCAGAAGTCCGCCTACCTCTGCCTCCCAAGCGCTGGGATTAAAGGCGTGCACCACCACGCCCAGCTTTTTTTATACTTTCTACTGTTTGATTGTTTTTACTGACACTACACAGCATGGACAGGCTCGAAACAGAAAATTATGAGTTTTCTGACTGAATCCTGTAAGTGCTTCTTCTCCTTAGAGAGCCCAGGCCAAGGGGAAAGGGGGCATTCTGAGTTCTTTTGATTCTAGAAGTATAGGGCTCCTCAAAGACCTAGAATATATGTTTTCTATTTCACTACTTGCAAGCTCACTCACCTAAATTTTCAAGAAAACAAATTCCACTTTCAATGACTCAGAGATGCAACTAAAGACTTAGTTGATCTCCCAGTGCTAATGACCCACCTCTTAGCCAGACGCTGAAAGAATGCAGCAACATCTAGCAAATGTTTAAAAATCACATCCTGTTCTGCCTCATTTTCCAAAACAAGTCAATGTTGTCAAAATACTTTACAAGGAAAGTAAATCAATGAATGAAAGATATCACCACTTTCCAATGAAAACATACGAGGACCAAGATGTTTCCTTCCATACCTCCTCATTTAGGTTGGAGTTAAAATAAGAGACACACAGTCTCTGGATATTCTTTACAGTACTAGAGCTACTCCTACCTATTACCAGATTCTGCAAGCTTCTAAGTGCAAGCTCTATTTTCACCTACAGACCTTTATTTTTTAGTCACTTATAGGCTGAGTCGCTGACCAAGGCATGCTGACTGGTCAGAAACAGACCAGGGCTACAAGCAGAAAGCACACTACTGTTCCAGGAACCTGCTCTCCAGAAAAACATGTGCAGCAAAATACTGCATGCCTTAAATCTTTGAGCCTGGCATAGACTCTAGAAAATGTCTGTAAGTGATCCAACCAATCCTACCACAGCCCTGGAATGACAATAAGTGGCTTCTATTATAAATTACATAGCCCTCCAAATTAATGGGAAAGCTGTCCTCCAACACAATACATCAAGAGTTAAAATTAGGCTTAGGAACTAAAACTAATTTATCAAGGACTTAGGAAGAAAAAGACCATGTCCTCCTCCCCTTTGCTATTGTTCTATTGGACTGGGTCTGGAGCAGTATACCTTACACCTCTAAGTGCTCCCAGAGGTAAGGGGCTGGGGGCTGGGAGTTAAGGAGGCAGGCTGAAATATACGCATACTAATGGATCTATTAACATTAATCTCCTAACATCCCGAATGGTGTGTGTGTGTGTTTCTCTTTCTCTTCTCTCTCTCTCTCTCTCTCTCTCTCTCTCTCTCTCCCTCTCTCTCTGTGTGTGTGTGTGTGTGTGTGTACACCATACAACAGAAAGTAGGATACCTGACAACTAGAGCCTAGAACCAAAAGGTAGGTACTGGAGAGACTACAAATGGTGGCTAATCTAGAGCCTGGAGTAGTGTGAGCAACTGCCTCCTTTAATGCCTTAATTAGGTGCTCACAGTCAACCTGGGGCCGTGTGGCTGCTATCTTCACTAGGGTCGTGTGCGGTATGGCAGAAATAAAGCTTCAAAAAGCACCAGGATCCTGTCGGAACACCCGCAAGCAGGCCTGGCCCTTGGCAGCGGACTTACCTTGGAGCTGTTTGAATCTTCCTTCCAGTTGGTTGTAGTTGTAAGGCACCTGCCCGGTGTAGGCCGGCGACACCGGCCCTGAAATGCTGGATGTCCTCTGCAACTCCATTATGCCCGACCTAAGGCCCAGGCCAGTTGCACCGTAGGATTCCCGCTCCAGCCCCTTCCTACCCCCATCCAACTCCAAGCAGCTTCCGCGGCTCTGCTCCCGCCCAGGCGAAAGGGCTGGACCTCAAGCCAGTCGCATTCCGGTCGGGTCGGAAATAGGTGCAGGGTGATCTGATAGGAAGTTCGCTGCAGAGTCCAACCTAGCCTGGTGGAGTTACCACCCCGGCATCTAATCCCCTGTGGATTTCCTTCCTTGTGTGGCCCTTGCCTGGAAGCTAGAAATAAATTACCCGGGAGGGAGGAGGGAAGGAGGAAAAGGAGGAAGGACGCAGGATCCTATTGGAAAATATTTTAAATATGGCCAACTCTAAGCACGCTGTGCTCCAGCTCACAGAGCAGCGCACACCTACTGCCTGCAAGCCCCCACCCCCCTTGCCGGTTTGTAATTTAATCGGGAGCTGCGGTGAGCTGCGCTGTGATGTCACCTGATTAGCATAACAGCATTGTGACGGAAATGCTGGCCGAACCATGCGGAAGGGCGCTCGCGCTCGCAGGCCAACCTTGCAGACCCTAACCCGCGCGCAGTCAGGTCCTACAAAGCTGCTGGAATTACAATGTTCAGTTGAGCGGCCCCGCCTAACAGAAAAGTATCCGATTACGATTACTATCACTCGAAAAGGGGTGTAGGGCCCAGAGGCGGGTCAGAGCCCGCTGATCAAGCCGCCTTGTACCTGGGCGCAGGCAGCCACTGCGCGGGCGCCAACTGCAAGCACAGCCCAACCCGGCGCCACCTTAAGTCAAAGTCAGTCTAGGCACCCTGCAGGGTACAGCCCACAGAAATGAGACCGAGGCCCTCTGAAGAACCTTCTAGCAGACAGTCTGCCATTACTGCATTTCTGAGGTGATGAACCCCGTTAGTAACTCCATGAAAGGAAGATTTATCAGAGTACTGTGGTGCAAGGCATTGTGGGAGGAAGGATTACTGATCTTTAGAACTTTACATTCCTGTGGAAAAGAACAGCAATCACCTTCAAAACTTAACTTTGATTTGTTTACTGATGCCTCTCAAGTTTTGGTTCTAATTGCTACTCTCACCTCCTTCTACCAAAAAGAAATCCTATGTAGAAAATGACGTGACCAAAATATATCCGTGGGAAATAATTGACCCTGGTCCTATCCTCTTCCTACTTTTCCCCTCACTACAACTGGCAGGTCTGTAATAAACTTGGCACTTCCAGCTTGGAACCCTGCAGCCATCACTACAGAAGGTAATTTCAGTGTGGTAATGCTTAGGTCTGTGGAGACAGGAAGACTAATCAGTGAGGCTAACCTGGTCTGTGCGTAACAAGTTCCAGATCACCAGCTCTATACTGCAAGGTTCTAATTCAAAATCCTTCCTAAAGGATTCCAGTGTGCACTGAAGGGGGAGGTGGGGGCAGGCCAGGGCCAGAGATAACAGCAAAGACTGTTAGCCGTTCATCCCTCAACAACCTCAGCTCCCGTTCTAATGTCTACATTGTCAATTTTTGGCTCCCAAGTCAGGCCCAACCAAAAGACATTTCATGGTGTAGAACATATTCTAAAGCCCTCCTGTCTCTGCCAAGCTAGCAAGATCATGAAATGCTAGGTCTTAGAAGACACACTTGGTCTAGGATTCTCAAAACCTAATTTTGGAGATAGCCAAGCAAGCTTCCTCATTACATGGTCTTAAGAAAAACCCTGGACTCTCAACCTTGGCTGTTAAATACTGAGAAATAATACCCATCTCTACAAAACCACTAAAGTTGGATGTGAAAGTGCTCATACTGTTCCAAGCTCATCTCTCCTTACATTCTGTCACCCATTACAACAAGACTACATAGTATCAAGGGGAATTATTTCAAAGGGGGATCTTTTTAACAGATCACTTCACTGTTAAATATGCTAATGATGTGGTGAGTCCCTCTCTGAGTGTCCAGTTATAGCACAGAAAACAAGACTGCAAAGTTATCTACCATCCAACAATGTTTTCTTTTTTAATTTTTACGCCACTCAGTTATCCTTTATCAGCTCTCATTAGTATGGGAATATATACATTAAACAAGCTTTCTAATTAGCCAGGTTCTATACAATGTAATGGAAAGATGAGAACTAGTGTAGCCACACTCAAACCTTAAAAGCATAGACTGAAAAACCATAGAGCAATGAATGCATTGAGGCTGAAGAACTCACAGAAACATCCACTTGGAGGCATGGGGCCAAGCAAAAATGAGAGGCGACTCTGAAGGCCCTCCTGACCTAACTCAGTAGCTGGGGAAAAGCAGAGTATGGCCAGTTTCGACTATACTTACTGCACACACTGCTGTTTTAGAGGATTGGAAGAAAACTAGAGAGTTCCTAGACAAAGGGTATGGGACAAAGTATAGGCAAACAGTCAAATACTCAGAAAACACGAAGATTTCAGAGAACAGGGAGGCCACACCTAGCTAAGAAGGGTCAGAACCCTAGGGAAACGCTGACACCTAGACTGGGTCCGGAAACACAGACCCAGTACGTTGGAGAGAAGGTGAAGCTTCTTCATGTCACCACCGAAGGAACAGAACAGACAATGTGACAGGCTAGCTGCACAACAGAGAAACTGACACTTTGGGAGAGAAGCATGAAAGCAAGCTAGAATCAAGCACGAGCTTGGAAAATTTTGAGCCAGAGGAGAACAGAGTCTGCTCTGGGCTCTAGCAGTGATTAACCTGGCAGATAGGAGAGACTGAAGGCAGCAAGTCACCTGAGAGATCATTGCAACTGTCCAGGTCAAAGGGCCCACTAGGGTGTGGCAATAGGATTAGAAAGGAATGGACTGATGTAAGAGTTCACCTGCAGAATGTTGGTTACTAATCAGATACAAGACAATCAGAGGACAGTCAAGAAAGACTGGCATTAGAGCCGGCTAGGGGGTATGAAGAAGGAATGATGAGCATCCCCTTCTGACGGGCCAACTCGTTGTCACCAGGTGATCCATCCATAGTGGTCAGGAATGGAGAAGTAGAAGTCAAAGCTGAAGACTGACTCTGGAGCACAAGGGCAAGAGTAGATTTAGTGGAGTTACATCTAGGAAGGGAGGAATAAGGCAAGAAGCTAAGCAGGGGTCTGGGGAAGATACGGCCTTAGGAAAGAAGACAGTGGAGGACTGTAGGTATAGCTCAATGGTACTAGAACTTACCCCCTAGACAGCCAAAACCGAAGAGAAAAAACACCAGGGAATGAAAATACAATCAAGAAGGGAGGACACCCAAGGAGGAATAGAGACAGACAGCATCAAATGCTGCAAAAGGGATTTAAGGGAGACAGTATGCCAGGGGTGGATTAAAGCAATGGGTCCAAACCAGCAAAAGCCAAGTTACCGGAATGAACAGAGAAAGGGGTGATGGAAACATGTGAATGGAGCCAGGAGAAGAGATTCTGAGTAGGGCCCAGTCAAGCCTGATGTCTGTGCTCACATTTCAGCTAGTCCTAAGTTGGCATAGGTAGGAAGGGAAAGGTGAGTGAATAGTTCAAGGTTGAGCCATCAGCCTTAGCCAAGAGGAGGCACACCCTTGGTCAGGTAATGATGAAGGAGTTCTGAAGAACCACCACATTTAAGGGAGCTTAGCTGTACCTGAATAAAACAAAAGGTTCCAGAGTCTTGCCCTCAGTCTTATTTATAGTTACCTCAGAATTAGAATCTCCAAGACCCTAACCAATTGCAGGAAAATGTGAATGTCCATGGGAGTGTTAAAGGAGAGTTTTCAGCGTGTTTAACCAGCTTTCTGTAGTAACATACTGTGCAATTTTAATTTATCCCATTTTTTTTCTCATCTAAAAACTGCCATTGCTCACCCAAGTAGGGGGCCAACTCTGATAAACGGTTGTACCTGTTTTCTAACTGCAGCCAGATTCCAAGGTGAAATACAAACAGACATGGTTGGCAAGGAAGCTACAGGAACAAAACAACTGAAGCCCATACAGGCTGCATCTGTGATACAAGAAACAACCAGGCTCCTGTAGTGATCTGTAGATAGAAGCAATTAGAAGCAACAGGGGATGGTAGAAGAACAGAATATTTGGTGCATAGGCTCATCCTAACATCCAAGTACCATCAAGAAACTTCATAATTTTATGTATTGGCTTCTAACTTTCTCAGGGCCTTGTAGTCCTTGTCCATAAACCAAACAGGTTGGAATGTATAGTCATAAAAGTTTCCATATATCCTAAAAGTATTCATCTGTGACATGAGTGTCCCAAGCTTGGGTTTCATTTTTTATAACTTTACTCTCAATTACCAGTCTTCACATACCATTGTATGTGAATGGTCATTGTGGTGGTTTAAATGAGAACAGCCTCTATAGGCTCATAGATTTGAATGCTTGGTCCCCAGTTGGTAGAACTGTTGGGGAAGAATTATGAGGTGTGGCTTGTTGGAAGTGGTATGACACTGGAGGTGGGCTTTCAAAACCCAAGCCATTATAGTTACATCTGTCTCTATGCTTTGTGCTTGTGTATCAGATGTGAGCTCCCAGCTACTGTTCTAGTGCCCTGCCTGCCTGCCTGCCTGCTGCCATGTTCCCTCCTTCCCATGATGGTTATGCATTCACCCTCTAGAACTGTATGCTCCAACACACTCTTTCTTCTCTGCTTCCTTGGTCATGGTGTCTCTTTATAACAATAAAAAAGTAGCTAAGAAGGTCATAAAGCCACCATCATACATGTAGATTACAGTAAGTTCTCATTAGCTAGGGTGCGATGCTCACATTTAATACTGCACTAAGGAAACAGAGGCAAGTAGATTTCTGAGAGGCTGAGGCTGTCCTGGTCTGCACAGAGTTCGAGATCAGCCAAGGTGACATAGTGAGACCCTGTCTCAAAAACTGAAAAAAAAAAAAGTTTCACATACATTTTCTCAGGTGACCAACCCTATGATGTTGTCTCAAGTTTGCTCACAAGGCATGTGCTTTTCTTACCCATGGCTATATTGCTGGTGAGTAGCAGAACCAACTAACTGACCAAGTCCAGTATAGCCTCCAGCTTCTCCAGCATACTTAGAGTCTATTTAGTCTACTAAGCAATGATTTTTAAAGCTTTTTAGAAAAAGCTTTTTTTTTTTTTTTTTTTTTTTTTAAACTCTATCGAGGTAAGCCTAAAACTCATGCAGTTCCACAACCACCCTCCGTATCATCCTTTAGGTCTGGACTGGACACGTTCTTTACTAGTTCCCAGTTCACACAAGACTTGCTACTTTGAGAGCTCTGGTGTGAATGGGTTTGTTTAGTTTTATTTGGTTTTGTCCCTCTTTTCACACTCGATGGCTCTGCACTCTCTAGGATTCTGTAGGATTTAGCATGTGGACTGTGAAGGAGAAGACAAGCGAGGGAGCTGAAGCCTCTGTTCTCAGGGCCACTATGCTGCTTGGGGTTGAGGAGATGAATGGTTTCCCTGCATTAGAGCAAGCATGAAAAGGCTAAGCTTTGACTGTTCATTTCCTGAAAACCCAAACATTAACAAGACTGAAGATGTCCAGGAGAGGATGTTGAAAATGCTAAGATGGGATAGGCGTTTGGACACATCTAACACCAGGATTTGGAAAAGCAAGCCCAGAGCTGGGAAGGAATGGGAGGAGGTTTCACACAAACAGTCGCTGAGTAGATTCTTTGCACTGATCTTTCCAGATCTGCCTTACAACTCTCCCCTTTCTTTCTTCTTTCTAAAGGCCGGGCTGTACTCTGTAGCCCAGGCTGAGCTGGAATTGAGTGACCCTAATGCTTCAGCCTCCTGAATGCTAGGATTCCAGGTGGGAGTCACTACTCCTAGCTGCTTTTCATTCCTCATCACTGTCAAATCCCTGTGACAGATAATCACAGACAATTACCTGGAGCATTTATTTTCAATAAACAGGAACATTAGTATTGAAATCCCCCCGCCCCCCACACACTGCATCTATACACTAGGACTGCTGTACATTAGCTTTCTGCCTTGTCCAGGTTCTTAATGCGTTACCCCTCCTGGCCGACTTACTCCATGAAGTAGTCACACAGTTCAGTACCCACTTCTGCTTAAATCCACCATTAGGAAGCCCACACTCAAAAATCTTCCTTCAGGGACAGGCAAGATGGCTCAGCAGGTAACAGTGAGAGTCTGCCTCCAAGCATGAAGAGCTGCATTCAGTATTAGGGACCCACATTTGGGAAAGAGACAACCAAGTTCTTGAAGTTGTCCTCTGACCTCAATATGTGTGCTCAAACACACACTAATTAAAATCTTTGAGTTACAAAACAGTAACTCACAAAGCATGAACTCCATCATACAGACTATGAAGCAAGATACAAAAGGCCCATTGTTTCTTGGGGGCCAGGATGCCATATCTATACTTCATGGCCCGTAGTGATTGCTAGCTCTACTGCTTAGAAGAATAAGCATTTTCATTCTCTCATATTCCTACCACCTGCTTCAAAAACATATAGAAGCAAAATCATCTACTCATATAGCAGACCCTAAAATACCAGAGCAGAACAAACCTAATTCATCCCATTTTCTCTGTCTGTCTGTCTGGTTCATATGGTCCTTGCAGAACTGAATACATAGCATCTGACATTAATGCCACTAAGCAAACCAGTTAAGTTACACTAGTAAGAAGCAGCCAAAGTCCTGGGTAAAGACTGCAGGTTATTGAGCCTTTTACCACAGCCAAACTGATCAATGTCATCTGTCATCTGCACAGGCAAGTCTTCCTTATATAGGCAAAAGAACAGCCCAGTCCAGAGGCCCTGACTTTGGCAAACAGGTGTTGCTAAGCTAGTGAATATATTACCAGTTGGCCTGGGACCTGGGCCCCTCCCCTCCAGGTACTCTGTAATGGGAGAGTGTCTGAGGAATGTAAGAGGGACCAGGCCTGCTGTTGCCCTGATTTTTGGTTGTGCATTTGACCTCCCACACAGAGGGGGAAAAGGCTGATGCACACTGGTGAGCAGAGTTATGGGGCTCCAGTTTTAGGAGGGATTCATGGGACAGGAGAACACACTGTTCCTGGGTAGCATAGCTCAAGGAAAGCAAAGGGGAAAGGCAGGATATAAATCTGTTCTTCGTAAAAGTTAAGTGTTCTGATCTTGCCCTTAGGCATTCACACCCACTTTTATCTTTTCCAGGGACCATGAAGAGAAGAGATGAAGAAACCACTTTAAACAGGCACCTAGAATGGAAGGGAGTGTGACAGGGGCCTTATCATCAAGCCAGCAGGTCTCATACTGCCTTGTCTCCTAACAGCCAGAGCTAACCCATCCATTCCACCAGCCCTGCCCACCACACCATTAACACCAGCACTTTCTCCTCTGCTAGCAGGTACACTCTTCCAAGGGTAGAAGTGTGGAAGATGCAAATACCAGCAAGCAGTGATGGGTCAGCAGCAGAGACAGTGACAGCTACAGGAAGCACCACTTCAAATGGGTCTATACCCAGATTGGTGCTTTCTTCTGGGAAAGGGCTAAGCAGAGTGTGTGTGTGTGTGTGTGCTTTCCTTACACAACTACTCTGTGTTTCTATGTGCTTTTAATGTCGTTTCTAAACAAATCTCTGTCAATGTGACATACTAACATGAGAATGCGGGTTTTTGTTTATTAACTAGAAGTAGGAGGGACTATCTCTTGCTCTTTAAAAACAGATCCAATTGCAGCGACAGGGAACATGTATAACCCTGGCATGCTAGCATGTGCAATGTCTTTAGAATGCAGTCATTTCTTCCTGCACCTGAGCTTCTGATGATTTCTCAGTGAGATAGCATAGCCTCCTCCCACAGGACCTTGATATGCAGACACTCACTGAGTCCAGGCTCTAAATAATTCATGGATGGCCCTGTCACTCAGAAGCATCAGAGCCCACCAGCTGCCATTGCCATGGGAGCCAGGCTCTAGGTTCAAATACTATTAGGTACCTCTGAGACCACATCTAGAAAATACTACAATCCTCTTTATTTTCTCCTATTTTAAGCAACGTAATTTCCAGTTTGAAAGAGGATAGGTTGTCAAGTAAATAAGTAGCAAGAAAGTGGCTTCCTTAAACAAGTACATGGTCAGGGTGTCCTTCCCTCCTCAGGCTTCTGGGATGACACAGCAGAGCAGCAGACACAGCCTGCCCTCCTCCAGCCTACTCAGCAACTACTACCTGCCTCGAGCTTTCCAAGTCTGCGCCTGGTATTCCTTCTCCTCTCAGTCTATAATGTAATGATCCTTCCTTCAAGAACAGCTCAAAACTATAATCTGTAGATGTATAATCTACAGCTTCCCCCTCCTCCAGGAAGGCTTCCCAGATTACAGCAGCTATGATAATGGTTTCTTCCTTCTCAGAAAGCCTACACTAGAAGCACCAGCCTCCCTCTGGCACTTATCACAGTCTTACATTATTACTTATCTCGTCTTGTGTACAAGTCTTGTCTACTCAGTTGAAATAATAGAATTGCACCAGTTATAAGGTCCAAGAAAAGTAAAGTGTGAACTCTATTCTCAGCTTTAGACACTGGCTGTGTAATCCTGAGCTGAACTCTTAGCCTGCCCAATACATCTCCTAAAACCAAAAGATATGAAAAAAGAAAAATCTCTGATCTCTGGGATACAATGTTCTTAGCTGTTTTAGTACACTTAAGTCACATTATTAATTTTTTAGGATTTATTTATTATATATATATGAATACACTGTTGCTGTCTTCACACGCACCAGAAGAAGATGTCAGATCTCATTGCAGATGGTTGTGAGCCACCATGTGGTTGCTGGGAATTGAACTCAGGACATCTGGAAGAGCAGTCAGTGCTCTTAACCGCTGAGCCATCTCTCCAGCCCCAAGTCACATTATTATTATTAAGACACATTAAATATTAAATAACAGTGTCCATGTTATTTCCTACTCCAGTAGCTAAGCAGTTATCCAGAACCATCTAGCTTCTTGAGAAGTCTCAATAGGGATAAGGCAATCAACGGTTCTCTGGTAGAGCTAGCCCCACAAGGTAAATGCAGTCTGTTCTACCTTAGGTAACACACTGGTACACACCTCAGCCCTTCACATTTAGATGACAGAACTCTTAAGGTGTCAGAGGTTCCTTTTCAAAGCCCACAATCTAAGCTAATCATGTTATCTACAGATTATAAAAATGAGGTGAGATATAAGCTTTTACACAAAGATACAAACTAAGTTACTGGCATACTGAAGGTTGGGAAGCAGGCCTTCCAGTTCCTGTTGTCACTTGCACATGGCCAGCACAGTCTGGAAAGTACAGGAAGCTGAGGACAAAGGAAGGGGTAGACACTTCTCACAGAAATCCATCAGTGAGGTAGGCCCAGGAACTGAAATTCTAGGAAGCGCTTTATAATCCTCTCTCCCATCTACCTTCCAGCATCCACCACCAGCAGAGAACCAACCAACTAAAGTAACAGAGATAGTCCTTGTGTTCCTTTCTGCTGAACTTTAACCAGCTGAAAGAATTGAGGCCTAGACTACCACACTGTCAGTTTCCATCTCAGCATGCTGAGCAGAGCTGTGAACACAACCCCTAAGAGACCCTACTGTTCAAAGGCCCCTTTGATCAATTTTCTATACTGACCTGACCTTGCCTGCATTGTTCTTAGGAAGTCCCGAGGGAACTTGTCTTTTAAATTACCATTTACTCAGAAAAACATGATTTGGAACCATAACAATGCCTTTCTATTACTGACAGGCTTTCAAGTAGCAAAGGCTAGCCTAAAGCTCATTGTGTAGCTAAGGATGACCCAGAAGTTCTGATTCTTCCGTTCTCAACTTCAAGTGCTAAGATTACTGGCATAAGCAGTCACTTCCAGTTTGTGATACTCAGGGTCCAGCTTATGGCTTTGGGCATGCCAGGAAAGCACTGGTCTACACTGCAGCCTCCCTTTATACCCTTTTTAAAACCATCTTATAAAAGCTCCCGTAAAGGATATGCAGGGACCTAGAACTTGTTTAAACTAGTGAAGACAGGTAAATAATCTCAGCACATAAAAACAATATGAAGTTCTTCAAAACTCTAACCCAGAACCACCACATGGTATGGAAATTCCATGTCTGGGAAATAACACAGAGGCTCGAATGTGACATTTCACACCCTGCTTCTTGCAACATTCAACAAAGCAGTCAAGAAATGGGAACAAACCCAATAAATCAATGAAAGACAGATAAACGAAATCTGCAAGCAGGAGGCCTCAGTTCATTCCTCAAAGCCTACATTAAAAAGCAAGCAAAGCAGTGGTGCGGACATGTCGTCCCTAGCACTGGAGAGTTTAGGCCAACAGACCTCTACCAGATTAGTTGTCAAGTTCTAGACCAGTGAAAGACTTTGTCTCAAAAAATAAGGTATGTGCACCTGAAGAATAACACTGGACTGTCTAGTTTTGTCAATTTGACGCAGCTGGAGTCATCAGAGATAAAGGAGCCTCAGTTGAGGAAATGCTTCCATGAGGTCCAGCTGTAAGGTATTTTCTCAATTAGTGATCAATGGGAGAGGGCCTAGCCCACTATGGGTGTTTTGTCCCTGGGCTGTGGTCCTGGGTTCTGTAAGAAAGCACACTGAGCAAGCCAGAGTAAGCAAGCCAGTAGGCAGCACCCCTCCATGGCCTCTGCATCAACTCCTGCCTACAGGTCCTAGCCCTGCTGGAGATACTGTGCTTTCTTCTCCAATGATGGATTGTGATCTAGAAGTATAAGCAGAATAAGCCCTTTCCTCCCCAATCTGCTTTTGGTTATGGATATGACTCCCCAACTAAGACAAACATCTAGGGTTGATCTCTGTCCTCCACACACGTGTGCACAGTCATGTGCATGCACACCCATACCCATATGTGCACCCACAAACATTAACACTCATACACAACAAATAGAAGAATGAGATACACACATGCACTAGAATATTATTCTGCTTTAAAAAATGAAATCATGTCACAAGCCTGTCACACCAGCACATGGATGAACCTTAAAGGTATTATGTTAAGTGCAAAAAGCCAGTCAAAATGAGAAAAACAGGCTCATAATGGCACCTATGCCATCCAAGTGTCCACTGCAGTCTGAGCAGGTCTGAGCCAAGAAGACAGCCATAGTGGTGGTGCACTTCGAAAGGGAAATGGCCTATTAAGGCAAACTGATGTCCCCTGGAGATGATCAAGCCACTCAGCGTGGTATATGTTCCTGGAGCCCCTTCTGCTTCTGGGCAAGGAGCAGTTTGCTGGTGTGGATATTCAGGTCTATGTGAAGAGTAGTGGTCTGTGACCCAAATTTATGCCATCCCTTAATCCATTTCTAAAGCCCTGGTGACTTATCAAAAATATGTAGATGAGCCTCTAAGAAAGAGATCAAAGACACCCTCGTCCAGTGTGATCCAACCGTGCTTGTAGCTGCCCCTGTTTGATACCAGAGATCCTACCAATAAGCCCATCTCAAGGATCAAGGTCCATTCACCTTTGTAATAAAACATCCTGGAATTTTAATTTAAATAAAAAACAAACATGTTCTAAGTCCTGGGAACAGTTGGGAGGATGGAGGAAGGACGATGAAATAACTGTCTAGTTAGTTGTTCCTCAGTTTTGCAAGATTAAAACGTTCTACACATCTGTTACCCAGCAGTGTGCACGCAGTTAATATCAACGAAAGGTGCACATTTGGTTATTAGTTTTTAAAAATAATTAAAAATAAACTTTCAATAAAAGCAGAGGGAACACACTGACAGTATACCTCGAATCACATGCTCCTCACATGTGCTCTCAAAGCTGTCAGCCGATCCCTCCAAGTCCTGTTTTCCAACCTTAAGAAATAAGAACTGGACTGGGAATCCGGCCAAATCTCATTTTTATAACAAAGGTCTCATAAATGAGTTACTGACTCATACTTGCATGCAGCACTGTGGGGTGACGACCTCTCAGCAGTCCCAGTTACTGCAGGGCCTGGTGAACTCTACAAAGCCAACCTTCACCAAACTGCTCCAGATCTGTACTTTCCAGTCAGTATCTCTAAGACTGATATTCCAAAGTTGACCAGTGACTTCAGACACTGTAACCTATCACATTGAGGCAACTGTATATTCATTTAATGTATGTGTGTGTGCGTGCACACACACACACACGCAGGAATATGGAAACACCTTGGCATGTGTTCGACTAGTTTTCTCCACTTTGAGCATTTTGTGACACCCCATCATCAACTTCTCTGAAATACTAAGGGATAATTTTGGGGTATTAAAGGCTCAGAAAGCAATGGTCCAATATTCTTACTGATCAAAAAAAATCATAAGATTATGGAAGAGTGAATGGCAAAAATCAATGCACAGGAAAGAAGTCTGTAATTTCACGTGCTTATAATCAGTTACACTCGTTCTTGTTAATAACACTCTAAAAGGGCCTGCATTTCTGACTCACCATACATAAAACAGTAAAAAAAAAATTTCCATGAGCTTGAGTAAGCATCATAAATCATTTCTTATTTCATTCTCTCATGAAGAACAAAGGTTGCTACTGTCACCTACCAACATATACTCGCAATCCACTCCTCACTGTTACACAGAACAGTAGAAGACGCTGGGAGTCACCTTGGTAACAGAACAATGTCAGCTTGCTAACTCCTGAGGTTATTTCATGCCAAAAATCATTGGTATTTCTGTTTGTTTGTTTTTGTTTTTCTCCCCAGTGCTAGCACTTAGACCCCAAGGCCTTGAACATACCCGGTAAAGCATATCAGCCCTCCATAGCTTACAATTCATTCTGTTATATCTTTCAAATGTATGGTATAATAAATGTTTTTGTTTGTTTTTTTAAATAACAGGTCAGGTAGGGCCCCTTTACCCCCCCATAAACTGGCTTTGCTTCTGTGTTTGACAGTCAGACACAAAAAGAAAATACATGGAAAGCGCCAATTCTCAATGCGCAACCTTTCCCTAAAGCACTGGCAATGCTTAGCTCTCTTGAGAAAGGTTTTATAAGCTCAACCATTACAGATTCCCCAAATGAGCTACAAAAGCTATCTCAGAACCTTCCTCTTAATTTTTTGGAATTAACAATTGTTGGGAGAGGTACAAGCTCTAACTACCTCAGAAATTAAGGCTATCTGGAGATGTATAAAATATTAATACCAAGAAAGGCAATTTACAAGAGGGCTGGAAAAGGCAAGCAAAGATCATAGGGTTTTGGTTGCCTCTGAGTCTTACAACTGCTAACACATGCTGGGGTGCACAAAAGCAGCCACGGAGTATGTAAAATAAGAATTAATACCCCTATCAAAGACTGCTATTAACACTTCTGCATTATTCTAAAATATTCTCCAAGGTGATAGTGACTCACAAGTTTTTTTTTTTTTTTTTAAAGATTTATTTATTGATTATATGTAAGTACACTGTAGCTGTCTTCAGACACTCCAGAAGAGGGAGTCAGATCTCGTTACAGATGGTTGTGAGCCATCATGTGGTTGCTGGGATTTGAACTCCGGACGTTCGGAAGAGCAGTCGGGTGCTCTTACCCACTGAGCCATCTCACCAGCCCCCGACTCACAAGTTTTAAGTATGATAAATAATCCTGGAAGCCTGCTCATATTCCTTTTTTATCATCCTTTGATACCAAGCGACAGCTGTGGTCATAAAGAGGAATGCACATGAGAGCTAAATTACCCCACCAGAGGCCAGCATGTTCCAGCAAGAACTAGCCCGCTTCACTAGGGTTTTTATACATGGATATGTCCCTCTCCCTCAACCTCACTTATTTGGTTGGGGGTTAGAATGAGAAAAGTCAATGTACCAAACAAAACTTTAAAGTATTTTTGTTATACTTCCTCAAATCATTTTCCCTCAAATTTAGGAACATGCAGGATCACTATAAGTATAGCATATAGACCTAAAACAGAAGTCCAATCAGAGAAGACCAAATATGGCGACCACACATTTGTTTTCATTTAAAAAACAAAGTCATGGTGCTGATATACAGCTTGATGTCTGTGCCTCATTGGTAAGAAGGCTATACAAGTCCTGGGCTCAGTTGCCCAGAACTGCTAGAAAACAAAATGTTTAAAAATTCCAACCTAAAATTCTTCTCCTGTGCTTCATCCCAGTTCCTGGAACGAGGACTGAGTCACAAATGCCCTCTGAGCACCACTGCAAACAAGGGCAAAGGTCACCAGAGGCTTTAGGCTAGCAGAACACGTGCCCTTTGAACGCTTCTGATTTCCCACAGGGACTTCTTACTCTGCCACCTGTATTAAGGTAATATTCTCAGTATGGAACACTCCTCCCCGAGGAGGGAAACAGAGCTCTCTCTTTAAAAGATTGACTTTCAGTGCGGCATGCTAGTGCACACCTTTAATCCCAGCACTCAGAGGTAGAGGAAGGCGGTGCTTGAGTTCTCAAAATGATCCCACAAGACAGTGTTTCTGTCCTGTAGAAGTTTATCCACTACCTTACAGTAATTGGCAGGGAAGCAGAACTCTGAGGCCATTCTCTCTTAGCATCTGCCTAGAAATGAACAATTCTGGATGCCTGCCAAACCCAGAAGGGCCTGGAAGCTTTGGCCATAAGAGAATTTCCCAAAGGCACAGTTAGATGAAGAATCTCCAAGTCTGTATAGTTTCTGAAGGCTATATAGTGTACAAATTTAAAGATGAGATATAATCCTAAAACTGGAATAATTGTGAGCAAAGCCCTACAGTGGTCCTTGCTGATATATTTGCCTGAATACTCCACAAAACGCTCTTGTGCTAACACCTTGTGTGTTAGGTGCCTGTAAGCAGAGCCAAGGTCCTGGTCCCCTTCTCTCTCCCTCGTTCCCTCCACAGCCCTTGAAGAGCCAGTTTGAGGGTCCAAACTCAACAGTTTAAGACCTGTTACTGACTGAGGAGTGAAGTGCCTCCAAATACTATTTTAGATTTGAAGGTGGGCTTTCCTAAGATCGTTTCATGCCAGGGTGAGAGGGCTCATTACCAGACACTGCTGCACTCCAGGAGTTGGATCAAGCACTGTGGTAGTAAAATCTAAAAGGAACTATCTCCCTCTAGAGAAGCACAACAGATTCCTAAATGCCTTCTCTCCCTCGGCCTCTCTCTTCTCTCTGTCACCGCTGGGAGCGATCCCAGTGTTCCCAGGACCTCAGCAGCAGCTCTCCAGTTAACTCTCAGGGTCTCTGGCTCTCTGAAGGTGGGAATCTCAGGGAGGCCCTTTGTTACAACTAGGGCATCCTTTCTATTTGAAAACAAAAACTCTGCTGAGCTGAAGCAGCCTTCTAGGATAAGCACTAAGCTCTTTGGCTTTTCTGTCAACTCCTTCTGCTTGTGACACCTGTTCATGTCTCTGCCTGGAATTTTCTCCCATGTATTGACATTGTATTTCCTGAGTGAGCACAGAGCTCCTCTCTCCACAGACTCCCTCTCCCTCATGGCCAGCCTCTCTAATGCTAACCATAGTACCTGTCAGAAAGCAGACACTGAGTATTAGGCTATTCATTCCATTCTCTAATAAATGACTAAACCACTAACATTCTGATTCACAAAGCTTACAAATAAAAAGACCACTTTGCTGTCCTTTAAAATGTACCTGTTAGAACAGGATAGTTTAATGGCATTAATAAAATCTAATTATCCAAGCAATACTAGCATTTTAAAAAGCAGAACAGAAGAATATCACAGCAGTTCATGAAGTACAGGTAAATACTACTTCATAAATTTGAACTAGGCACACACACACACACACACATACAAATATATCCATAAAAAATACATTTATCTCGCAATGAGATTACCAATTCAAACATACTTCTTCCTGGTAATATAGTCAAAAATTGTTTCTTTCAAAATAGTGAAAGTTACCAACCAAATCATTGTTGATTACTCTGAAATCCTTCATTTAGCTTAGAAAAAAAAAAAAAACAAACCCATCATCCTCCATTGTAAAATTTAGTTTGAGTGTGCCAATTAAGATGGCTTCCTGAGTGGGAAAAGTTAAAAAACACCTCCACTTGGGAATGCCTGAAGATTACAGCTGATTAAATGCACAAAGAGAACTGCACACCTGCTAGCACTGGAGTTGGGTTTTAGGTTTCACTTTAGTATCAGGTCATCCTTAAGCTCCACCACCCCTCCCATCCTGTATTTCTCAAGGCAGTCTTGAATACTTCTGCATTATTTACAAGTATCCATGCCAACACTGGCCGTACTTTAGATGTCTGGATCCAGAGTATGGTTCCAAGAGAGGTGTGCTTAGGAACTCATATGCCCATCCCCAGTCGAGCAACCAGTTCTGGGCATAAACTTTTGTGTGTTGACAGCAGATAACTATAGAGCTAAGTGATTTTGTGTGCAAACTTGCTTCCCCAAATTCAGTACCACAAACATGTTCAGGACCCATGGAACTGTTACGCACAAATTCCTGTCTAGAGAACAAAAGTAAAACCTGACCAGTGGGTAAAGGTGACTGAATTATTGTATAGTGCATTTTAAAGTCAAATTCTCAGACACATTGAATTAACTGTTCTATAGTTATCACAAAAGTTAGAGAGCAGTTTTCTCGAATGACGCAATAGTTAGCAGCTCTGACTAGGTACGGATTAGTTTGCCAAATGCTCAACAAAAACTAACTGCATTCAGACTTACATGAGGTGCTAAAGGAAGGGTAAACGAAATACTATCTACTGCCATTATCTCTAAGAACTGATTCATCAGCTAGAGAAAAAAACATGGATAGAACTACTTTGAACACATACTTGAGTCTAGTAATCCACAGGATACATAATACAGATTAACAAAGACCAAGGAGATTGAATCAAAGAAAAATTCAGTGTGAACTACACAGAAAAATGGCTCTGCTTCATGGTAATAGGTTAAGGCTGGAGACAGGAGAGAGCAGTGGGATTTCCTAAAGATTTACAGGCTGATCCAACATGCAACATGCAGTCCAGGGAGGAGCTAAGACCTGACAAAGTTTCCAACATCTCCCAGACTCCAGTCCATCCATTTTCTTAAGATGGTGTGGTGACAGAGCAGTTTCACATGTATACTCGAAAAATCTAAGGAGTCTATGAGAAGTTAAACCTGGGTGGCAAAGTTCTTACCAGATTCACCCAATAGCATGTATCAGCACTTGATATGTCATGGTTTTAGATTTCTGAGAATTTACAGGCTTTCAGCAAACAAGTCAAATGTAAGAACATAGACGGTCCCCTTGGACAGTACTAATGAGAAAGAAATGGACGCCTTTTTTGACCAGAGGGTATGCAGGATTGAGCTCAGGGTCTCAGAAGGTACAGTGCCTTTATACAATGTTGCCATACTCAGTGTTCTGCTCTATGGTTTGTGGTTCGGCCCCTTTTTTCTCCCTGCTTTCTTTTTTAGCCAGGGGTTTTCTTTGCAGCCTTGGTAACCTGGCATTTACTATGAAGCCCATGTAGGCCTTCAGTAGTAATCCT
Source organism: Mus caroli (assembly GCF_978045245.1). Taxonomy (NCBI): domain Eukaryota; kingdom Metazoa; phylum Chordata; class Mammalia; order Rodentia; family Muridae; genus Mus; species Mus caroli. The sequence goes on along the minus strand of NW_028227268.1, from coordinate 93,092,755 downwards.
CAGACCTCAGCCTTACAAGTGCTGGGATTACAAGCATGTACCATCATGCATGGTGCCTGCTGTTCATTTCTTATTTTAGTTTTCTTGAGATAGGCTATCCTAGAACTTACCATGTAGACCAGGCTAGCCTCAAACTCACAGACTTCTGCCTGCCTCGGACTCTTAAGCATTGGGATTAAAGATGCGTGTCACCAAGTATGGCCCCACTGTACCACCACACGTAGCTCCACTGTTCATTTGATATGTGATAAGTGTTTTTGTTGCTTTATTAAGTAACACACAGATTTTTATGTCAGCACTGTAAAGAACAAACCAAACCAGACCTGGAGCAGTTCTAGTATTGGGCACTTCAGTAGAGGCTTATTTTAAAGGGCTAAAAGTATGAGGTTCATGTCTCTTCAATAATTTCAAGGATTTTAAAGAGAGGTATCCACTTCTATTTCTTTTCTCTTAAAGGAAAACAGTTAATGCTTATTGCAATCTTACTATTTCATAAAATGTTATTATCTCTGAGTTGAAAACAAGCATCTACTTGACTGTTCTGCTGCCTAGTGCCATTTAGTGCCATCTCCCTGAGAGCCATCAGCTTTTGCAGAGAACATCTCCAAAGGGCTCTGTGTTCTAACATAGCTATAGTCCAGTCACAGCTCAGTGTCCAAAGCCTCCCTCCATCCCAACACACCAGTGCTTCCAACTAGAATTTGACAAGAGGCAAAAGGGAAGGGATGAGCAATGAAGCTCAGCAGACAGCAGCCAGGATTCCTGCAATCTGGAAGACCACTACAGGGGGTAAGGCACTCACAGAAGGAGGCTAAAAAGAGACTTAGTTTATTTACCTAAGTCTCTCTTGTTCTGGGGCCAATTTGCACCTTGTTTCCTTTCACAGATGGTTTATCTTCATGCAGAATATGCTAATCTCCCTTAAAAAGTTAACATAAAAGCCTTCTTTCTCCACTCTACAAATTATCTGCCCTGGACACATCAACCACACCTCTAGACAGACCAACCGCTGGGTAGCACTGCTACATTTTCTTCAAATATATTTTTTCTGGTTTATTATCTTTTTTTTTGTCAGTCAGGATTTTTCTGTGTAGCCCTGGCCATTCTAGAACTCACTCTGTAGACCTGGCTGGTCTGAAACTCAGACCTGCCTCTGTCACCTGAGTGAAGGAATGCACCATCACTACCTGGCTGGCTGGCTTCCTTCCTGTCTGTCTGTCTGTCTTTATTTATTAATTTTTAATTTGAAGGAAAGATCTGCACACATGACACGGCATGGTGTGGAGGTCAAAGTAAAACTGTTGTGACTCAATTCTCTCTTGACACTATGTGGGTCCCAGGGATCAAACTTGGGTTGGGAGGGCTGGTGGGCAATATTGCACCAGTCTTAAGCTGCCTCTTTTAAAGGCAGTCATTAAAGTCTCCAGCTAGCCATGATCTGCTATACAAATATCTGGGCCAAACAGAATTTCAATACCACACCCAATCTTACAGAAATTTGTACTAAAAGGAAACTGGGTTATTAAGTCAATTAAGTTGTAAATATAATTTTGCACTGAGGTTTTGTTGAATCTACACTGCACCCAAGTCTGGTATAAGACAAATTATGAAGGCGCAGTTACTAAGTGGAGGGCTCCAACAAATGAAGAATAACTGAGATACTGTCCTATAGCAGTTAGCACATGGCTTTGTTGAGCCTGCTTTGCATGAGACTAACCTCCACTCTCCCTGTCTCCCTCCATCCATCTCTCTTTCTCTCATTTGAGACAGTGTCTTACCACATCTATCTTAGCTGGCCTAAAACTTGCTAGGTAAACCAGGCTGGCCTCAAACTCACAGACATCTGCCTGCCTCTGTTTCCCGAGTGCTGGGATTAAAAGCATGGCCACCACACCTGGCCCCTGTCTGATATTTTAAGGTAATCTCTTTATTCTCCTTTAATTCTATCACATGCTGCTGCTGTTGCCTCTTTTTTTTATGGCAGGGATGAAACAAGGGCTCTGTCCATGTTGAACAACTGTGCTTTCTACTAGCAAACACATCTCTTTAATTCAGAGTACATGCATCTCTATTCTTGGCAACCAGAAATGACTTGACTAAAAATAATCATGAATTCAGAATTCTTTTCAAAGAATCCAATCAGCAGACACAAGAATAAATGTTTAGCTCCCTTGTTTCCTGAATACTTTCTTGTGGGTTTCTAGTTCACGTGAATCATGTCAAAAGTACTGACAAACTTATAGTTTAAGAATCAAGGCACCTATTATAATAGACTTTGTATCGTAAACTAGAATATAATTGGAATAACTACTTAACATCTACCTGGCATCGTTTTTCTCTAGAAAATGAAACTGAATGATCAGTGGCAAGCCTACTCATTAACAGCATTCAATATGGCCTCCCTACAGGACACTGCTACTTTTCAGATCTAAAGCCCTTGTTCAAGGTACTTACCAACCTTGCACCGAAAAGATCAGCTAATCTGCCACTGGCATTACGTATACAGCCAAGTTGGATATTTTATATAAATATAGTATGTTAAAACATTTGAAATGAAAGATGTGTTAGAATTAAAAAAATCCTTACAAACTCTTAGCAGCTCTTTCTAAATTGCTGTAAACATTACTGACTGTGTTCTAAACTATGTTGGCCATTAAGTTTGGCAGCTCTCCAAAAGTAAATGTCTTATAAAAGGGTAAGCAAGCTCTCATAGGATATGTTAAAGCAGGGAAAGGTCAACTTCAAGCAAGACAGCTTAAAAGAGAAATGGTTGATGTTCAAGGGACTACAGAACATCTGGTGACAGGTGGGACATACACCGTCAGGACACTCACCTGCCAGGGCCTTGATGCGGGAGCGCTCAAAGAGCCTTGCAGAGCTGTTCTCATTGTCCCAGTCATCCACATCCCAACGGTTGTTCACATCGCTGTACTGCTGCTGGATCTCAATGTTGTCATAGTCTGTGGCTACCGTGGTCGTCATCTTGACTGTCTCAGCTGCTTGTCCACATCAGTTACTTTCCAGAGTTCTGTGAGTAAAAAAGGAAAAGCACAGGTGTTTATACAAAGTGTACATCCTCTATAGACCTGCTGGGGTGATAATAAGGAACTAGGACAGTCACTGCTTATCCAGATGTGCCTTCTAGAGCCAAGGCCAATTTTGAACTTTGGCTGTGCTTCATACCACATGTGTGACCTCGGTCATGCTACTTTAATGCTTTCCCCAAACACGGAGGAGGGAGAAGACTGAATGAAACACTGGATACCAAATTAATGTTCTTTCTTAAAGGAGTTTAAAGTGTCAGGACAGTGATGGTGCACACCTTTAATCCCAGTACTCAGGAGGCAGAGGCAGGCTGATCTCTATGTGTTTGAGGCCAGCCTGGAGTACAAGACAGCTATGGCTACATAGAGAAACCATGTCTTAAAAAAACACCAAAACAGAGCAAAACGAAACAAAAAACCAAAAAAGTTTAAGGTGAAGGTTTAATGTTTTATCGGGGCTGTATCAGCATCTACATGGGTCTTTTTAAATGAATTCACTTAGTTTTATTGTCTATTACCTTTTAGTTTTTCATTCATAAACTACTATATAAGAAAAACTAACAAATCATTCTGTCTCTATGTCTCATTTACATATTAAAATTGATGCCTAAGGTTAAGATGGAAGCATATGGCATCAAAGACAGTATCCAATAAGTATCCAATACTCAATAAGTATTATAATTATTTATACCATTGTTACTATAAATTCTAGGACCAATACCAGTACTAATACCCACTCCTTTAAAGCCCCTGAGGATAATGGTGGTTTTTTTTTTTTTTTTTTTTAGGAATAATTATGAAATAAGCTCTGGCCCACTAAAGTCTTCACTTTATCAATGTATTCTTGGAGGATCAAGAGAAATATGTTTAGTTTTAAATACAGTTTCTCCATTCAATACAGCTATTACTCACATGCAGAACCCAAATATATTAAGGAATTACTACATGATCAGCATTGCTCTAGATTCCTGGGGAGAACAATAAACGATACAAGTGAAGCTTACATCCTCATAGAAGGGAGACAAAAAACACACAAAAAAAGCCAAAGAGTTTAAGAAAAATAAAATACAAACAGACGAATTTCAAAGTGGCTATTTTAGACTGGTCAGAAATAAATACTCTGCTTAGTACTGAAATAGGTCCCAGTGTCTAAAAGGTACAGACCATGGCCAGATCAAGAAGAACAGCACACCAGACAAAGGGAACACCAAGGTATGCTCAGTATAGTTGGGAGTCAGGTGTGCACAGGGAAAGGTAAGGAGAGACAAGGCTAGGGGAGCTAGACAGGGCCAGGCCAGACTTGGCTGATGATGACCTTTGAGTAGGCATCTGCCACTGATGGATGTGATTCTAAAGGATAGTTCTTGGTGCTATGTGGAAACAGATTCTAGGAGGCTACTCCAGAGATGGAAGTGGTTTGGCACTGACAGTAGTAGACGTGAATGTGATAGTAGTGTCTGTGGGTATGTGTCAGCCATGCTGACAGGACTTGGAGAAAGGCCTGGATGAAAGACCAGATCTTGGATTCAGACTCAAACTTAGAGAACCAGACCTAAGGCTGAACCGTGGTTAACTAACAGGCTGGTGTCTAGCACCAGTTTCCAAGTTACTCCTCAACAAAACCTATGTCTAGCACCAGTTGGTTATTCCCCAACAAATCTTCACTCCAGGTTACAAGCCTGACCTTGATACTTCACTTCTAACAACCATAAATCAGGAGAAAAGAATGTTGTTTATGGTTTGACACCTAGCACTAGCCAATTATATTAATGGACAGCAACAGCCCCCCAATTAGATGCTTGCCAGGACAGAAACCTCCACCCCTTGATAGCCATTTCCTATAAAACCTTGTCCAGATGAAAGTTCAGGGCAGCTTCAGCAAACTGTCCTGTGGGTCAGTGGTGAGTAAGCCCAGGCAGTCTGCTCCTGGTTGGTCTTTTTGGGCTCTTGAATGCATCTTGGTACAATATGGCTAGTCCTACGGCATTTCTAAGGTTCTGTGCTTAATTCTATTGCTATGGTTAAATTCCTGTATGTGTTCAATTTCACTACAGGGACTCAGGCTCAAACAGTTACACAAAGCTATCCAAGTAAGTTAACTGCAAATCTAAGAAGGGACTATGATGGAGATACCTTCTGTCTCATTGGTAGAAAGATCACAAGGGAAATGGTGCTGGTGGTTATTTCCTCTCCTTCTCTCTTCTCACATTAAGATTAAAAAACTAATTATATGGATGCTCACTTGGCCCAACTGTCACTCAGTGTGCACCAAGAATGTGCACAGGGGCCAGTCTGCACAGCTCATCACTAGCATCTGTATGCTAATAGAATAAGATCACCACCCAGCAACACAGGACTACAATAGGGTCTCCACGCTGAAATGAACCACCTGTGTCTTGAATGGTGCCATCAGTGGCCCAAGACGTCCCCTGCCTCCTCTTTTACCATTATAGTTCTCTCACAAGCCATCAACATATCCTGTGTGCTCTTGAGGAAATAGCACCACGACCACTGACAAGAGATCCACAGCATCTGCCCTTGCATTCATCCACCACAGCAAAAACATCACATTCCTTCCTGGGAGTGAGATTCCCCCCAGATGCAATCAAGCCTAACAACACAAGTGTGTTGCTATACTCATTTAACAGTTATGCTAACAACATATTTACAGGATTTCACAAAACCACAAATTAACAGCTAAAACCTACTGACTGAATGACCTTATAGTTAAGCAACTCTAACGCAGGAGCAGGGATGGGCACAAGAAGTGGGAAGGACCAGCCATACAATCACACTAGTAACCTTGGAGATGGTCAATTTTCACGACTACTGCAACATCGCAGCCTTTTATAAAATATGTCTTGGAATATTTTATCTCTTGTAAAGAAAACCTTTACAATACTATTAACTCCTTGGAGTATAATCATTCAAAGTGTAGAAAAGTTGATTTAATCCAACTCATGGAGAAACCCAAACAGGGCAAACCCTTCACCAAGGAAGTTCTAGCTATTTGGTGCCATCTACTGACCAAGCTGGATAAGCTACACTGTGGCCCCAGAGCCCTTAGCACCTGCCTTAGCTCCTTTGTTCTGGCTCTGGAGTCTCCTACTGTACCCCCTTCCCTGCTCTCACAAGTGACTGAACCTCTTCACAAATCTGACCCATCACCAGGTACCAGCTGCCTTCCAGTTTCCCAATGAATTATTCCTAGATCCATGAAGGGTTTCAGCATGGACTGCTACATGTCATAACCATTAAGAAAGTGAATTTCAGGTCGGGCATAGTGGCGCACACCTTTAATCCCAGCACTTGGGAGGCAGAGGCAGGTGGATTTCTGAGTCTGAGGCCAGCCTGGTCTACAAAGTGAGTTCCAGGACAGCCAGGGCTACACAGAGAAACCCTGTCTCAAAAAACCATTTCTGAGTTTGAGGCCAGCCTGGTCTACAAAGTGAATTTCAGGATAGCCAGGGCTACATAGAGAAACCCTGTCTCAGAAAACAAAGCAAGACAAAAAATAAAGGAGAAATTACTGAATAGGACTTTGCTATTGATTACACTGAAGAGACAATAGGAAGCCATGGGGATGAGAATCAGATGTCAATCGGTGAATGCAAATTCCCATTTTTTAATTGAATATTTTATTTATTTAATTGAATATTTTATTTATAAGTGTTATCCCCTTTGCAGATTTCCCTCCCACAGAAACCTGCTATCTCATCCCCCCTCCTCCTGCATCTATGAAGGTGTACCCCTACCCACCTACCCACTCCCACCTCTCCATCCTAGCATTCCCCTACTCTGGGGCACGGAGCCTTCAGGGAACCAAGAGCCTCTTCTCCCATTGATGCCCAACAGGGCCATCCTCTGCTACACATATGGCTGGAGCCATGGGTCCCTCCAAGTATACTCCTTGGTTGATGGTTTACACTCTGGGAGCTCTGGTTGGTTGATATTGTTATTCTTCCTTTGGGGTTGCAAACCCCTTCAGCTCCTTCAGTCCTTTCTCTAACTCCTCCATTGGGGATCCTGTGATCATTTCAATGCAAAACCACAAATTTTAATAAATGACCGTCGCTTTTCCTTCGAGGTACAACCCTCATTAGCTATCCACATCAGAGGTATACCTAAAACTCAAGGATCTTAAATAAATGAGGATGTGGACTGGCCCTTATTAAGGTCTAATTACAGCCTAGCACAGCATCTTGTCTGGCCATTTCTCCCAGCACATATATTTGAAATGGGAGGTCTTATCTGTCCTGAAGGACTGAAATTCATCGTGGATATATGCTAATGTAATCTATGTAAGCATCTAGTGTAAGCACAAAAACACAGACAGTACATGTACGATATTGAAATATGGCAGGTAATGCAATAATGGAAGCGATGTCTATAAGACTCCAGAATGGGGGATAGGAATGACAAATAGCTAAGGAGAAAACTTCCATGTGCTCTTGAAAGAAAGCCTGAGAAGACCGGAAGGTGAGGAACATACTGCTTCCTGTCAAAAAATTAGAATTTGATACATCAGTCTGTGATGTAGAAACCAACAGAGGGCTGCTCCTCCCTACACTGTCTGCTACAGAGGACAACTGAAGGGTTGACCATCCTCTGCCTACAACATCCTAATGAAAGCAACTGTAAAAACCTTCATTCCCAATGTTCAGAGATCACTTTTCTACCAGATACAAAGGGCCACTGGGAATTGGCATATTACTTGAAACAAATCTTGTTTTTTTTTTTTTTTTTTTTTTTAAGGTAAGCAAATTCAGCCAGGTTCTAATCAATAAGGAGTGAAATTACCCTTAAAAAGATGCCAGCAAGAAGCCCAGCGGCTTAGTCACTTCTATATTAAAACATTCAGCCAGTCTTGCCATCATAGCTTAAGGACTTATTGAGGTTGGGAAAATCGTCCAGCAATTACAGGAAGTTTCTGGTACTGAACCTAGGTTCAGTTCCTAGCACTAACACCAGCAATTCACAACTGTCTGAAACACAGTTCTAGGGAATTCAACTTCCTCTTCTGGTTTCCACAAATACTACACAATAGGCACACCCACATCACTAAAATTAAATTTTTTGTTTGTTTGTTTTTGGTTTTCGAGACAGGGTTTCTCTGTATAGCCCTGGCTGTCCTGGAACTCACTTTGTAGACCAGGCTGGCCTCGAACTCAGAAATCCGCCTGCCTCTGCCTCCCAAGTGCTGGGATTAAAGGCATGTGCCACCACCGCCTGGCTAAAATTAAAAATTTAAAAGCACTTAAAAACCACAAGTATAGCCACAAGCACAGCTCTATAAAAGTACAGGAGGAGAGAATGGGATCCCTTCCCTCTGTCCTTCCTCTATTTCACAGAGAACAAAAGAAGGAACAATGAAATGATAAGCACATTTAGTATCGGAGTTTCTTCAATAAAAATCTTGATATTAAGTATGAGTTAAATTCATTTGCTATTTGTATGTTATTTTCTCTGCCTACATATGTGACAAGTATATAAATTTTAAATATAATCTTGCTAAGTCATAATCTTTTTTTAAAAAAATCAGCTGTTTTGAAAGTAAACAAGCCGGGTGTGGTGGCGCATGCCTTTAATCCCTGCACTTGGGAGGCAGAGGCAGGCCAATTTCTGAGTTCGAGGTCAGCCTGGTCTACAGAGTGAGTTCCAGGACAGCCAGGGCTACACAAAGAAACCCTGTCTCGAAAAAAAAAATAAATAAAAAACAAAATAAAACAAAACAAAACAAAAAAAGAAAAGTAAACAATAAGACAAGGCAGAGTTAGCTTCTCTGATTTGTCATTCATCAGCCTTGAAAGTCACTGAGTTTGAAGCAGACTAACTTTTTTAAGTGCACAGCTATGATAACATACACAACAGTTAAAAGGTTATCTTTGTTTCTGATTAAAACTGAAATCATTAACTCAGAACAGGCCTAGCTTCACGGTTCACAGACAATGTAGTGTTTCTGACCATTATAAATAGTCTTTTCCACCTTACATATACTTCCAAACAGTTTTAAATAACATCAGAATATAGTGCCAATGCCAAAAATGCCAGCCCTGCACTTCAGCAAGTTAGGCATTTAAGTGCTTTATTTGTTCTGAAGCTTGGTGAGCCAGAGCTGTGCTTTCCTGAACAGCAGAGTAACAGAGTGGACTCTGTTTGGGAGCCTTTTCTTCTGGAGCAGTAAATTCATCAAGTGAAATGCACACCTCAATTTTCTGGAATAAATATCAAATGAAAGCATGTGAAACTGCCACGAACAACAACCGTGTATCAAATGTCACTGACACACACAGACTTGTGAGGTCCAGGATCCTACCTGTTCTGGACATTGTCACAGAACCTCTACCCACACCATAGCAAGTGCTCACTAACAATCTCAAGATGAAATGACAGGCGGAAGACTGTCGCCACCCAGCTTCTAAGTAAAAAACACAAAAATACTATTTCTGCCCAAGGCCTATATCCTGGACCCCAGTATGAACTGCTATTGTGTAAGGGGACAGCCTGTCCTTTATGCAGATTCACTTAGCAAAGAATGAATTTTTATGAGAAATTTATTTTCACCTGGCTCAAAGTAGGGTGGGCTATTCTTATGTAGAATTAAAGAAATACTAATTTTACTTGATTTGCCTGTAACATTTATTACAAATATATACTTTATTGTAAATAAGATTATTTCCCCTTTACAAATGACTTAAGTTCTAGGTACAATTGGCTGCCCAAATGTTCAGGTTTAAACTGTATTCAGTTTGTTCAAGGGCCACTCATACAACCTACTGCTTGGTGGAGCACTTCCTCAGCCTCCCCTCTGTGTGCTAGCTGAGTGTTTTCCAAGTTGAGGTAGAAATCTGTAGTCTTTTAAATTAACAAAACAATTACATGGAAGCTGGCCTATGACACTCAAAAGAGAGAACATGACAATCCTAGAAAAAAACATTTAAACACAAACAAACTTCTGTTTGTACAATTGCTTAAACCTGATCACAATCTAAAAGAATTATTCAACAAAAACCAATATATGCAGTATGGGATACAATCAAATTCTGTACATAACTGTTTAACAGTCTGCTTACAAAGGTTCCAAAATATTGTCATACTTTTAGGACTATGGAAGGCTTCTAACTGGATTCTTTGGTAGGTGACTAGACATGGTTTAAGTTTGTTTTCCCCAAGACCAGACCATAATCCAACCAAAAGATGTGTCACTTAATTTCTCAGAATGTCACAGGGTACACAGGCCTGTCCATGGCCACACAGGCAGGGACATGTGATTTAAACTTGCTTACCTCCCACTCTATTGCTCAATGGCCTTAATAGGGAAAGGACGTTCTTAGCAAGTGAAGACCTCAATCAGGTTTAGGAGTAAAAGAAACAGAAAACTTGCCCTGCCTCAGCAACAAGGTCAAAGGCTCAGGAGAGAGTGACCAGACATCGACATCATTCTGAACGTCTTCAAAACCTCTTCAGTAATGGGATTTTGGCAGCTGCAAGTCGCTGCTATCTGCCTGACCAAAACTGAGCCCATAACTTCATGTCTTTGAAATATTATTAATAGAAAAGATTGTTTCTGAATATCTACATCACCCCCTCTTTGTTTTTCCTTCCCCTCCGATGCCTTCAAAGCAGCTGGTTTTCCAGCAGCAGAGAAAAGCGTGAACAGGATGAAGGAGGGTCCTGAACGTCTGCAGAGAAGCATGCTGTGATTTATGCAGAGAAAATCTAAGGGCTGGCCAGCCAATACTAGATGGGTTGCTTATGGTATCTCACAGTCATGGTGAAACTGCATGTCAGGAACATGGAGGGCAAGCATTCACGTTAAATGGGGCTGATTATACTGGAGGGCCTTAGCAGGACACTGTGGTCTCCTCTATCTGCATCTCATCCCATACACAAAGACATACACAAAGGACAGGTGGAGACACACTAAGAAAGTGACTATCTTCAAGACAGTAAGTCATCAGAACTCACTCTCACAGCATTGTGAGTTCTGCACTTGTAGGCTTGTAGAACTAAGCAAAAGTACATCTCTGTCCTTTGAGTGATATACCGAGTGGTATTCTGTATAGTGACTTCAGTAAACCAATGCAGAGTGAGCCCAATCCAAGTCCTTCTAACTCTCCTACAACTTAAGGAATCTCAGTAGCAACAGCACCATTAACTCTTAGTATCTTAGACTATTACAGATAAAGAAAACACACAGTGAGAACCAAGTCAGCCTGAACTTTCTCTGGAGAACTCTTCTGAAACCCCAGCCTGCTACATATGCTTGTCCATCCTCTCTCACCCATAGTGAAATTATTCAGTAATTATCTTGCCTTGTATACCACACTTTATGAATCCTGGATAATTCTTTTATCCATCAGTGAATCACTAGAACACACCAAGGACAGAGGTAAACTTTTTTTTTTAGGTTTATTTTATATGTACGAGTGTTTATATATATACATATATATGTGCAATAGAGATGCTCCTTGCTTTTAATAGCTGAGTAAATGGGTAAATGTACATTGTGTACACACTGTGTAAATGGACCACATTTTCTGTATCCATTCCTCTGTTGAGGGGCATCTGGGTTCTTTCCAGCTTCTGGCTATTAGAAATAAGGCTGCTATGAACATAGTGGAGAATGGGTCCTTATTATCAGTTGGAACATCTTCTGGGTATATGTCCAGGAGAGGTATTGCTGGATCTTCTGGTAGTACTACATCCAATTTTCTGAGGAACCGCCAGACTGACTTCCAGAATGGTTGTACAAGCTTACAATCCCACCAGCAATGGAGGAGTGTTCCTCTTTCTCCACATCCTCGCCAGCATCTGCTGTCACCTGAATTTTTGATATTAGCCATTCTGACTGGTGTGAGATGGAATCTCAGGGTTGTTTTGATTTACATTTCCCTGATGATTAAGGATGTTGAACATTTTTTCAGGTGCTTCTCAGCCATTCGGTATTCCTCAGTTGAGAATTCTTTGTTTAGCTCTGTACTCTGTTTTTTAATGAGGTTATTTGATTTTCTGGAGTCCAGCTTCTTGAGTTCTTTGTATATGTTGGATATTAGTGCCCTATCAGATTTAGGATTGGTAAAGATCCTTTCCCAATCTGTTGGTGGCCTTTTTGTCTTATTGATAGTGTCTTTTGCCTTACAGAAACAATTAATTTATGAAATTCTTAGGCAAATGGATGGATCTGGAGGATATCTTCCTGAGTGAGGTAACTCAATCACAAAAGAACTCACATGATATGTACTCACTTATAAGTGGATATTAGCCCAGAAACTTAGAATACTAAAGATACAATCTGTAAAACACATGAAACTCAAGAAGAAAGAAAACCAAAGTGTGGGTACTTCGTTCCTCCTTAGAATGGGGGAACAATATACCCATGGAAGGAGTTACAGAGACAAAGTTTGGAGCTGAGACAAAAGGAAGGACTATCCAGAGACTGCCCTACCCGGGGATCCATCCCATAAACAGCCACTAAACCCAGACACTATTGCATATGTCAGCAAGATTTTGCTGACAGGGCCCTGATATGGCTGTCTCTTGTGAGGCTATGCCAGTGCCTGGCAAATACAGAAATGGATGCTCACAGTCATCTACTGGATGGAATACAGGGCCCCCAATGGAAGAGCTAGAGAAAGTACCCAAGGAGCTGAAGGGGTCTGCAACCCTATAGGAAGAACAACAATATGAACTAACCAGTACCCCCAGAGCTTGTATCTCTAGTTGCATATGTAGCAGAAGATGGCCTAGTTGGCCATCACTGGGAGGAGAGGCCCTTGGTCTTGCAAAGATTATATGCCCCAGTACAGGGGAATGCCAGGGCCAGGAGGCAGGAGTGTGTGGGTTGGGGAGCAGGGTGGGGGGAGGTATAGGAGACTTTCGGGATAGCATTTGAAATGTAAATGAACAAAATATCTAGTAATAATAATAAAAAAAAGAATCCCCGTTGCCTGCAGAGGCCAGAGAAGGGCATCAGAGCCCCTAGAACTGGAGTTACAGATGGCTGCCAACTTGCAGGTACTGGAAATAGAACCCAGTTGCAGCCAGTACTCTAAACTGCTGAGCCATCTCTCCAGCCCCCTTGGTAAACCTTTAAAGAGTAAATTGAATGCTTGAGTTTCTCAGCTTCACTAAGCGTTAGCGTGCTTTCTGCACGAAATCTTCTACTATCACAGAGAAAAGCATCTTCATTTTATGAAATTGTAAATTTGGCCAAATGTAAGTTATAAAAAACTTAAAACAGATCAGTCTGGGTGTGGTGGGATCTTAGCATTCACGAAGCAAACCAGGGTAATTCCTGTGGTAGGAAGGGGAATGGCTACAGAGGCAGAGCATATTAGCTCCCCTATGCCCTTGAAACACAGAGAACATGGCAGCAATGTCACAGAGGCTTCTCTTGCTATAATGGCAGAGCCAACAAGCCTGAGTTCTGAGTAATTCTAGGACAGCGTAACAGCGATGTAGCCAAGCCCTTCCCCATGGTCTCAGTGCACACTGCGCAATGGGGAAACAACGACCTTGAGAGGCAGTTTGCCCTTGGTCTGGCAATTCGGTTTTCTCATTAACATTCAGTCTGATGGGGTAACTGTGTTAATCATTTTCTAGGTGAAAACCCTGCAGATCTGTCACCCATGTATACACAGTCCCACAGTACATTCTCCAAGATGAATACTTCTCTTCCTCTAAATAGCAGGAAGTCTGTTTCATCTTCTTTCTGCTTCTGTTGCCAGAAACAGGTGCCATGTCAGGAGCAGCCTTCTCTGTATATGGCAATCCTCCAGAGGAGGGGTGAGCAGGCAAATCTAGACCCTTCTGAGCATCTCCAGAGCACACAGGGATGCACCTGAGCACTGTGGGATACACTCCTTAGGTTCTGTACTGTTCCCTGATAACCATAACCAACCTTCACCATCAGCTTCCAGAAGCTGGAGGAGATGAGACCTGGGGTCAGAAGACAGAAGTGGAGTAGTAGGAACAGGGTTTCACTAAAGAGGGCATTAAAGAGTTCTCACTTCCCACCATCCCTCAGAGCCTTCCTCAATGCTTTTCTTTGCCCAGAGTCCCCAGAGTCAAGTTGGGGCCGTAACCCTGGTACTCTATACCAGCAAGGGACACTCAGCTACCAATTTCCATCAATGTGATCAAAAAACCAAGGAGCATCAATAAACCAAGGAACATGAGAAGAAAGTTGAACAGGTAAGTCTGCTCTCGATAACACCTCTTAATGCATACAGTGCTGGGAATGGTCAGTTAAGCCAAACACTGCCAAAATTATCTGTACTGTTGTCTAAAGGGAGAGCAAAAAGGGTTCTACAATGGGTAGAGGAGTCCAGCTATTTTGAGATGCTTATCTCAGAATAAATAGTACCCAGGACCAAAGGTACTATCTTAACTACTTTGACATACTAGTTTCTAGAAGGGAGGAGTGGGGAAGAACACCAAGGGAGTTTCTCCACCTCAGTTTCTCCACCTCTTGTAGTAAGCTCATGTGGGGAAACAGAACTTCCTGACAGGATGAGAGTCTGTCTCCTTACCAGGGAACCAAAGTCCCACTCTCTGTGGCTGCTCAACATGATTCTTTGCAGCGCGTACTCTACAGGCCTCCTGAGAAGTCACCAAAGACCCCTTCTGGAAGCAGACCATCTTCAAGTCAGCTCTAGCAGGGGATATAGATCAAGACACTTAGCTGCCCATCACCTCACTCTTGCTCTGTATAGAGAAAGGCCTAGGACGGTCACTGCATTCTGACAGCACATCTCAAGCACCAGTGGGGTCAGTGGTTTAGAAATTACCTGCACACATCCACCTCTGCACTGAGCAGAACAAGTTCATCTCTAGCAGCCTCAACCTGAACGGTGGGAGTACAACGAATATGGAGCCTATTCTAGAATCCTCCAACCAGTTTTAGAATTCAGGCACTCTGACTTAGATCTCTTTTTCTGCTGCTTGAAACCTGAGTCTTACAGTAAGGTATCTTAATCATAATTGTGTAGCTATTTAAGATAAGCCTTCAGCCAACAAATGTAACTACTTAGTCATTAAAAAAAAAATGAAAAAAGCCTAAAACTTTCATTTCATTCCCTCACTTTAGTAGATTATAGACTAGAGAAAAACAAAAACAAATCCTAAGAAATGAACAATTATCATAACGAAAGTAGAAAGCATTATAATAGCAAGATGGCAGAAATACCGATTACATTTCAATTACCATTTGTGCCTTCATCTAGGAAGCATGCCCTCCACTGGAAAGGACCCAGTCTAACAGCTGCGTTGCTTTTTCTACTTTCACAAACACTGGAAAGGTTAGCCAAAACTCTCTACTGGCTGCCAGCCAAGGCTTTATTATTATTATGCACTCTTAGCTCCTAGTGAGAAATGTGGGCTCAAGGAAGAGGGAGAGCCAAGCAGCAAGAGGGGGGCTCATAATCATGTACAGATGGGAAGGTTTCTCCATCTGCCAGAAAAATACCTTCCATATCTATTCTATTACCATCAGCCTTTATTAATTTAATTAGATAATTGCAAATGTTGTGCTTTTAGAACACCATTTTGAGACTTATCTGTGGAACAATTTTTCTTATATCAGATGCTGGACCAAAATATTGTTTTAAAATTTTTCAGGTGTAGGAAGCAGATTGATCTATTCTCTCTCTCTCTCTCTCTCTCTCTCTCTCCTTGCAATTTAGCAATTGCTGAAGTAAATCGAGACGCAAATAAGCAGCTACCTCTCTTCTGTGTTTACTTCCCGTCAAGCCATTTATGGATCCGAAGCTTCTTGTTCTCATAGAATCTCATGATTATCAGTCCTTTCAAGGTTTATATAAGCCAGATGGAGATAGATGATCTAAGCACAGACTTTTCAATCTCATGAATCAGTAAAAATTAAACATAAATGGAGGGACCAACTTGGCTTCTCAGCTTTTATTTAAAGAATAAAAATTAAGTGAAACACCATGAAATGAATATTTCCAACAGTAGATCAAACTGAAGACGACAGTGCACAGAGCAGTGATCTCCTGAGGAACCCGACTCCAAAGCACCAAGGGGAAGGAGCAAGCCAACCTGAAGGAAGAACTGGCCCAAGGGGACAACAGACAAAAGACCATGGACTCCAGATTTAAGCCCAGTTGGTCTAGGTTCTAAGTCTATCTTATACTGTACAAAATGGTCATGACATGCCCTGTGTAGCTAATTAAGTAAAATTAAAATAGATTTTAAAATTCAGCTTTTCAACTCCACCAGCCATATGTATTCAGAAGCCACTTCTAATCCACGGGCACTCTACAGAACAGGATGGCTCAAGAGCCCAGAGGTGCAGAAAGCCACCCTTGAGGCCAAACTTTGCCCACCTTCTTGCTGCATCTTCATTTGGATTTGGTCCCATACACTGAAATCCCCATCTTCTTGGTGTACTTAAGCTTAAGCGTAAGTAGGCATTTCAGATGGGACTCTAACGAAAAGCCCCCACCCTCAAGATGTTGATAGCAGTATTTCAAAATGTAAGAAATGTTCCACACAAAGTTCTTCCTATAACACAAGGAACGTTTTTCAGGTGGTATTAGGTGGTCTTTCATTGTATGGCCTGAAGAAGGGACTCAGAGTAAGGTGCCATTGCAGGCTGGTAGTAAAGGGTGTGACTCCTATGATCCACAAACAAGTTAGTTGTTCCCTTGAGGAAAAGGCAGCTGTCAAAGTTCAGTTACTCCAAGAGCGACATACCAGGCTCACTATAAAATCCAAATCAGAGAGAAAGGACACCCAGGAAGAGAAGCCAGCCCTTAGCATGAAGAAGCAGGCTAATGAGCAGGAAGAAGAACCCCTCTGATAAACTGAGCTAAGAAGCTTCCTGGATGCTTCATTTTCAGGCTAGGGCTGTATTTTCTTGTTGCACCTGTTAAATGAAATCAGCACATATCTGTAACAAAATGAAAAAAATTCCCTCCCCTCCTGTTGAGGCATTCTGTGACAATGACTGCCAAGGTACCTCACTGAAATTCACAGAACCACAATGGATGGGCTATCTACCTGATTTGCCAGCAGGGGATGAGTTTTCACTTTGGCCACAGGACAGTGGAGGGAAGCAGACATGCTGGGTTCATCCTGAAGGGCTCAAGACTAGCAGCAAGGAGCACGGAGCACACACAGGTGTCAGACCTTCATTCCACACTGCATGTTTGTCCCCATCTTATCTTCTGAACAATTATTTTCAGAAACACAGCCCAAACCATCATTTATAGTTGTGTAACATTCTGAGGATATCTACAAATATGTTATCATTTATTTAACCAAATCTCTGCTACAGGACACATATCTGCTTACTTTGTACAACAGTATTTTTGTGACTATGGTATTACTAAAACATTCTCCAGTTATCTTTTTTTGGAGGAGGGGTGGTTCAAGACAGGGTTTAATTGTGTAGTCCTGGCTGTCCTAGAACTCACTTTGTAGACCAGGCTGACCTTGAACTCATAGAGATCCACCTGCCTCTGCCTCTGCCTTCTAACCAGTGGGTTTAAAGGCCTGCATCAGCACCACTCTGTCAGAAATTTATTGCCCTACAGAAACAGAATGTCCCACTAGCAATCTGTACACATGCACATACATCTAACAATATATGGAACACAAAAGCTTTAAAAATGTTTGCTATTACTGTAATTTATACAATCCAATTCACAATGATAGTGTATTTTTGTGCCTACCACAAATGAAATCATATAATGATCACTCAGTAACACCACTGTATGTTGACTTTTCCTTCGGTTGAAAGGTCTACTAGATCAAGGCCATGTTTATGTAATATAAATTGAGGAATTATATACCTCAATACCATAATTCTTAATTAGCTACAAATTATTTTGATTGATTATTAATAAAAGTAATTTATTTTCCCAGGCACTTTAGAAAACAACAACAATTACAACAAACCAAACCAAAAACCAAACAAACAAAACAAAAACCAACCAACCCACCCACCAAATCCCAAAAGGGGTTTTAATTAAATGAATCACAAGATATCCAATATGTAAACTAAAAACAATACTCTATGTCCCCATAAGACATGGCACAAAAGGCTCAGATAAAATAGGAAGAGAAAGGGAAGAGTGATGGGGCTTTGTGAGGGGGATGGGGGTGGGCAGCAATCGGGATGTAAAATGTATAAATAAATCAATAGAAAAAATAGCCAAAAAAAAAAAAAGAAAGAAAAAGAAAAAGAAAGGAAGTTACAAGAGAGACAGCTTGCTTCCAGGTGGCAAGGGACATGCTAAAGACACCAGAGACATACTATCCACCACAAGACAGCAGGCACACATGCTTGGAACCCAAAGGCATGTCCACTGCTGTGTGGCAGTGTCCAGGTGGTCGCCGCTATGATGAGCAAGTATGAGGTGGAGAGTTGGGAAGAGAACAAGAGGCACAATGGTACACTATGATGAGAGGAGGAATGAGGAAATCAAGGGTGGAGACGAACAGCCTGATGTGAGTAGTCTGTGCTGCTGCTGAGGGCTATGTCTGGGTCTGTGGCTCTGAAGCAGCAGAGGTCTTTTTAATGTCCATGGCCCATGTTACCACCAAAGGTCATGCAGATGTTCCTGGTCTGGGCTGTCTCCTGGTGCCATCTTAACGTTTGAGGGCTGAGTTGGCCCTGCAGAGTTGGCTCCACTGGCTGTGGCACTCAGGAGAGCTAGCCTCACTGCTTACTTGGGCAGCTTGGGAGAGCTGGCCTTGAGGGTGTGAGGGTCTGAGAGAGGGCCCCACCCCTCACTGGCTACAACACTTGGGAGAGCAGGCCCTGCACCTTACTAGTTGGCCCTGGTGTCCTGGTGGGAGAGCCAGACCCACCCCTTGCTAGCTGCCCTAAGCAGGATAGCTGACCTCACTCCTGCCTGGGCAGAGCGGGGGAGCTCACCCTGATGGAGCAGATGTAGGAGAGAGCTGGTGAGCCGAACAACCCACCATCATCCAGGGCTTTGAGTTGGCCCACCCCAACATCTATGCCATCTGTGAACTGCTGGAGCTACAGATCTAAAACTACAAGACCTTCATGTCACGGGGCAACAACAGGACATCAGAAAGGAATCCCCGTGAGGATCCAGTATTGATATGAGTAGCAGAACCCAGAGGCCTTGTACCACACCAATGACTCAATGAAACGAACATCTGCAAGTCAAACTGTTTGGGCAATAGGTATCCTGTGTGACGTTGACACACCACAGCTTCTTCTGTGAGATGGTTTGTGTGTGTGTGTGTTTATTGTTATTTTATTTTTTGAGGAAGATTGCAACAGCACAAGTCCAATACGGGGGGACAGGAGATGAGTAAGATTGCGGTGCATGATATGAAATTCACAAAGAATCAATAAAAAGTTAAGAAATAAGAAGTAAAGTATGAACCTTATGATTCTACTTTTCTTTTAAAATATGCACTTAATGTGAAATATTACATGTAAGAACATTAAAAGTAGCTAATACTGGGTGGTGGAATTGAAGACCATTTAAACCCCTTATTTTTAAACTATATATATATTTTTTAGTTTCTTCTATAAAGAATTTTTATATGAAATGAAAAATTTTAAGCATTTATGCAGTTAAGATTCCAACAGGGTATCCAGCTTCTTGGACACACCAACACTCTGGCACAACAGACCTGTCTTAGATAAGGTTTTCCAAAACAGGAATATTCTTGACAGATGGAGGACTAGCATCCCTGGGGAGTCCTTGAGCTCTGAACCCCAAATTCCTGACTGATAGCCCATTCTCCTAGAGATAAGAGCCTTGCGTGCTTATCACCCATCCATGCTGACCTGAAGCTTTCAAAACAGAACCCTGAAGTGTAGGCTGATCATACGAATCCCATCCCCTGTGACAAATCCCCAGTGTCTCTAGGTTCAGCATGTCAACAGCTGTGTCCTCCGCCTCATGCTCACACAAGCCTCTCCTCAGGCTCCCACAAGCCTCCCTTCATGCTCCCACAAGCCTCCCCTCAGGCTCCCACAAGCCTCCCCTCAGGCTCACACAAGCCTCCCCTCATGCTCACACAAGCCTCCCCTCAGGCTCTCACAAGCCTCCCCTCAGGCTCACACAAGTCTCCCCTCATACTCACACAAGCCTCCCCTCAGGCTCCCACAAGCCTCCCCTCAGGCTCCCACAAGCCTCCCCTCATGCTCACACAAGCCTCCCCTCAGGCTCCCACAAGCCTCCCCTCAGGCTCTCACAAGCCTCCCCTCAGGCTCACACAAGTCTCCCCTCATACTCACACAAGCCTCCCTGCATGCTCACATAAATGCTCACACAAGCCTCCCCTTTATGCTCATACAAGCTAACTTCTCTGAGCATTTCTGACTGCACACTTCAGTCCCCGCACCTACCCTGGCATGCCTCACAGGATGGCAGCTGCTGACCTACTCCTGCCCTTGTTCTTGACTTTAAGCAGGTTGTGTGGGATACAATAGAGTCAGGAGAGGTAGACAAGTGGAGAGGGGGCTTGTCTGAGCATTCGCTAGGAAACAAAGTTTTATTATGGTATAACTAACATAGACTATATTGTATATTATACAGCTTAACCTTTCACATATACACATACCTCAGAAATAGCCACCACAATTAAAAAGCCAAAAAAAAAAAACAACAAACGAAAAACAAGTAATCAGTCTATTCCTTCTGTCTACACACAACTACGATCTGCTTTCTGTTGCTGTGATCTGCATTCTCTATACACATGGAATGAAAATATATATATATATACACACACACACCTACACACTCACATTTCATATATATCTATATGAAGAAGACAAGTACTTAAATGAATCAGAAATAGCCTCTTAAAGGGTTTTGTTTTGTATACTTTTGTTTTGTTTTGTAGAGAGACAATGTCTTTCTATATAGCCCTGGCTGTCCTGGAATTCAGAGAGATTTTCCTGCTTCCACTTCCCAACTTCTGGGTTTAAATGTGTTTGCCACCATGCCTGGTTCTTTTTTTTTTTTCTGAGACAGAATATGACTATGTCAACCAGACTGGCCTTGTTGGGATTAAAGGTGTGATCCACCTCCCTCAGCACCATTTCTTGACTGAATTGTTGCCACATATACCTGACTAGTTTCTCTACTTAGAATTTTAAGCTATTGAAACACTCATCCTCTTCATCACATAGCTTAAGTGGAGCTTTTAAATATGTATATTTTATTTTTATTATTGTTTTTATGTGTGTGGCTATTTTGTGCATGCACTGCCTATGCACTGCTTGATGCCTGATACCCACAGAGGCCAGAAGAGGGCATCAGATCCCCTGGTACTGGAGTTACAGATGGTTATGAGCTGCTAAACTTGGTTCAAACACAAACCCTCTGGAAGAGGGCCAGTTTTCTTAACGACCGAGCCCCCTTTCCAGCCCTTGAACAGGTCTTGAAAGACAGAAAACTAAACTAAAAGCTTCCAATGACCTCCTCCATCTTTTGAGTAGGAAGATTTTTGCCTTACCTCAGCCTACTCTTTCTTCAGCTTTCTCTGCTCTTCCATAACAGAACAGCCCTCAGAGAAACAGTGTTCTCATTTCCTCACTTCATGACCTTTTTTTTTTTTTTTTTCATCTACCCAGCTAACAGTCATTCTGGAGAGTAAGGGCAAGCCTCCACTCCCTTCAAAAGCTACCCATCTTTCCATTTTCTACCTAGATAAGATAAGCTTACTGTGTCAACACGCCAAGGATTGTGCCCCAGAACTAACAAATTCCCAGGACGTACTTAACATTCTAACTGAGGTCTCCCACCTATCTTTTACAAAACAGCCAAGGTGATCAACTTAGTGCAATAAAACACATTCAAGGGAATTCAAGCCCTGCTTGGGCAATTTTAAGAGATCCTACTTCAAAATAAAAAGTGAAAAGAGGGCTTAGATGTATCTCAGTGGTAGGACACTCACACATAGCATGCATGAGACCCTAAATTTAGTCTCCCTTGTTAATCCCCCAATGAAAAACTTCCTATAAAACCTCTATAACATTTGTTTTCCTTCCTCCGATTATTAACCCAAGAAAAGTGATCAGACTCTTAAGAGTGGCTCTACAAATCTTCAAGGATTCTTGTATGCTCTAGGAATACAGCTAGAATTTGAATATATTTTGGGTCTGTATTCGTTTTCATAGATCCTCTCCTTTATCCTGAAAGATGCAACTAATAAAAACCCTGCTGAGAGGCTACAGAGTGAAGGGAGACTCAGTGGTAAGGTACTTGTCTCACATTCGTGAGGCCCTCAGTTTAATCCTTAGCCCTGCAAAACCAAAATATAACCTCACACTCAGCTGGATTTCACAGAAGAATATCAACCAGAGATTTTTGGATGTTCAATCTTCATAAAGGTACTCAAAAACTAAAACAGCTCACAAATCAAAATTAAGATTCTAATAATCAACAGCTTATATCTCCATATTGCCATACTTTTCATAGTACAATCATTTTAGTCTCTTGCCAAAAGCAAGCATTAAAATTTCTTTCTTAGCTTTTTATAGAAAATTTAAATTGTTGTGCTAGCTTTCTCATGGTAACAATACTCTTAATTTTTTATCACACTGAATTGAGAAGTTGCATAGCAATGTGCTTGTTATGATTACTCCATGTACAGAGTTATATCCTCTCTCTGTAAGATTAATAGCCTCATTAAAACTGAAAGTTGAGTTCTTGCCGCAAACACTCATATACATAAAATAAAAATAACTTTTAAATCTCAATGAAAATAGATAAAAGAGCCTGGTATGGTGGCTTATACCTTTAATCCCAGCTCTCAGGAGGCAGGGGTAGGTAAATCTCTGAGTTTGAGGTCAGCCTGGTCTACAGAGCGAGTTACAGGGCAATCAGAGCTATGTAGAGAAGCCTTGTCTTTGAAAATCAAAAATAGAAAAGAAAAAAGGGGGCTGGAGAGACGGTTCAGCTGTTAAGACGGCTGACTGCTCTTTTGAGTTCAATTCCCAGCAACCATCTGTAATGGGATCTAATGCCTTCTTCTGGAGTGTCTAAAGCTACAGTATACTTATATACATAAATAATTTTTTTTTTAAAAGAAGAAAAGTAGGAAAAGTGTGATTGTTTTTTCTTTTTCTTTCCAGTAAGAGTTTCTCTGCCTGTAGCCCTTACTGTCTTGAAACTCCCTCTGTAGACCAGACTGGTCTTGAACTCAGAGATCTGCTCGCCTCTGCCTCCCGAGTGCTTGGAGTGTGACACCACTGCCCAACTTTTTTTCTATAGAAATGTACCATCTGGATTTATCCCGCAGCCAAAATATGTCAAGAGATAGTTTATTATTATTATTATTATTAGTTTAATTATAGGGACAATAAACTAAATCACAAAGAAACCAGCAGGAGGAGATCAAGGCAGCAACTCCAACCTGAGAAAAAGGGTTCAAGTCACCCTCAACTCCCATATCCAGGCTGTGTGGCCACACAGGACCTGTGATATGTTGCCTTTTCAAATGAGCCAAGAAATAGTTTCTGGGGTGAAACAGAAGACCACAACTTGCTGCCCAAAATAAAAAATAAACATAAAAGAAAGGGATTTTAGGAAGGAGACTGCAATACGAGTCAGATGCCACAGCAGTTTAGGTGAAACCAGAGAATGGCTGATGCTCAGAGGTACAAGGGACTTTGGAAAGTCGCTGATCTACTCTTACCTCTGGCCTCCTCTAGCCATAAAGAAATCAGCTCACCTCCCTGGTTTTTGGTTTCTTCATGTGAAAGATGCGGTGTGGTAATAAGGCCAGTGGTTCTCAACTCGGCTGCTTACCAGAATCACCTGAACTTAAACTTCTGTCCTAACCACCTTCCATGTTCCTGCTTGCAGAAGCTCCTGTTCTTACCTAGCTTTCAGAGATGGATGGGAGAGCTTAAAGCCTGGCAGAGTAAAAGCAAGGGATGGGCAAAATTCAAAATAGTAAATGACCCAAGTAAATGTTCTTGTTAGCAGAAATCCCTGGCAATGGGAAGGAGGAACAGTTGGGACTGACAAAAGTAGCACAGCAGCATAGTTGGATAAGTTGTTCCTCAGCACACGATACCCTGGATCTGATCCCCAGCAGCACATAGAACCTCGTCTAAAGGCACTTGGGGAGCTGGAATCAAGCAGATCAAGAGACAAACGTCATCCTGAGTGGTATAGTGAATTCAAGCCAGGGCTAGGATTAGGAAGTGCCGCCTGGATGGAGGAGCATGTCACTGGAGGCAGGCTCCCAAGTTTCAAAAGGCTCTCTCTAGTCCTAGTGTTTGTTTTCTCTCTGCCTCCTACTTGCAGATTACAAGTGAGACCTCAGCTGTTCCTGCTGCTAAGCCTTTGTTCTGCCATTGTGGATAATTAACCCTTTGAAACCATAAGGCCAAATTAAACAATTTCTTTTTAAAGTTGTCTTAGTCATTGTGCCTTATCACAGCAATAGAAAAGTATGACAGCAGACAAAATCAAACCAGAAAAAAAAAAGCACACGTTACTTACAAAACCTAACACCACCATTCTTGTAGGCACCGTTGGATGCATGCTTGTGACCTGTCTACTCTCAGAGCTCTGCCTACTTGCTCCCTGTTCCATCAACACTTGTTGGCTTCTTTTTTGGTAGGCTCAGGAAAAGCCACAGAAACAGTTTCTGAGGAGGTGCTAACCTCCAAAATACAAGTGTGAGCCAGGCCCAGCAAAGAGCCTTGAGGCCAAACCGCTGACCTCAAGACAGCCTCTCCATGGAAGGTTTCTCATTCTTACCAGAGGACCTGCCCGAGGAAGGCGCAGCCTAGATAAGCCTGCTTTACTACATCCCCTTTCCTCTACCCCTCCACCTTTTCATAGCCTTAAGTGTGCTGGAATCTTATGTCATATGTCTAAAAACAAATGTGACTCATTTTCTCTCACCTCCCTGGACCCTCAAAAGATGGAGTCTACAATGGAAGTTCACTTTTCTGGAAACATGTGTTAGCTCTGTCCTTGACTCCCACTAACTAATGAGAAGTGGGTTTAGGAGTAAAAGGAGGCAAAAGGGGTCTTTCTACAGCAGAATCAGGTGAAATGCACTCTGTCACTTATTGCCATGGCCCACGGAAGTTTACATTTGTCTGCCATTAGGTTCTGGCCACACTTCTCAGGCCAGCTGGCTTTCAATGGGAAATTTCTGTGAGATAGATAGACAATCTATTGTACCCACTGTTCCAGGGCTTCTGCTGCCCAAAAGATCACTGAGCAAAAGACCGCTTAAAAAATATATGGTAATTCAGATGTGGGGCAAAACCTACTCGATTAGCTTTATTTTAAGTTTGCCCTTCCTGTGTCAGACTTCTCAAATGTTCACAGCTCCTCCCATGTTCTGCCAACATTCTATGGTCATCCTGGATCTAGGCTGTCTAACACAAACTTTTGCTATGATGTAAAACTGTCTATCTGTGCTATCTAATATGGAGCCATCACTCAAATGGGCTACTGAGCATTTGAAAGGCAGCCAGTATGCCAAGAACAGAGTATCTAATTTTTTTATATTTGATTTAATTTAAATATAATTAGAAACCTGAGGCTTGTGGCCAGTCTACTGGACAATACTGGTTAGGTTAGACCCTAATTCTGAGAACAGACCAGAGGATAGACTATAGGCTGGCACTGCATGGAAGGAAACACCCAGAGAGCTCTCCTAAGTCCCTGTGCCTATGTTGTAGGACAATGAAATCAGTACTCCGGGAAATGTGACCCAGACAGTTGTTGTTATTTAATTGTTAACATATTTTATTCCTTTTTGTATGTCAGTACACTGTCAGTTTCTTCAGACACACCAGAAGAGGGCGTCAGATCCAATTACAGATGGTTGTGAGCCACCATGTGGTTGCTGGGAGTTGAACTCAGGGAACTCTAGGAAGAGCAGTCGTGCTCTTAACCATTTCTGAGCCATTTCTCCAGCCCCCAGACAGTTTTTTAAGGTTCTTCAGTGACACCGGTAGGAACTAAGTTGAGGATTACTACTCTAAACCTCAAACATATCTTGAGTAGCAGCCATACAAATGCCAACAGGGTAACTAACGTATGAACAATTAAGCCAAACAACTGCACCTAACATGTAAATCAATTTTTGATGCATGGCAGATGCTCACCTGTCAAAAGTAAAGTAAGTGCTTGGCCTCTAAGGTAATTAATGACAAAAGAAAACCAAAAAACCAAAAAACAAAAACAAAAAAACCCTCAGAAAAGACAAAAAGAAAGGATTTTTTTTTTCATATAATTACCACCAGCCAAAGCCTACCAGCAGGAGCATCACCTTTCAACAACCAGGTACACCGAAAATCTAATATTTTGAACAAACATCTCTAATTGGATTTCTCTCTTTATCTTCCACAATCTCTGTGCCTAATTGTAAATTATTATCATTCTGTATTTTTCTTCAAAGGATAAATCTGTGCCTTTTCAATGGACACATTCAATTTCTTGAATGGCAGCAATTAAAAAGCAGGTACTGGTGTAAAGTGCTGCTCTGGTGCGCTCTTCTCCAGCAGGCACTGCTTCAAGCTCCACTTGCCGTCCCTGACGTCACCAAATGGATCATTAATCTTGCGAAGCTTCTGCTGGAAACCCTGACTTAATAAAGGCATCATACATGATGTAAAGAACACCCACAGACACTCAGGTTTCTATAGCCTCTAATCTTCCAATAAGCATTTCCCAAAGGCATGTAATGCTCTTCAGGGGGGCTGTTGACAGTATTCCAAGGCTGATACAAAAAGCTTTTCAAAGGAGCACTGCTGAGCAGGAAGACTCTCTGTAGACAAGTGAAGTAAATGTGACCCAAAGTTATACTCTCTTCCCCCAATTACTATGCACAGTCATCCAATCACAAAACCCAACTCTGGAGTTGGCAGGAGCTTCAGTGAGGCGCACCAACCAACCAACTCCCCCCTCTAAGAGAAAGCTGGCTTGGCCATTTACACTCACTGCCAAGAAAGAACTCCTTACAGAACAAATAGAATTCCTGTTGCCATGGCAATCAGACTGAGTTCCTGTCCATCTTGGCCTGAGTGGGCACTCGGCAGCACCATTAACCTCTCAACTGCTCACCTCTAAAGAAGGCAGAATCCAGACGTTTAACAGGTTAAAATGACAAAATGGGAACCAGCCTACACTCGATTTGCGTTACGAGGGATAGGGCAAAAGCTTTGGCTTACATAACCCAGATCCTCAGATAAAGACTGGACATCAATTAAAACTGGTCTTAGATTTAAGAAATAAACTTCAATATAAGCTCTAAAATCTGTATGAGAAATACTTTAAAAGATGTTATTTATCTGACATTCAAATGTAACCAAGCATTCTGGGTTTTCTGTTCTGTTTCAGTTTTGATTTCCCTCAGTTTGCAGCTCCACACATCCATATGCTGGGAGGTGAAAGACTGAGGGGAGGAGGACAAACTCTTCTGTCCCCACCTACTCACCCACCCATCCATTCCATTATCTTAGGGTCTGCAGAAACTAATTAACTACTGCTACCTGATAAATGAGTGCCTAGGCTTCTGTATACCACTTATGCTAATTATATACCTAAGTGCCAAATACACAAGGCAACTGACAAACTGCATTTTTTTACTTTCCTGAATAAGGACTCATCAAAACCATTAAGTTGGAGTAAGTGTCATGAATGAAAGAAGTAACTGATTGGTAGATGTTATTATTCAACAAAATTAAAAACAAAATTTGTTTTGGAAAAATAGCAAAGACAGCAGGAACAAACAATACAGAACTCTGTTATGTGGCATGTCTTAAGTAGTAAGTTCTAAAGTAGCTAAAATCTGTTTTTCAGACTTAATCTTTAATCCCTTATTGATTCTTTGTGAGTTTCACATCATGCACCCCAGTCCCACTTATCTCCATGCCCCCTCTTATCTGTTCCTCACCTCCTCCCCAAATAAAATAACACACTAACAAATAAGCACAACAAAGCAAAAGCATAAAAGACATCTCATCATGGAAGCTGTAGTGCGTCCCACAGTATATCCTTCTGGCCGCACATCTTCATTTGCAAATGTTCATCACCATCACAGTGAGTTATTAGTCTGGTTCAAGATCTCTGGCTTCTGGGACACCATCAATCCTAGATCTTCATGTGGACTCCTGTTGTTTCCCTGTCATGGAGATCCTGTAGCTTTGGGTCAGCAGGATTGGCCCTTTTACATGTCCAAACCATTTGTAGATGATACAGATTTTGGAGTGGGTCATCTCAGAGCCCCAGATCTGAGCCTGCATAGTAGCAGAGATGGTTAGTGCATGGCTCTCCCTCATCCATACCTCCAGAGCAAGCTCTCCTGCATTTCTCTGACTAGGGCTCTCAACGCTGCTGCCATCAGCAGGAAGCAGGGGCAACTTTCCTGCTATCATGTCCTCGAGGATGGCTCACCCACACCCATGCCTCCAGAGTCAGCTCCACTGTGCTGCTCTGTCCATTGCTGTAGCCTGTGAGGGGCTGGTCCAGCTCTCCTGCTCTCATATCCTGGGGGTTGGCTCATCTGTGCCTTTGCTGTATTGCCCGGGCAAGTGTATAGGGAAGCTCTCCTGAATTGTATAGTCAACAGAGGAGCCAAGATTGCTTCTCTACTCTCATGCCCTCAGGGCCAACTCTCCCAACTACAGTAGGTGACAAGGGGTAAGTGATAGGGTATCACCCCCATACCCATGCCACCCTGTGGCTGGGCCAGGGCCAGCTCTTCTGACTGCTGCAGGTGGTGTAGGGTGAGGGGGGCTAAATTATAATAATAATAATTATCATAAATATTATAATAGGCCAAAGAACATCCTGAGGACTTTACATGTATTTTTGTACTTTTTCTGTTATTAGGCTCATTTTAAGATGTGGAAACACCAAGACACCAAGATCAGGCAACTTGTTGAAACTAGGATGTCCACACAACATAGTTTGTCTAAGACAGTCTTAGTTTACCTGTTCTGGTCCACTGTTCCCCATGTTAGTTATTCAGCTGGTTATGCGGTTACTACTAAAGGCCTTACCACAAAGCAGAGTGCCCAGTGTGGCTTCGGTAAGAATGCAGCTGCTGTGATACAGTCCTCTAATACTGTAATTCTCTAATATTTGCTGTCCACTGAGAAGGGTGGGTTAGACCCAAGGGGTACAGGGTCCACTCTTTCTTCACTAGCACATCCTATATGTTAATCTGATCCCAAGTGGTGGCAGCTCTCAAGAGTCCTACTTCTCAGGGCTGCCTTCTTATCTCCTTTGGGCAGAGGTGATTCCCCCATCAGTCTCCACTCAAACACAGAGCTGAAAGGTAATAAACACACCCATTATGTCAACATAAAACTTAACTAGCCACTTTCCTAATATGGAATGACCTTCATCTCCCTTCAGCCTGGCCTGGAAAGCCAGTCCAGAGTTATCTGTTACTGTCTGTAAGATAAAAGCATCATATGCTGCTTGTGCTTTAACTTCCAGATATAACGGGCTCTTCTCCCCCGCCCCAATGTGTGTGTGTGTGTACGCGCACGGGCATGTACGTTACATGTGTGTGTGTGTGTGTGCGTGTATTATACAGATACACGTGGGCTGCCATGTGAGTGCTGGGAATGAACTCAGCTTCCTCTGGAAGAGCAACCAGTGCTTTCGATTGCTGAGCCATTTGTCCATGCCATTCTCTTTTGCTTCTCTTGCCTTTGGTATTGTTTTGGCACAGTTAGTAATGCTTAACCATTGACACTGACTTAATGGCATGGAAGCAGAAGACATGAGCACACTTAGGAGGCTCACCCCATCTATTTAATTTTAAAATGTAACACAAGCGGCCCTAACAAGTCCAGGGACATGCCTATCAGAGCCAGCACTGTAGCAGTCATAGGACACTGACTTTTTTTTATTGGATATTTTCTTTATTTACATTTCAAATGTTAACCCCATTCCTGGTTTCCCCTCTGAAAATCTTGTCCCCTATCCCCTCCCCACTTCCCCTGCTCACCAACCCACCCACTCCCGCTTCCTGGCCCTGGCCTTCTCCTACACTGGGGCATAGAGCCTTCACAGGACCAAGGGCCTCCCCTCCCATTGATGAAGGTCACTAACTTGTAGCCCTTACACTGTGTTAGGCTATGAGACTTCAGCTGCCTTGAGCTTTTCTCCTTGATACAATGGCATGGGCAGATTAACATCTACAGAATGATGCCCACCCCTTGAATTTCCATTTCTATGTATTCCCTACAATTCTCTTTTGACCTTGACCTGCAGCTTGCACTGAGAAAATGCTAGTCTTCCACAGAACGTCCTAACAGTTAATATTCCAGCTGATCCATAGGACAGTCATGAAGAAACCTCATTCCAAGGTCTTTAAAGTGAGGAAATAACTCTCCCTCAACATGCCTACATTAGTCATGCTGATGATGCCAACGCCACAGGTGTTGAAGGTGCCAAGGCAGGAGACCTATGAGTCTGAGGATAGCCTGTATTACACATACGTCCCTGAAACAAAAAATCAAACAAGCTGGGCTGGAAAAGTGGCTCCATCAGCAAAGTGCTTGAAGCACAGGCATGAAGACCTGAGTTCAATCCCCAACACCTCTATAAAGAGTGCAGTGCAGCAGCCTGTGTGCCATTATTACTGTGCTAGAAGAACAGCATGAGGATCCCAGAAGCTGTTCCTTGCCAGTTAGCCTAGCCAATCAGTGAGCTACAGGTTCAATATGAGACCCTACCTAAAAAGTTAAAGTGGACAGTCTATTAAGAAAGACACCTAAGGTCGACTTCTGGTCTCCAAATGTGTACATACACAGACACACAGAGACAGACACACACACACACACGCACATGCACACAGCAGCAGACACAATTTTTTCACTGAACAAAATTCTGCACACCCCCCCCCCCCCGTGGAAAACATGATTCTGACCAGTTCTGTAGCAAAAAAAAAGAGTGTTCTCACGTGTTTCCTTCACATGTAAACTTTAGCCTAGGTCAGGTAAAACATGTTCTTTAATGCTGGATTTTGTGGAGTGTCACATTTTTCCTGCAATACTAAAATCCACAAAAAGGACAAGACTAGGAACTGTGGCTCTCAAGGTTTCCTCTGCTGCCTTTGAAGATGAATTATTCACACTTCCATGGAAAACGGAAGAAAAAAATTTGGAAGAAAGGTGAGTTAACTGGGAGAGCTAAAGATGTACTTGTGGTCAAGAAACAGCAATTGCCCACCCTCCGTATCTACTCTCAAGGGAAAAACAACAAAGCAAAAACACCTGAATTCTCAGTCTAGATTGTATATAACTTCTAGCGGATATTGAATTTATGGTTAGAAGGAAAGGGGGGAGGGGTGGCACAAGGTCAAAGGTCTACAGAGTTGGTGATTACTTGGTTTTGGTCAGGCAAATTTACAAACCAGGCAGAACTACTTATAAACATAATTTTATTATGTGAGGTTTATAGCCACATAGTGAAAACTCCCACTGAGATTTCTTATTTACACAAACATAAAATCCAAAACTTCTTGGTGGAGAAATAACTTCTTGACAATTTTAAGTTATATTCCCAGCTAATCAGCACCCTCATTTTAAAATTTCTAGAAAAGTTTTTACAAAGTCAGAGAGAACCAAAAAAAAAAAAAAAAATTGAAGCATTTTAAAAAAAAATGTGTTGGGCTATGTGTTAAATCCAATTCTCCTAGTATAATCATGGTCGTCATGATTTTGTCTACCTTTTTCCTGACAATGGTAAGTTTAGAACAGAAATACCATCAAATGGGGGGGAGCTATACAGACATAACCAATTATGATTAAGTTTTAATTAACATGGGGACTGGGGAATGGCTCAGTTGGTAAAGTACATGCCATGCATGCATGGGGACCTTGAATTTAGGTCCCTGACACCCACATAAGAGCTAGGCATGGACATTTGCATTTATAATTTCAGTGCTAGGGATCCTTGGGCTTGCTGACCAGCTGGCCTAGCTATATCAGTGAGCTCTGAAAAAAATAAGGAACAGTTTAGGAAGAAACCTAACATCAGCCTCTGGCCTCTACAAGCACATACACACATGTGCATATGTACCTGCACACACATGTGCATATGTACCTGCACACACATGTGCATATGTACCTGCACACACATGTGCATATGTACCTGCAACACATGAATAAGTACTGATGCATATTTGCCTTCCCATAATTTAATAACCCTGCTTAGAGTCTATTTTGTAATAGAACAAATTAGTCTCTTCAAACAGTCAACTGTTCCAACAGCAAAAAAAAAAAAAAAAAGTTTCTTCACAAGGCAAGTAATATTAAAATATATTTCCAATACTTGTGCTTTATGTGAGAAGAGACTATTGTATATATTTTATAAACTTAATGCCTAGGATAGACTATGGTAAAATAACTAATAATTCCAATGTCAGGTAAGTTTAGGAAACATTGTATGTGACTCTTCCTGTTACAATGCAACAGTCTCTGCAAAGTCCTTCATTCAAGAAACATTACATTTTATTCAGTCCACACTCACAATTATTATTTTCTAATGAAATAGCCTTTTTATATATGAGAATGTTAACATACTGAAAAGCTAGTGTTTCAAGGAACATAATGGAAAATGCACATCATATTATTGACACATCTTGTTAGCAGTTTCTAAAGCACACACATACCCAGTTTCTTTAGGTTTATTGCTGCCTGCTCTCCTTGAAGTAGGGCTGGGATCATGACTTGTTTAGACCAAGTAGTCTAACTTTGTACATCTGTTAGCAAGAGTTGCTGACTGAGAATACAGATAGCAGAAACCCTGCCATCCTCTGACAGACATGTGGCATGGGTAAGAACTGCACTAATGTGGCCTGTCTGTTTCCGACTCTGGTACTGTTTGCTGTTCCATGTCACCACCTTCATGGACATGAGTCTCAATGGACTGGGCATCCATAAAAAGGCATACTAGCAGGATGTGACAACAAAACCACATGTTTAGAGAGATATATGGAGGACAAGAAGATAGCAGAAGAGAACCCACTGTGGTTTAGAGAAGACATTGGCATGCTTAAGAGCGAATTTAGAGTGTTCAAGTTTCTTTGCATAGCTTTAGCGGCAGAGAAAAACATTAGGGCGGTGAGGGTAGTGATATCATTAATAAGCACTCATAATGTGCCAGACCCTGGGAAATGATGCATTCAGGCTGTCTTGATACTGTGATGGCCAGTAGATGAAGATCTGGCATCTCTCCCTTTCAAAGCTCTTCTACAGGTCCAAGATCATACTGAATTTCATAATTTGCCTAATACCAAAACAAATGGAAGTCGCATGACTGTGCCCGAATTCTTTCTGCTACACTAACAGTCTAAATTAGCAGAAAAACATAAAGTTTTAAAACCTTTTTGAGTTTCATTACTCTGAGACTCTCTGTACGACTGTAAAAGCCCACAGAATGAAAAGGAAATTAGCTGTCACCAAGTGGAAAGCCTTGAGCTTTGAAGGAGTATGAGCCTCTTACAGTCAACATTCTGTTTGCAAGAGATATGGGCACTTTAAAAGCTTATTTTTCAACCTGTAAAATTACATATTTGTTCTAAAATACTAGAACACAGAGAAAAATAGAGACAAACAAAAATCCCAAGCATTTCTCTCATCCCTTGGTTCCTTTGTATTTTCTACATAGTTGAGAACATAGTACTTAAACCATTGTATGTTCTGCTTTCCCCTTTGTTTCCCCTTTGTTTTAAAAAGGTTCTCATTTCTAAACAAGGTCTTAGTCTAAATACTTCTACTAACTTATTTGTCCAAACAACAATCCTATCTGGTCTGTATAAGTCTTACACCATCCTATAAGAAGGTAATTAATTTAGTTAAGATACTATTGCTGCAATGAAACACCATGACCAAAAGTGACTTGGGATGTTATGGCATATTTTGCCTACTCTTCCATATCCTTGTTTATTATTTAAGCAAGTCCAGGAAGGAACCAAAAGAAAGAAGCTGATGCAGAGGTCATGGAGGGGTGCTGCTTACTGCCTTGCTTCTCACGGTTTACTCACCTGCTTTCTTATAAAACACAGGATCACCTGCCCAGTGACAGCACAATCCACAATGGGCTGGACCCTCATCATGAATCACTGATTTAAAAAAAATGCCTTACATGCTTGCCTATGACGTGATCTTATGGAGCCAATTTCTTAATTGATGTTCCCTACTCTCAGATGAAATCTAGATTGTGTCAAGTTAAGATAAAACCTAGGCAGGATAGTAACTGAGGCAGAAAGGCTTAATGAAGATTGAGTACAGCTGGGAATCCAACATCAGGCAGCATGGCCCAGGATTAGCACTCTACAGTACTACACTATATAGCATCTGTGATAGTTTGTCCCCTAATTTACCAACATGCACAACTGAGCTATTAGCTAGTGTTAAAAAATGTTGTAATATACACCTCTCATAGACATCTGAGGCACTACTCTAAGTCGATTACCGTCCCAACGAGTTCCACTTATTTCTAGCTGGCTGATAACAGCTGAAGAAACATAAGAAACATCTGACTGGTTTGCATAACCAACTTAATGCTCTGCCTCCCCGTGGCATGACTTCCATGTGGCCCTCACCTGTCCACACCACTGCCAACTGCAGATTCAGTAGCTCCATTTGCTTTCACATTGCACAAAGGGCAAGGAACATTCCAAGTCTGTTCCCTGTGACCCCAACATAGACAAGCAAATTCCACAATTTTTTACCTCTAGAATATCTTATGCTACTACAGAGCAAGTAGACGAGAGGTATCTTGTAGGGTTGAAGGGAATGCATGATCAATCTCAGGGAGCCGCGGGCCTGAGGTGATCAGATAACAGTATATTCAGTGAATGGAAGTAAGAGATTACAGTTCCCATCACAACTCATTCGCCATCACCCAAGGACACTTTGGACACCATCCAAACTGGAAGGCAAGAATAAGACAAAACACAGCAGCAGAAGCGAGGTCATCAGTAAGCTCCATTCACTTTCTAACTGCAACAGTACCAGAGAAAATACATGTTCCAACTAAAAACAAAGGAGCAAAACATATGCAAGGCATATGAAGCTATTTGAGCTACTTGTCTCAAACACACAAAGACCAGCACCACCACACACACTCAGCCCCAAATATAGAAGCTGCTTCCATATTCCCATGTTGTAAAAAAAATATGCTTATCTATTCTAAAAGTATACCTAAATTCAACTTATTGACCAAAAGGAGTAATAATTAGGAACAATAAATTTCTGTACAAGTCAGTTACATAGGTGGGAATGCTTTTTAATAAGGAATATTTGGAATATACATAAGATACTGAAAATAACAAAAGCAACAAGATTTAGAGTACTTTAAAGGCACAGAGAAAGCAGCTATATGTAAGAGATTCCAACTCCCTA
Source organism: Mus caroli (assembly GCF_978045245.1). Classification (NCBI taxonomy): domain Eukaryota; kingdom Metazoa; phylum Chordata; class Mammalia; order Rodentia; family Muridae; genus Mus; species Mus caroli. The sequence goes on along the minus strand of NW_028227268.1, from coordinate 93,057,343 downwards.
TAAAATTATAATTAAAAATTGTAATTTACCTAGAATCAAGTTTCTATTACATGTTCAACTCTACACACACACATACACACACACACACACACCATCTTATATATTTCAAGGAACTTTAGGAGTTTGCTTTATCTGAAATCCCACAGAGCTCATTTATTGCTTCCACAAGAAGTCCCTGTTCTGATTCTCCCTACATTCACTAAATATTGCATTTTTAAAAAAAATATTTTCCATCTTTATTAGCATTTATTAATAGGTTTCATTTTTATAAGCATGTGTCAATAGGTTTCACTATGACATTTCATGCATGTACATAATGGACTGTGATCATTTTTTTCTACTGACATCATTTCCATCTTGAATTTATTAATACATGATTTCTTCAGTGAAGTCCAAGGCTCAACTTCACATTGAAGTTGAATAAAGATTATAACATACATCCTAAAATAACCAGAAGTTAATAGGTATTATATGTCACATTACTTTTTTTTGTTTGTAGAATATGATTTTAATATTTTCAACTGTTAATATTGAACAAACAGAATAAGATATATTTCTTTGTTGTGTTTCCCTTTTCATTTCTGATTTTATTAATTTGGATAATGTCTCTGTGTCCTCTGGTTAGTCTGGCTAAGGGTTTATCCATCTTGTTGATTTTCTCAAAGAACCAGCTCCTGGTTTGGTTGATTCTTTGGATAGTTTTTTGTTGTTGTTGTTTCTACTCGGTTGATTGCAGCCCTGAGTTTGATTATTTTCTGCTTGTCTACTCTTCTAGAGTGTATTTGCTTCTTTCTTTTCTAGAGCTTTCAGGTGTGCTGTCAATCTGCTAGTGTGAGCTCTCTCCAGTTTCATTTTGGAAGCACTCAGAGCTATGAGTTTTCCTCTTACTGCTTTCATTGTGTCCCATAAGTTTTGGTATGATGTGTCTTGATTTTCATTGAATTCTAAAGTCTTTAATTTCTTTAATTTTTCATTGACCAAGTTATCCTTGAGTAGAGAGTTGCTCAGCTTCCATGTGTATGTCTTCTTTCCCTTGTTTTTGTTGGAATTTAAGACCAGCCTTATTCCTTGGTGATCTGATAGGGTGCATGGGATTATTTCAATCTTCTTGTATTTGTTGAGGCCTGTTTTGTAAGCAATTATACGGTCAATTTTGGAGAAGGTACTGTGAGGTGCTCTATTCCTCAATAAAAAGACATAGACTAACAGACTGGATATGAGAAGTAGGCATACTCCCTTTGCTTTAGGATGAAATGTTCTATAAATATCTGTTAGATCCATTTGGTTCATAACTCCTGCTAGTTTCATTGTGTCTCTGTTTAGTTTCTGTTTCCATGATCTGTCTATGCTGAGAGTGGGGTTTTGAAGTCTCCCACTATTATTGTGTGGGGTGCAATTTGTGCTTTGAGCTTTAGTAAAGTTTCTTTTATGATGTGGGTGCCCTTGCATTTGGAGCATAGATGTTCAGAATTGGGAGTTCTTCTTGGTAGATTTTTTTCTTGCTGAGTATAAAGTGTCCTTCCTTATCTTTTTTTGATAACTTTTGGTTAAAAGTTGATTTAATTCGTTATTAGAGTGGCTACTCCAGCTTGTTTCTTGGGACCATTTGCTTGGAAAATTGTTTTCCAACCTTTTACTCTGAGGTAGTGTCTGTCTTTATCACTAAGGTGGGTTTTCTGTATGCAGCAAAATGTTGGGTCCTGTTTACATATCCAGTCTGTTAGTCTATGTCTTTTTATTGAGGAATAAAGTCCATTGATGTTAAGAGATATTAAGGGAAAGTGATTGTTACTTCCCATTATTTTTGTTGCTAGAGGTAGAATTATGTTTGTGTGACTATCTTCTTTTAGGTTTGTTCAAAGATTACTTTCTTGCTTTTTCTAGGTTGTAGTTTCCTTGAGTTGGAGTTTTCCATCTATTATCCCCTGTAGGGCTGGATTTGTGGAAAGATATTGTGTAAATCTGGTTCTGTCATGGAATATCTTGTTTTCTTTGTCTATGGCAATTGAGAGTTTTGCTGGGTATAATAGCCTGGGCTGGCATTTGTGTTCTCTTAGGGTCTATATGACATCTGCCCAGGATCTTCTAACTTTCATAGTCTCTGGTGAGAAGTCTGGTGTAATTCTGATAAGTCTGCCTTTATATGTTACTTGACCTTTTTCCCTTACTGCTTTTAATATTCTTTCTTTGTTTTGTGCTTTGGTGTTTTGATTATTATGTGATGGGAAAAATTTCTTTTCTGGTCCAGTCTATTTGGAGTTCTGTAGGTTTCTTGTATGTTCATGAGCATCTCTTTCTTCAGGTTAGGGAAGTTTTCTTCTACAATTTTGTTGAAGGTATTTACTGGTCCTTTAAATTGGGAATCTTTGCTCTCTTCTATTACCTATTATCCTGAGGTTTGGTCTTCTCATTGTGTCCTAGATTTCCTGGATGTTTTGGGTTAGGAGCTTTTTGCATTTTCTTTGACTGTTGTGTCAATGTTTTCTATGGCTTTTTCTGCACCTGAGATTCTCTCTTCTATCTCTTGTATTCTGTTGGTGATGCTTGCATCCGTGACTCCTGATCTCTTTCCTAGGTTTTCTAACTCCAGAGTTCTCTCCCTTTGTGATTTTTTTTATTGTTTCTATTTCCATTTTTTAGATCTTGGATGGTTTTGTTCATTTCCTTTGCCTTTTTGATTATGTTTTCCTGTAATTCCTTAAGGGATTTTTGTGTTTCCTCTTTAAGGGCTTCTAGCTATTTACCTGTATTCTTGCATATTTCTTTAAGGGAATTATTTATGTCCTTTTTAACGTTCTCTATCATCATCATGAGAAGTGATTTTAGATCTGAATCTTGCTTTTCTGGTGTGATGGTGTATCCAGGACTTGCTATGGTGGGAGAATTGGGTTCTGATGATGCCAAGTAACCTTAGTTTCTGTTGCTTACGTTCTTATGCTTGCTTCCTGCTATCTGATTATCTCTAGTGCTACCTGCCCTCGCTATATTTGACTGGAGCCTGTCCTTCCTGTGATCCTGGTTGTCTCAGAACTCCTCAAGAGTTCAGCTGTCTCTGTGATTCTATAATTCTGTGATCCTGTGATCCTGAGATCCTGGGTGTGTCAGAGCTCCTGGAAGTCAAGCTGCCTCTGGGACCCTGAGATTCTGGTGTGGCCAAGCTCCTGAGATCCTATGATCTTGGGCATGTCAGAGAGCCAGGGAGTGGAACTTCCTCTGGGTTTTGTGGGACTGGCTGCGGAGTTTGAGCCCAAGGTCTGCTCAGGACACCAACCCACACCAGAAGGAACACATGCCACTTGTTAGGGCAGAATTCCTGGGTGCCTGGGTCCTGCTGGTCCCAGTTACTTCCAGTGTTGGGACAAATGTTGTAAATACTGCATTTAAAAAAGCATTTTATCTGCAGACTCCCCAAACAACCTGCTATTTGGATTTTTCCTGAGGGCAGCTTCCATCTCTCTTTATAGATCCTTCCAGCTCTCACTATGGCATCAAAAGGCCCACACCTCTACAGGACCCATCGTAAAGAAAGCTCCCTAAGGTACCTTGTTTTTACTAGTTTGGCTTTAAAAACATGACTTTCTACTGGAAAGAACTGAAAAAACACAGTTGCAAAATTAATATAACATAGAACGTGTTTGCTTTCTTATATCCCAGGATCACTAGACACAGTGGACTGGACCCTTTCACATCAATCACTAACCCCCCAAAAATGCTTCATGGGCTGGCCTACATTAGTTGAAGTTCTCACTACTCAAACTATACTATCTTGGGTCAAGTTAACAAGAAACTAACCAGGATAATAGAATACTAGCCAGTACTACGTACTGCAAACAAATTATCAATGAATATGTCGTTAAAACTAAAAAAAAAAAAAGTAAGACTCTACAGGATGGTACCCAATGCCCTTTATTAAATATCTAAAGTGCTAGAACCCCAATTTTTATTTAAATCATAAATAAATCAGCATATTTGTAGTAAGTGGGTAAGTGTGGGAGCAGAACCACAAGTGAAATGTATGGGAAGGTACTACCAATGAGCCCAGGAAAACCATGCATCCCACCATTTGCATGGAAGCAGCTTAGTCCAAGAGACTGAACTTACACTGAACCCCAAAAGAATATCAGAATGATGTTCTGAGTGGGAAATGTGATGCCTTACTGCTTAAAAAAATCTTAGTGCTCACCAATGTTTAAAAGAGAAAAAATTAGAATCCTCACTTGCCTACTTATACTCTTAAAGACCACCTCAACAAAAAGCAAACCACTAAAATATAGAGGAAGGCAATCACCTCCACTTCCTGGTAGTTCATTTACACGAACAAGTTTGCTCAAGTCAGACGACAACTTTCAAGACCTACAGCTATTTTAAGGCAGGCCTAAGTTGCATTAGTGCCTGCCACACAGCTTGCGCCCAATCTTTTTGTCAGTGCTCCAACACATTCCAATGTCTTCTCTCCGGCCCTGCGGGAGTCACATCCCATCCATCGCTAAAGACACACTGGGTAACGCACTGCTACATTTCACCACACTGCCATTTATCCCTATCAACTCACTCTGAACAGAGCCTTGCTAGGAAAAAAACTCAGGCTACCCTCTGTGTGGATGCAGCTTAGTCCAAATATACAACTCATACTGCCCGCCCGACAAATACTAGAATATTGCTTGACGTTAGAAGAAATACTCTGTGTTTGCCCACAGAAACTGAAGACTCTCCAACTCTAAGGAAGGAGCAAACACGGAAAAGAAAGACCATATCAAAAGAAGGACACTGGACCTCTGCTGCTTAGTCCTAGGCAGGTGGACTCTGCCTGTCCTTGTAACAAACACTATTTACTGGGTGTAGTCTAGAAGATAATTCTAGTCTTTAACGTGCTCCATTACTACTACCAAGAAAGAAAAGTTGAACATAATAATACATCTTGTAAAAGTTGAGCACTGTTCCCTAATTGTTAATATTTGGGGGAAAAATAAAATCCTCCTCAAAAACAACGCCAAATGGCGAACTACATGTTGCAACATTCCATTCTGTGGAAAAAAAAATATATCTTCTGAGCACATTTGAGACTTTTGCTCAGCTGCCAAACATTCCAGCATGAGGCCAACTACTCATGTGTTACATTAAACGTCTAGTGAAAGTAGAAAATATTGAGGAACAATTCTGAAGCATGCTCCATTCAAGTCACAATTTCATGTAATCACATTTACTTTTGCAAGAGGCAGCCCAGCAATAATATATGCTACCATTAATATGAGCACACACACAAACACTAGTAATTCATAAGAAAAATACATACAAAATAATGACTAATATACATAAAGGACTTTCTTCAAAATAAGATGTAAATCGGCCTGATCTCTTGTTATGCTTCTCCCTTTCAAGGTCCAAGCAAGTTTTTTAGAACTCCTCTGAATGCTGATGTTCAAACTGTCAGGAACAAAATATAAGTGAGAAATTAGCTGATTGTCAAGGAAAGTCAAGAATTCCTTTAGCAATGGGTTTTGATCTTAAAACAAGCAAACAAACTGACCACAAAACCTTTAAAAACTTCTCTTCAGAAACAAACCTGAATGGTTAACCTCATACTGGTAGATTTCATGTTCTGGGATCTTTCCTTCCCAAATGACACATAAATGTCTTTGCTCTGGATTAAGGTCTTTTTTGTCAGCTCCACCCCAAAGATAAACTGGGAATCTGTGGACAGCTGACAGCATAGAGCTGTCAAGTGCTGTGAGACAGACCAGGCCCCTTTCTGAGATGCCACCTGACTGATACCTCTCTCTGGACACCACATGCTTCTCAAAATAGTGGCAGGTGCTCTCATGCATTCAGAACTCCAGCCAAGGTCACATTCCAGCTCCCTGCTCTCATCCAGCCTGGGCCACTGGGACCCTTTGGCAATGCTTGGGCTGGCTGCCACCTCAATGTCAAGACTTAACATTTGTAGCTGCCTAAAGGTCAGGCTGAGGTCTCTACCCAGTCCAGCAGGACAGACACAAAAGCCATCAAGGGTTTGTCTTAATGGGTTTCTGCCATTTGCTAAGAAGGCTCCAGTCAGGTTGGAAGCTTCTGAATCCTGCATCTGTGTGAAAGAAATCTACCCAGTGCTGTCCAATGCCACCGCCTGCCCAGTCCCCATAAAACTGGAGAGGAATTATCACTGCCATTTAAAACACTTCCTGTTTAAGTCAAGAAGAATAGCATTTGCCATTTTTTCTGGAGGCCCACCACCCCAAAGAAGACTAACAACAAACCCAAAGTGCCAAGAGAAATGGCTAGAAATGACTCTCTTTGGTTTTCTGCTAAAAGGTTTTTCTGCTTTCTTTCCCTGGAAATTAATTCCAGTTTGTCAGAAAGGGGCCAGCCACAAGACCAAGGCAACAAAGTCCCCTGCCTTCTTCCTTGATGTCCTAGAGATCACCAAGCTGGCCTACCTATCAAGTATATCTGTTGTTCTTTTCTTACTAAAACGAGATCTACAGTTATCTTCCCAAGTCAAGTAATTCAAAGACCCTAAGAAAACCAAGATCTAACTGACACTTTAACAGTTACAACTAAGTTCAATGCAGTAAAATGTATTACAATAAAATCCAGACTGTATAGCCACATCCATTCTGTTAGCAACACATTATGGGATAGTTGATTCAATGACTCTCAAATCTGAGGACAGAAAGTAAAATCAGATGTTGTCCAACCCATCTGGAGATACCTCTCAAGGGAACCAATCAACTCTGATGGGAATTCCTTTCAAAACAAAACAGAAAGCACACATTACTTAATGGGAACTTCATGTCTGGTAATTTTCCACTGGAGAGAAATATATCTATCATGAATACATTTTGGATTCTGTTTCGTTACCACCTTTCTTTAACTTTAAAAAAGCAGAGCACCAGTGTTCATGTACGGGATGCAATCAGAACTGCTGTGCTGCCAGGCTTTTGTAGAGATGGAAGACAGCATCATGTGATTACACAGACTGTCAAGCCCCTGTGACTTAGTTTAAGATCTGATGACTGGTCCTTACGATGATTGGTGAGATACTTGGGGGGGTGGAGTATTAAACACCAAAATGTTAATGCTCAGTGCCTACTTCTGGGTTGTGAGATACCTGATCATCTGCATTCTCTTGTGTTCATCTTCATTTTCCAAACTACGTAGAACATTCATCTACTATTTTGATAATAAAATTATTTTTAAAATACCTTTGAGCCAGGCATAGTGATTCAGGCCTCAAATCCCAGCCCTACAGTAAGTTCTAGGACAGCAAGCTACCCAACAAGGCTCTGTCTCCAAAACAAACAAAAACAAACAGAAACAAATAAAACCCATACATACATACATAAATATAAATACACACACACACACACACACACCCTAGGGGTCAACCTAGGTGTCGTCCTCAGGAGCCATCCACCTTTTCTAAAATTGTACTTTAAAATAGCTTTTCCTGCATGTATGTATGTCAGCCTGGTACCCTCAGAGGCCAGAAGAGAGAGCTGGGTCCCCTAGAATTAGAGTTATAGAAAGTTGTGAGCTGCCATTTGGGTGCTGGGAACTGAACCTGGGTTCTCTATATTTCACTGCTGAGGTATCTCTCTAGCCCACACTGTACTTTTTTAAACAAGATTTAATTGGCCTGGAGCTCACCAATTAGGACAGGTTACATAGCCAGGATGCACAAAGAATCCACCTGTCGCTGCATATCTCAACACTGAAATTACAAGCTTTTTTTTTAATTAGATATTTTCTTTATTTACATTTCAAATGCTATCCCGAAAGTTCCCCGTACCCCCTCCCCCCCACTCCCCGCCTGCTCCCCTACCCACCCACTCCCACTTCTTTGGCCCTGGCATTCCCCTGTACTGAGGTATATAAAGTTTGCAAGACCAAGTGGCCTCTCTTCCCAATGATGTCCAACTAGGCCATCTTCTGCTACATATGCAGCTAGAGTCACAAGCTCTGAGGATACTGGTTAGTTCATATTGTTGTTTACAAGCTTTTTTATATGAGTTTGGAGGGACGGCTAAACTTAGGACTTCAGGCTGGTAGCAAGCACTTTTCTAACTAAGGTATCTACCAGCTCTATATTATGTATTTCTGTTACAATGATTTATGCTAATTCATGCTTTTCTGAAAGCATATGTTCTTTACAAACAATTGGAGAGATGTCTAATATACCATCTACCTTAGCAGACATTATAAAAAATTGAGAGTACTTAAAAAGTGGCGAGGAAAAAGGAATATTTTAATACTATCAATAATCTACAGAAAAGCTTTCATACACTCCAGACTAAAAATACAATCCCAGGCCGAAATAAACTTGCTTTCATAAAGAATGTAGGTTTTCCTTTCCCTTTAGTCAAACAGAAATAAGAAGAAACATGTCTTACCTCAGGACTGTCTACCTGGCAAAGAACATTTCAGAAAAACATACAGCATCTTAATCTTCAGACCTAGTCTTCAAAACACACACACACTCACTCACACACACACACAGACACACTCACACACACACACACACTCACTCACACACACACACACACTCACACACACACACACACTCACTCACACACACACACACAGACACACTCACACACATACACACACTCACTCACACACACTCACTCATACACACACTCACACACACTCACAGCATGATAATCTGACTTCAGTTCCAGAGCCCACATGACAGAGGAGAGAATGGGCTCTTACAAAGTATTCTCTGATCTCCATGTGCACATACATGTGCTCTCAGACATGGACACACCACACACAACTTTTCTTTAATTTTAAACTTAAGTCATGCAATGCTACCAGCATATCTTCAAATTCCAGCAGAATATATTCAAGAACAATTTACCAAATCCAAGTAATAACGCAAAGCAATCTCAGAGTAGCTGTGAATGGAGAACACTGGTCCCATAAATGCTTCCCGGGTGCAAAGAACAGTTCAGGAAGCGATATAAATAGATACGTTTTCCCATACCATAACCTAAACTGATTGAAGGTTTGTTTCTAGCAAGTGCTCACTACAGCCTGCATTAACACACAAATCCCATCAGTCACAGAGTCTTCTATAAAAACAGATGTTAGAATGAGCAATTTAATAGCTCTCGAGGTAAAAACATTCTCTTTTTTTTGCCATGAAATATCAAAGAAATTTGTAACTCATATAGATTAAGCAATCCTAAAAGGAAAAGCTCGTGAGCTGAACATCTACTCTGTGCTCAGCACGCTGGGTTGGCGTTCCCTGATGGATGAGGAAGTATTATTTGGGTTCTCTGATGAAGAAAGTTAAGTATGGCTAGGTACACACAGCTAACAAATAAGAACATCAGGATCTAGGATCCGATCTGCCTGTTCCTTCCAGGGTAAGGATTTTGTTTCTGCAGCAACAAAATCATCCTAAAAAAAACTGGATTCTGACTTCATTAATATTACTAATTCATTAAAAAAAATAATTCTGGTCTACAGAGTGAGTTCCAGGACAGCCAGGACTATACAGAGAAACCCTGTCTCGAAAAACCAATAAATAAATAAATAAATATTTGATTTCCCTTCAAAAACAGGAATAAGCAGGCAATATTTGTAACACATCATCTACAAGGTAATAGTGGGCAAGCTACCTATAGGAGTCCTACAAATCCACAAAAAACATTTTAAAGAAAAGTGAGTCAAAGTCTGAAGCAGCATTTTAGAAGACAGAGTTCAAATGGTCAATAATAGAAACACTCCATCTTAGTAATCAGAAAATTACAAATAAAAAATTTTAAACAAATACTAAATGGATTCATATTTTAAATTTTTTTAAAATTTATATATGTGTGTACTGTGGCTGTCTTCAGACACACCAGAAGAGGGCATCAGATCATGGTTATGAGCTACCATGTGGTTGCTGGGAATTGAACTCAGGAGCTCTGGAAGAGCAGTCAGTGCTCTTACCACTGAGCCACCTCTCCAGCCCCCTAGGATTAAGATTTTTTAAAGTTAGGACGTGAACTTAGGTTTGAGAACAAACACGTTTCCCTTCCACCCGTCAAATCACTCTGGAAACAACTTGGCACCCTCTGCTGATGATGACATTATATTCTGTGATCCAACAGGACTTATTTTTTGAACAATGTGTGTATGTTGCCACATGGATACGAAGAAACAAGTCCCCATACCATTCACAGCTGCTCTTTGAGTAGCAGTAAGAAAACTAGAACCCATCTACATATCCGACTACAGAAGACTGAATGAATGAGCAGGGATTGTACAGAATACTACCCAGCACTAGAAATGAGCAAATTTATTTAATTTAGATGCTACTTTAAAATATAAGTCAGATAATATATAAAATATAATTTTGCTTATATAAAGTTAAAAATATACAAAAATCAAGATTTAAGAAAGCTAACCTACAAACAAGGCAATGAATGATAACTATACAACTGAGGATGGGACCAGAGGCAGAGCACAAGGTAGCATAAGGTTCATTCTGAACTAGGTTCATTGGCTTCTGATTCTTTTAACATGTACTTGAGAAATACTGCTTATAGTCACAACTCAATAATCAATACTAATTTGGGAGAAACAGCTCTAAGGGAGAAATGGAGCCAGGGTAGGACTAGATGCAGAAGCTGTAAAGGGTCTGTGTGCTTCAGGCTCCAGCTTCACTCTCGAAGCCCTCTGGTGATAATTTTTAAACTTCTGAAGTCTTCTAGGAAGAAATGTAAAACACTATTGATCTAGATAACCAAAAACAAATAGGACTCTCCAGGTTTCTTCATCTAGTGGCAGGAAACACACACATGTACATACACATAGCCAGAGATACTTCAGCTTTATGGTGAAGGAAGAATAAAGGAAACCATGAAATTTTAAATTCATTACCCCTCAAGTCTGTATGTGTGCAAGATAGGAGGGGCAGGCCAAGTGGACATGTGGAGGCCAGAGGACAATTTTGCTGGTCTCTTCTCATTTCCTTCCACCATTACACAGCTTGGGAAATAGAATTCAGGATATCCGGAAGCTTTTGATAGTTTGGAAAAGCAGGGCAGGGTTCCTTAACCGAACGCTCAAACACATCATGTATTTTATTAAATAAGAGACTGAGCAGGAAGTTCTGGAGTGGGCTCAAGAGGATACATTCCTAACAATCTACCGAGGGACTCTGCTACTTTCCAAAGACCATATCTGACTTTTAAAATATTTATTTTAATTCTATGTATTGTGTGTGTGCTCATAAAGTCATATTCCCTGAAACTGGAGTTAACAGGCAGTTGTGAGCTTCCTAGAATGGGTGCTGGAAACAAACTGAGGCTGTCTTTTGTTAGAGCTGTGTACACTCTTAACCACTGAGCCATGACTCCAGCCCCTGAAATGATATGTTAAAATAGAAAATATGTGTCTGTCCGCTTGGAATAAGTTTTAGTCATTAATTTCAAAAAAATGTTATTGCTACACTATATAAGCTTGAACATGGATGGCATAACTACTACCAGGACAATCAGAGTATTAAACTTGGTCTTTTTGAAGAAAAGGTGCTTAGATAAAACATACAGACTGAAGCTTCCAAGGAGAATCCTCAGAGCCACAGTAGTAGCATTTTTAACGGAGACGCTGGCTCTTTCCTCATGGAAAAGTGGTTTGCATTCCCAATAACCTGCAGGAGAACCCAGGGCTACATAAGGAAATCCACAGAACATAAGAAAAGGCTCATTAAAAGGAAGCTGTTGTCCGGCCATAATTAAAGCAATATTACTACTGAGCACTAAGGTTAATAAGTTAAAAGTCCACAAGAACGTGGACTATAAGACTGTCACGAAAAATATGCTCTTTAGTTAGGGTGACAGGAAGGTCACTTAAGCCCGAGTCTGCGATCAGTGGTTCCTGTCTCAAAAACAACTAAGTGAAAATGAGGATCTTAGGATGAAAAGCTTTCAATTATTTTAACAACAGAACACTCAACAGCAATTGCCCCTCATGTTTAACCTTGTAGTAAAATCCTTCTGTCTCAAAATAGTACCTCCACGTGGACCATTACACTTTCATACATGAAGACAAAAAAAAAAATCAAATTTTCTATATAAATTGCAGGTCTCTGCTAAGGATGCTCCAGTTCCTACATCATTGACAGACCTCTCCCCGGGCTCTTCACCAACGTAAGATGACCCGGGGACACTACTTTTGCTGCCCAGAACTTTCCATTATAGCAGATTAAAGTTTTGGGCACTGTGGAGATACCAGGTGCTTAACCCAACAGAGTTCTTCAGCTGGTATGTAAGTTAGAACAGCTAAACCTCCTGTGACATCAGCACAGGGTATTTTTTTACAACATAGTAAATCTAAAATGTCTGCATAATCCATGCATGAAACACTAAAAAAAAAAATCTTTATGAAGATGGCCAACACAGCTGTGAAGTTCAAATCCACAAAGTCCCATCTTTGAACAGCCCAAATAATGTACACACACACCACATACCACACACACCTCACATATATACAACACACAAAACCACACACAACATACACACATACCACACACTACAGATACACTACAGGCACACACACATAACACATACTACAGACATATCACACACACACACCACACACTACAGACACACCACAGGCACATCCATTATAGATACATCAGACACACATACACCACACACACACACACACACACACACATACTATACACATACACTACACCACACACACACCACACACACATAGCAGATACCACACACTACAGACATAAACCACATACATACACCACATACCACATACACATCATATACCACACACATACATACCACACACACATACCAGACACCACATACTACAGACACACCAGACATGCATCACACATACAAACATACTACACACATACACTATACCACACATACCACATAAACATACCAGATACCAAACACTATAGACATACCACAGGCACACACAAACACCCCACACACACATATACCACATACACATACCAGACATATTCCACTTAATAACCATTCCCCTCACACTCCATACACCACAGATACACTGTACATAGACCACACATACTCACTACATAACACTCCACACACATCACAGACATTCCACACATATACAGACACTACACACCCCACAGTTACAGGCTGTTCTACTCTGTACTAACAGATTCATCAGATATTACAAACAAAAAAACAAAAGCAGGCTCACCCCTGGCTTTGGAGAGCTGACCTTTCCTTCCAGTTAGTATACTGAAGTCTCTCACATGTACATTTTAAGAAAGCTTGAATTGACATTTAAAATCTATCCCAAATGCCACTTCATACCTCATAAATAAAGTACAGAACTGGCAGCTTAACGGGGCATTTTCCTGTGTAGACACTTAAATGATCTTAAGAACCATCTCAACAGTAGAGGCCTCAACCCTCCTCCCCAGCCACATCTATACAAATATATACACAAAAATACATATAAACAGCCATAAACGAAGCCAGTAACCCCATTAGTCATGTCTGGAGGCTTCACCTGACCACCTGAACCTATAAGTCTGATTCTGGAGAAAACCAATTCACTATCAATCATGACACTTATCAAAAAAATGCTTAATAGAGAATCCAAATAAATAACTGTGCTTGCTTGCAGAAAAATCATATCAAAAACCAGGTTAAAAGAGTCTCATACAAATTTCTTTTAAAACAACCAGCTGAATCCAACATTTAGTAAATGTTTTCAGGAGCATATGATCTAAAATGAAGAATCATTTCACTTCAAAGATGGTTTCCTAAAGGAAAAATCCATTTTCTCAGAAATAATGAAAGGAAGAGAACTAACTACAACATCATGACTATGACAATCTAATTAATAAGCACTAACTTTCCACAAATAATGGAATCAATGTCCACCTGGTTTGTGCCTATGGTTTATGGGCGATGCACAGAAAATCGGCAACTCCACACCAAATGCACCACACAGCCTGGGGTGTTCTTCTGCAGCCCCTCCCTCCCATGCTGTCCCTCCTTAGCATCAGACTCCCTTCTGCATCAGCAGGCCAGCAGCTTTTGCCTGCATCACTGCTGCAGGGTGCGCCTAGGTGCCCACACCCACCAGGAGGGGCCGGAGAGGTCACCCCCAAAGCGAAGGCTGCCCCAAAGGCTGCCCCTCGCATACCTAGGTGACCTGCTCCTCCCGACTCTACAACACTCTGACACTACGTCTCTCCATAGCAGCACCGCAAGGTATTAGCAGCTCTGGGCGCCAACAAAGC